>NC_056732.1:1689745352-1689975352 GCF_019279795.1 Protopterus annectens | reverse complement strand
AGTAGCAGCCTAGTCATTAATTTACCTCTGGTGCTCTGGTTTGCCGTCAGGAATTCATTGCTCTGTACCATGCAGAAGCTTATTCTGAAATGTATTCCTGCCATAACTCAGATTCTTTCCATGCTTCTATATTGTATTTCAACCACTGATCAAGCACTTTCTTTGAAGAGGCATATTGATCCAGTCAGAGTAGAATCATAGAGAATAAACCCATTTGTGAACCTGGAGAAGAGGAAAATATTCTTTGGGCAGAGCAGAGGTTCCACTATGTTTGAAGTCAAAAACCCCTGAGGTACCTGTGGAAACTGCAGTGGAGAAACCAGTAGCTGTGCCTGTTTTGGAGACTAAAGACAATGAAGAACCTTTGGCTGTAACTGAGATGATAAAATAAAGACATCCCACCTAAATGTTCTCGATGTGAAGGCATACCCCAGCTTTTCTATAACACTATTTTAGGAACAGTCATGTCAGAAAGAGCAAGAAATGCACTCTGGTATCTAGAAGACCTAATATTTCTCTTGGGCCTTTCTAGTTACAAAATGGCAGTGAAACATTCGAATAGTAAAGTAATGCCCAATAACTGTTGATAAATGTTTTACAATAAAAACTTTTTAAAATGTATTGAAATAAGTATTTCCTGTAAGAATAGTTTCAGTTTATATAGGTCAATTTTTAATATAAGAAAGGGGAGGCAGTGCCATGGTATCTAGAAGACCTAATATTTCTCTTCGGCCTTTCTAGTTACAAAATGGCAGTGAAACATTCGAATAGTAAAGTAATGCCCAATAACTGTTGATAAATGTTTTACAATAAAAACTTTTTAAAATGTATTGAAATAAGTATTTCCTGTAAGAATAGTTTCAGTTTATATAGGTCAATTTTTAATATAAGAAAGGGGAGGCAGTGCCATGGTTAATAAATGGTTAAACCTATATACTACACATTGCAATAAGTAAAGACTCTGCAACACGCATACAATGTTCAATGTATGTGCATCAAACTCAGAGTGTCTTCAGAGACTTTTTCGAGGAATTTGTACCCAATTAGTAGTGGACTGTAGGCATTCTTAACAAACCATTTTTCAATACTGATCTTAAAGGACCCCAGTGTATCCCCCTGCCAGCGATAACATATCCCACAGCTTCCTAATCTACAATGAAACGCTTTCTGCCCAAACAGAATCTTGGTGATTGGGACAGTAACGTGCTCCTGATTGTTTCTAGTGCCGTGAGTGATTAGAAAATACAATACCTACGGTATCTGTCATAACTATATAATTTTTGCATTTGTGTATTAAAGTTAGAGGCCTCTTAACAAAGCTGTAGTTAATAAAAAAAAACAGTTGTAACCACTTGAGCCTGGATTTATAAGTCAAAGGCTTCACTTAAAAATCTGTTTGCTACAAACTTTCTGAACTTTTTCCAGTCTCTTAACCTGAGTACTGTAGGCTGCAACACATCAGTAGAGCTCTAGAGCAGGTCTGATGATAGCTTTAAACAAGAGTATAAGTACCTTTAAAAAGTGGGCACAAACACTCTTTTATCTCTGCTCGATAATGTGCACGAAATATCACTGATTACTGAGTAGCAGCTTGTAATAACTGATGATGTGTTGACTTCAAGACTTCAAACCATACTTCTAGATTTTCACAGAATGCCCAGCATTTTGCCTCACATTTTGGCCTGTTCCTCATAAAATCTGTGGTGTTCTGGCAAGTCACTGGGGTATTCTGAGGAATAAAGTCACTAAATATACATCTGCATTTCCAACTTCATATCTTTCATAAAAATGGATGGTTAAACAAATCCTGGTATTCTAGCAACTTTTTAAGTTTATAAGAGCAACATTTAAAAGTCGTCCCTATTAATGGGCCTTTGCCCCCTATTATGTCAGCTTTGTTCAGATTTCTTGCACTAACAGGTTGAGAGGTATGCTTCAAACTTAAAAGATTTATCAATAATTATTCAAAGATCCCTAAAAAAAGTGGTTTTCTGTTAGGAGGACATAGTTTAAAACATAGAGGTAACAGGGATTATTTGTCCCAAAATGAAGTTGCTTTTGTTGAGTTAAATGCTGAGTTCTAGGACAATACCCAAAGATGAAATGAGTCTAAGTACTACTGAAACCTTTCCTAATCAGACAATTTAGTTACAATTGTCCCCACCTTTCTGTCATCAGTAAGCTCACTGGTCCACTTATCTCTGGAAACAGGAAAGTCTGCCATAAAGATGGGGAAAAAAGCACAGGCTCCAAAACTGAACCATGTGGCACCCCCAACAATACTAGTTTAACCATGGAAGTAGCTTCATCTGTTTTAACCCCTAATGATCTCCCATATATCCAATTCATTATCCACCTTTTTATATATCTGTTTACCCCCCCCTCACAGTCCCTTGAATATCTTAACATGTGGCACCGAGCTGAAAGGCTATGTCTTCATCTACTAGTAAGCCCTGGTCCAGTGCTTCCCATAAATTCTGATAAAAGTTTTTTCAAATTTGTTAAACATGACCAGAGTTTCGTAAAGCCATATTGGTACATTAGTTGTTTGATGTCAGGTTAGTCTGAGTTCTTTAAAAACATTTATCCAGAACAGAGGTTAGGCTGATAGGTCTATAGTTGCCCATAGTATTGGTGGTAACTCCTTTTGAGGTGGAAATTACATCATCTCCTTTCCTGAGTTCAGGAGCAAACCCAGCACAAAGAGATTCTTTAAACAAGTGCTGTAAAACAGGCTTGATGTGATTAGCAATGCTAGACAAAACCTTTAAGTCCTCTGGACCAGCAGCAACGTTAGCTTTGTTTGAATTTAGGCTTCCCTCAAGGCTTCAGCAGATTTAATTGGGTAAGTATCACAGTTAAATAGTAAATGAACCATAGTCTACATAACTCATTTTTTGGACTGCTCTGTGAACTAATCCAACAATAAATCAGAAATAATTTGGGAATTCACTATCTCAGGCTTAACTACAGCAATACTTATTCTTGACTGAAGATCCTTTCTGTATCCCTGCAAATGCATAAATTAGGCTTTGTTGTTAACAGATTATAGTTTAAGTATTAAAGTTTTCAAACTCATCCTAGCTTTCTGATATCTACTTTTGTGAGCTGAGCTGGGAGCTCTCTTAAATGTAAGCCATAACTCTTTCAATCTTATTTTCCCTTATTCACTTTCCTAGTCCACCAAAATGCCACGGAGGTGCAGCTGTAGCGTTGTTACCTCACAGCAAGAGATTCTCCCATTCGATTCTCAGCTGGAGTGCGGGGAGTGCCTTCTGTGTGGAGTCTGCATGTCCTCCCTGTGGTTGGGTGGCATTCGAAAGACATGCATAAATGGGCGTGCCTTTGTTGAAGGTTGGACGTCGAGCTGGCACCTCGGCGTTCATGAAAATCTACTGCCAATCATTAGTGGACTGGAGTTCCGCTGTGGAGACCCTTAACGAGGAAAAGCCGAAAGGCAAACAACAACAACTTTCCTAGTCCACCAAAGACAGTTCTTCAGTAGGTTGCACTGCTGACATGTCAGAACTGGATAGCAATCAGTTTATTAATAAAATTGTAAAGATGGGTCAACACTCAGAAATGCATTTTGAGCCACACCAAGATCACTTTTGATAGATAAATAATCTGCCCTGGAATAAGCTTTCTGGAGCTCTCATGCCTTCTAGTGAGTGCCCCGAGTTGCTTTCTGTGCCTGCTATCATTCTTTTCATCAGAAATGTAGACTCTTCCAAACGATGTTATCAGATACTCTGCTTGGCATATTTGTTGAATCATTATTGTATCATTCCCATATATTCCTTGCTATAGATGTCCAGTGAATCCGCAAATTAATGCATTGTAGCAAAATCGTAAAATTTGCCAATAGAAATGCCACCCTGCCTCCATACCTCTCAACTGCAAGAAATCTGGACAAAACCTGAAATAATGGAGGACAGAGGCCCAAAAATAGGGACAGATTTTAAATACTGCTCTTACAAACTTAGAAAGTTGCTAGAATAATAAGATTTGAGATAGCATGCATTTATGTGAAGTATATGAAGACTGTAATTCAAATGTTTGTCATTGCCTAGTGACTTTAATCCTGAGATAGTTGCCAGAAAATAAAAAAAAATTATGAGGAACAGATCAAAAATCTGGACAGTTTTCGAGGTATGTCCAATACCACAAACAGGTAATACCTAAGCATTCAGGACCATCACTAAATTAACACATAGGTTCATAGGTTAGTACCAGGCTGTCAGTGTGGGCCATTTTAAGCCTAGTCAATTATCTCATGAGAGTCAAACCTTGCACTTTGTGTCTGTAAGTTAACCACCTTAACCATTATGCCAGTTCCCAAAATGAAAGTTGTTTAATCTAGAACTGTAATGAAACAGTTTAATTTACTGAGAGATGTGCCCAGTGATCACTCTAGGCTAGCTGCCCTGGTGAGGATCATTTTAAGTTTAGCCCATTTCCCTCAAAGGTGAGAATCAAACCTTGCACTTGAGAGGTAAGCACATTAACCATTATGCCAACCACCAGGTTCCACTGTTATTGCCTTAATACATGATCCACTCCACCTTCAATACCTGCACTACATTAACAAAGGTCCCACCCTCTTTTCAGTACCACTGCTGCCTTAATACAGGTTCTACCCTGGATTCAGTACCCTTTAGTACCACCACAGCCCTCCTTCAGACAACTGACTATGTTTACAATAATGCAGGTAAAACAGTAATAAATGGAATAATCATTTCTGATCTGAAAAAAAAGCTTTTTTCTGGCTGGGGGAAAATATGTTTTGTCAATGGAAACTTTTCTCTTTTAGAAATTATCTGTCTGACTCTTTCAGGTACTGTAAACAAACATTCTCTCAGTTAGCCATGTCACATAGCAAAGGATTATTTCACACCTAATGACTTAGTTTTCTATTGCCCTTTAGTGGCTAGGGAGTCAAATGTAAACAGTTAAGAATAAAGTAAGAAGATAATGGAGGTGGTAGGGTTGGGTCAGCAAACTTCAGGTCACATTCTGGAATGAGAGAAAATACCATTCACTTCAAGACAGACATACCCAAAGCTGAGCAGAATGCTTCTCAAACTTCCACAGAACACAAATATTTTCTCCCCCTCAGCTTTCTGCTTCATGCCTTCTGGCTATCACAGTGCCCCTATCCATTGCTGGGTCTTCCAGCTCCTCCTTTCACTCCTGGACTTCTAATATCGAGCTATGGCCAATGTGGATGTTAAGGGCACCCTGAAGGGTCATGCTAGTGACTGCTTCTGCTGGGGGGGTTATTAATGACCTTCCTTTGTTTCCCTGACCCTCCAATGTGTTCATCAACTAAATCCAAGGGCTATTCCCCTTTATGGGCCACTCCTTTCCACAAGGAGAGCCTTAGATGAATTGCCATCCCTCCTTCCCTGTCTCTCTGCCACTGCTTCAGCCACCCTTGCCACTATTTGAAGCCAGGGCTCTTGGGCTTTATCTCTCTATGCCACAGGCCTGCACAAAAGAACACAATTCTTGAGTATACAAAAACAGAAAAAAAAAATACTGGACTAAAAATAAGCACTGAGGACCCCCTTTGGAGACCATATTGGTCAGTATTCTATTGCAGCAGGTTATTATAATTAGACTTTCTGTGAGGGTTTCCCAACTCCTGCAAAAAAAACAACGTTTTTTTTTGTACTTCTGAATTTTGGGCATTTTTTTCATCCTTTGGGCACTTCAACTTTCTGGAAGCTGGCATTTCATAGTAGGACCAGTAGGAAGAGGGTGACCAAGGTTTATGCCCACCTTAAATTATCTCAAATCCAGTCCCTTCAACTCTCACCTGAACCAACCCTGTTTCCTTGATCTTTGGTGTCTATCCCCCTCCTGTAACTCAGCTGTCTGTGTCCTTCTCCTTTCCTAATTAAGCACTTAATCTCATTAAATCACTGGCTTTAGTGAAAAGGGAGGGCACAGCAACATTGTTTTAGCACGGGTCTGTATTACAAGATCGAAACTTTAGTTAATTGAATAACTAAAGATCGATCTTGTAATATTGAAACCTGAAAATCTCGAACAGTCGATTTAACCCAGGGAAACACTTCCCTTGGCTGCATGAAAAAAAAAACTTTAAATCCCAAGTCAAGTGGGCCCCCCCCCCCACACCACCTGATATGGGGAACTGTGCCCTTCACCCCCCTAACTAAATATACCAACTCCAAGATTGCTCCAAATTGAAGAAAATGGCATACTCCACATAAAGGCCAAGAGAAGTGTTTCCCTGGGTTAAATCGGCCGTTCGAGATTTTTAGGTTTCGATATTACAAGATCGATCTTTAGTTATTTGATTAACTAAAGTTTTGATCTTGTAATATAGACCCTTTAGCAGAAACTCCCCTTGATTGCTCATTCATAGAAAAGGAATGTCTCAGCTCCAACTACATTTCACTGAGATATTAGCATACCTTTCCATCTAGACCAGTTCTCACAAGCAGCTAAGTAGGATAAGCGTTTTCACTCTGTTAAGAAAAAAGGGATATCTGTCATATTAGGGAATGATGTGTAGTTTTTAGCTGAGGATGAGTATGTCTAAAAATTAGCAGACAAAACAGAAGTTCAAGCCAGATTCATTGCTTTTCCCACCATTGAATGCCAAACAGAATAACAAAAAAAGCTCAGCTGTACAGTACAAATGAGATGGAAAAATGTTGGCAGCAGTCATACAATATAAACATCAATGCCAGTTGCACAGCATAAAAATCAGTTTCCAGTCTCAGTGATAACAGCAGTTCAGCTTGTTCTTTTGGCATATAAAGCAGCAGCAAGAATTTCCATTTCAGGAAGTATAACACACTTTAAATGAAAGGCATCCCTTTATGCACACAGTACAAGAAAAGTCATGACTCACGTTTGCTCTTGCCTTCTGTTTTAACCAAGCAATGGCAGCTTATTTTTGGTTAATGCACAATATGTAAAAGATTCTTCTCCAGAAAAATTCTAGAGTCATGCTCCAACCAGACAGGAAAATGTGCAGCAAAACTCAGGGCAAATATGTTCTGAATTAAGTATGAGTTCACAGGTTATTACTCAAGACAGTTGAAGAAAAGTATTATTTTATCTTTGAATTAATTCATTTGAAAGCTAGTTTAGCCAGCATTTTTCGTATATTATTTTTCCAGACTTCTAACTAAAAGCAATGAAGCTCAACGAAAACATTATTATTCCCCATGTTCTTTCTTTCTTGTTTTTGTGTTAAAGGAGAAATAGCAGGCACATTTAGTGGTCAACATTAAAACATTGTATTTTCAGACACACTCCACTGCGGTGGTGGTGCTGCGGTAGCATTGTCGCCTCACAGTAAGACGTCCTGTTCAATTCTCAGCTAAAGCGTCTTCTGTGTGGAGACATGCATGAATGTTCGTACCTTCGTTAAAGGTTGTGTGTCAGGGCTTGCAACTCGGCACGTAAAAATCTACTGCCAATCATTAGCAGACCAGAGTTCCGCTGTGGCGACCCCTAACCGGGAAAAGCCGAAAGACACAACAACAACAACATTTTCAGACAAACTCCACAGAGCAGCAGCAATATCACCATAGGACGTTTTACTGCTTACAGACAGATTTTCTTTTAAAATATCTCACAGTTCTTGCTGAGTGCCCTAAAAAAGACATCTGGGTGCATATGTGTGATAGAGGTACATTAATGGATCTCATTTATGATAAGACAGGCTACCAGCCCAGACTGTCCTGATTTTATTTACACTACAGCATGACTCACTGATATTCCTGTAATGATGATTTACAGGCATTTTCTCTTATAAAATGTAAACTGATTTGCAGATCATGTGTTTATTTTTGCAGTTCTACCAGTTCTATGGAGATTCTTGGGGCAGTTGTATATACAATTAATTAATACTCTTCCTTAACCACTACAATTAGAAAAATTTATTAAAATGTATACTAACATTCACTTAAAGCCATCTGTCTATCCATTCATCCATCCATGCTTCCATCCATCCACACTTCCATCCATCCATTCATGCTTCATTCTTCCATCCAGCTGTCCCTCTATCCATCCATGTTTGCATCCATCCATCCATCCATCTATCCATTTTTCTAAATATCTATCCTGATAATTGCAAGTCTCCAGCTTATACTGTGAGATCCTCAGGTGTTCCCATTCAAGCTGAGAATTCTAATCTATTCCATGTGTCCTGGGTCTGCTCCAATGCCTTCTTCCAGTGGACTGTGTGTATGGTACACCTTCTATGAAACACATCTAGAGACTTTACAATTTCCTTAAATCTCATCAACTGAGTTATCTTAAACTAATGGAGCAGTGTCTAAACTCAGATCCTTCAACATTGCTGAAATTCTTTCAGCAACACAGAGAATATACCCAGCTACTTTGTGAAGGAGCTTCATCCCTAATGGTAGTTTCCATAATCTCATCCTTTTGATGACTGCACAAAGCTCATGATCACAAGTAAAGATGGAGTCGTAGATTGATAGAGACCTAGGATCTTTGTCCTAAGACTCATCTCTCATGTCACCACCACAGTCTGTGAAACAACTGCAGTACTGTCCCCACTGCACTCACCAGCTGGTCAATATCTCATTCCCTCTTCTGCCTGCATGTGACAAAAACTTCGTAAGATACTTACATTCTTCTACCTGGGGTACCTACTCTGCTCTTACCTGCAGAAGGGAGTCCATCCATTGCAGGAAAGGGCCACGATTTCTGATCTGGATGTAGCAATATACATCCCAGCTGCTTCATACTTCAAAACAAATTACTCCATTACTTATTGAAGATCACAGCCCTTTAAAGTGGTAGAAGAAAATAAAATGCAAATAACCAAGATGTCACTGTCATATCCCCAAACTAGCTACTGCTCAGACCTGGGCCACACCCTGATACCCTGTCCATAAAAAATTACAAGCAAGGAGAGCAGAGAAGACAACCCCATGGTGGAGTCCTGTGCGCACTCTGAATGTATAGACATGCATATAACTCTCATTTCTCAGTTTGAGATAAAAAATAGCAAGTCGCAGCAATCTTGGGATATGAACCATTATAAAACTTCTCTCTCTAAACATTCTAGGGCCAAATGTTTTCAACAAGTCCTTCTTCAATAGAAGAGGAGCTGGTGTCTGCAAAGATTAGATTTGCAGGATGATATCAACGTGTCCTGACACAGTGATTCCTTCACTCACCCCACTCACTAGGTCCCTCTTTAATATGCGATTTGAATATATGTCACGGTTCCACCTGAGTAACTTTTTAGTTTTGGAGGCCCCTTCCAGTAGCTCAGTAACTAGATCTTGAGCAGTAGGTTGTACCAGACTACGTTTGCAGGCACTTGCCATACATATGCATTTGGATGGGGACACCAGGCAGTTTGCCCAGAAGACTAGTTAACAACATGATAGAAATAGATTAATTAATAAAGATTCAAGTGCCGCTTTCAACAACGGCAACTCAGAAATGCAGAAAGCAAGCTAATAATCCTGCTACATAATCTCAAAGCTTTAAAGTTTTAAAGTGGAATTTCAGTAATAAATAAATTATATATATATATATATATATATATATATATATATATATATATATATATATATATATTGGTTGCTGAAAGATCTTGCTTAGTGTAATATGATCACCTGAACATGTTCAAGAATTTCTTTGGGAAATCTCCTATTAATTCCAGTTTCTGAATGCAACTGCTGAAAATTTTCATCAAATAGGTGCTACACTGAAACCTTGATTCAGAAAAGATACCAGTTTGTGACTACTCAAAATACCTGTAGATCTTTTAAAAGGAGTTCAGACGTGCGTATTATAAACAGACTCAGATTTACTTTTTTAGCTATAAATCCAATGAAAACAGTTGTGGTAGTTTCATCTGTGGATGCTGTGGTATCATCACCAATACCAGTGGCTGCTAAATCTGGGGTAAGGTATTGCTTACTGGGGTCGATAGTTTTTGGTGTTATTCTACAGGGATACAATTTTTGTCATTGTGGGAGGACAAGATTAACAAACCACTTTGTTTTGCTAAGGATGGTCTGCACCTCTCCCCTCTAAGCTTTTGAATACTGATAGAGCCATTTTTTTAGGCAATGCCAAATTGGCAAACCTTTCAGCACATCAAAATCTGCCCAAGGAAGTCTAAAGGTGTTTCATATCAATGTCAGGAGTCTAAACAAGAAGATCCACTCCCTACAAGCTCTTCAAACCTTAGAGAATTTATACATCTAGGCATTTATCAAGGCTTGATTTAAAGCCACAGAGAGTAACCCAGCAGTGCAATGCTTCAGTGTTGCCAACACATTTAGACCAGCAACTGCACCGGCAGGGACTAAAGGTGGAGGTGTCTCAATCTGCATCAACAAAAAACATATCTCTAGGCTGGTTAAACAGGATGATGCACTGGAGTGCCTCCATGGCCAGATTACCATGGACAAAGTTCCATACCATATCCTAAGCAAGCTCTAAGTAACCCTCTGTGTTCCATGAAACCCATAGGTCATAATTAGACCTACCGGAGACACTCACCATTTAAAAAACTACCATGCTCATGGGAGGCTTAATATCCGTCTGTAAACTGGGAATACTACATGGCCCCAAATTTGCAGGTGCAGAGATTCCTAGACTTTGAAAACACAAAAACCCTGGACCAGTTAGGGCATACACCTACTAGAGGTACAAACATATTAATTCTAGTACTCACAAATATGGGAGAACGCTGCACTGCCACCAGTGTTGTGTCATCTCTCATAAGGTTAAACCAAAAAGTAGTTTCCTTTGAAATAAGAATCAGTTCTGAAACCCCAGCAAACCCTGCAACAGTTAGAAACTAATCCAAGGCAAACTACCTTTTGTTAAGTGATAACATGTAAAATGTCAAACTCCTTCAAATCCAGACATCACAGCAGCCTATGCAGAATTATTCACAGAAGGTCTGTACCAGAAGTAAGCCCAAAACCCACTCAAATACAAGCCAGCCTGGTAGAATCCAAAATTAAACAGGAGTTACAACAAAAGGAAAAAAGTCATAGTTAAAATTAAAAACTCTCTCAACAAACTGAATAGTCAACTAAGAGGACTAATTAAGTCCAATAAAGTAAATTTGGAGGTTAAGATAACATCCCAGCCAAGGATAACCATAAGGTCTTTTTTAGCTATGTCCAAAACTTCAACGGCAGTGCACAACAAGTGTGCCAAACTGTTGGTAAATAGAGTCACACGTATGGAACTGGAGATATAGCAAATCTTCTGGCTGACAAAGTCAGTTCCAACTTTACTGCTCTCTCGCTCCCAATAACCCCTAAGGAAATATCACCTAACATAACCCCTCCAGCTATCAGTAGGAAGCAGATATTAGATGTATTCTCTTAGGCCAAGAATACAGCTTCAGTGGACCACAATAATATCCCAAGATGCCTCCTAAATAGCCTGAAATATGAACTATCAGGGCCAGTGGAGTCACTATTCAACCATAGCCTCTGCACAGACTTTGTGCCATGCAAATGGAAGACTGTAATGGTCCTCTTTATGCACAAGGGTGGACCTTCAATGGATTCCAGAAATTACAGACCTATTAGTTTGACTAGTCTCATATGCAAATCCATGGAAAGAATTATCACAAAAATGATTAACAATGATATAGGAAACCTAAGGACACTGGACCCAACCCAGTTTGGTTTTGTTAAAGGCAGGTCATGCCTACTGAACCTCGTGGACTTCTTTGAGAAGATCACCAAGGCAATGGATGTGGGCAAAATGGTACATGCTACATGCCTTGACCTAGCTAAGGCATTTGATACAATACCCACCACAGGCATTATAAACAGATTCATGTAATTAGGCATAAATCCCTATGTTACTCATTGGATAGCCAGATGGCTCACAGACAGGACCTAGGAAGTTAGGATTGGAGAGACCACCTCCACAAATAGGTCAGTCACCAGTGGAATCCATCAGAGCTCTGTGTTGGGTCAGCTCCTCTTTGGCATCTATTTTTCGGATGTCAAAGCCAATGTCAAGGCCCTCTGGCTTACCAAGTCTGCAGATGATTGCAAGCTAGGAGCAATCATAGAAACCCCCCAGGTTACTAATTTCTTACAGGAAGATCTAACAGATAAATAACTGGTGCCAAAGCCATGGCTTAAAACTCAGTGCCAATAAATGCATAATAGCACCATTTGGAAAGTCAGCCACCTAGGGAAACTACCTCATTGAAAAAGCACCCCAAAAAGTAAACAAAGTAGTCTGGGATTTGGGGACTCATGTACATATTAACCTAGCTTTTGACCAATATGTATCTAAGATGGTAAAAAAAAATCATTCTATATTACTCAACTTGAAAGTAAGGGTGTGGCATCTAAGTCCAGGGAAGTCATTGTACCGCTGTACTCATCCCTTGTTAGACCTCTCACTGAATATAATGCCTCTGTCAGTATGTATCTGACCAATCACATGCAACAACTGGAATGTCTGCAGAAGTTCCTCAGAAAAAAATACATGGCGTATACACAATGTCCTATGCAGGTCACCTCAAAATCCTATCTCTATACTTTGTTTCCTATAGACTGCTGAGAGATGGTTTATGCCTGGCACACAAAGCATCCTTCGAACCTGCTCTGATGGACCTTTTGCATATCCACAATATGAACAGCATTAGAACTACTAGATCTAAAGATCTGAACTTTGCTTGTGATTTAAATAAGACATGCTGAAGGGATAGGTATGTATATCAGAGAATCTCTATTCTATGGAACAGGCATCCCACCCATGTTTCCCTAACCATATTCAAACTCAAACTGGATCATTGGATGGAAAATTGGATGTTCATTCCTGGTATGACACCTAAGTGTTGTTTATGGACAGAAGTAGCTGTTAATCATGCACTAACTAGCATACACCCTTAAAATAACCTCTAAGTCACAATAACCTATGGGATACATTTGGTTGCATGGCTTGGCTTATAAAGGGCCTAGTCATCATTAGTCTAGTAGCAGGTACCCTTCAATCCCAAAGGATCATGAGTTTATGCATCTACTAGACTGATTTGAGCAGTGTCTTCTGTAACTGTGCAATCCAATACAGGAGTGGCAGTCCTATCCACACTCTTAGCAGCAGTAAGCAGATGATGGTCTGGGTTCATAAGCACAAATGTTCCTAAGGGCTCTGTTCTCCTTTGCTCATCTTGCCAATGTGGTTTCATACATAGTGAGAGCTTCCTTCACTTCCCATTTCCAGGCAGTCTTGTCTGAGATGAGAGAATACCAGTAGTTCACGCTGATGGATAGACTGCTGAGATGATGTTTGCATATGTCCTTGTAGTGCAATTTGGGTCACCCTTTCGGCCTCTTTTCAGACTCCAGCTCTCCAAAAATGAGTTATTTCAGTATTCAGCCATCTGTCATGTATGAAACATGACCCAACCAGTGCATATGTCTCTGTTTCAGTACGGTGAACATGGATTTGATGCCTGTCCTCTTAAGCACTGTGCTGTTGGGGATCTTGCTCTTTAATGAGATACCAAGTATGTGCCTAAGGCAGTGCATATGGAATATATTGAGCCGATGCTCCTGTTTTTTGCACAAAGTCACTAGCATACAGCAATTTGCTCAAAACACATGCTGTGTACACCTGCCCCTTGGTGTGCACAGTGAGCTTATTATTAGCCCATACTCTCTTTGTCAGCCTGGAAAATGTGGCAACTTTTCCAATGCACTTGTTGATCATGCAATCAAGCAAAAAGTTGTCAGAGATTGTAGCACCTAAGTACATGAACTCACGAACAACCTCCAGCTTATAGTCACTCATCCTGACTGATGGCTCATTGCCTACATTTTGACCCATCACCTGGGTCTTCTTTAAACTGATTGTGAGGCCAGATTCCATACATGCATCCACAAGGCGAATCATGTGTGACTGAAGTTCTTGCTGAGTGTGAGCCACAATAGCTGCATCATCAGTGATCATTAACTCCTTTAGATACTTCTGCTCCATCCTTAGTTGAACTCAGTCATCTAGATCATAGGGCACCATCCTTCTTTGACATACAACCATTTGTGAGTAACATTTTTGATGAAGGTCTCAGTTGGAGGAATCCTTTCAGAAATGACTTGGTTAACCTGTCATGGGCCAGAAATTTAGGTTCCTCTGGGTCATAGAAGGTCACAATACTGAAGAATTGTCATTCACAACAAGGTAAATCAGAACCAGATAGACATGTTTGCAGTATGTCAAACAATCCCGGACTGAAACTGACAGCATCTGAATGATGTAGTGTACTGCTTCAGATCTTAGGGTACAGGTTTACAGGTCTAAGGGTATGAGGTTCTTCATCATCATCATCATCATTACCCCCCCTTTCTTCCCATTATCTACATGAGGTCAGAGTGTCACGTCAGTTGTTGCAGTCTCTTTCTCAGTTCATTCATTTCTGCCTTCTCACCTTCTTTGGGAGTCATGCCATCTATTACCTGTCTTCTGTCAAGCAATCCATCCATCTCTTTGCTGGATGCCCTCGTTTCCCTTTCTTCCTTTCTATTGTCTTCCACTTTCATGCACATGTGCACAAGCCCCTGTAATCTTTTCTCTTTGAACTTCTCTGCAATTGAAGTTACTTGGGCTTCTGCTCTGATGTCTTCACTTCTTCTTCTGTCTCACTGTATACATCTTACCACCCATCTCAGGCACTTCACCTACATCTTCATAAACTGCTCTACCTTCACTTCCCAGGTTTCTGTACCATACAGTAGTACTCATCCCACCACTGTCTGTACAATTTACTTTGCAGCTTCCTTGACATTCTGTCAGGCACTACCCCTGATGCTCTATACAATTGGCTGCAGCTCCCCAGTTCCAACTCCGACCTCCTTATTCAGACTTCTGTTTTCCTCAACTACATCTCCTAGGTTCTTGAAGTTGTTAACTTGTTACAGTAGTTTCCTTTCTATCTCAGTTCTCAGCTTCCTCTGATTTCCACCATTTGCTACCATTGCAACTATCTTATCTGTACTCGGTTTCATCCAATGTGCCTTCAGTTTTGCATTCCATTCCCCTATTCTTGATGAAGTTCTTGTTCAGAGTCTGCCTGTAATGCCACATCCTCTGCATACAGCAACTTTGTTGATGACTCATCTGAACTGTTTGCCAGTGCATTCCATCACTGTTATGAACAGCAGTGGGCTCATAGCTGGACTATTAGGATATGAGGTAATCCTAATTAAATATATATTTTGCAGTTAGCACAAAGGATTAAGGCTGTGAGCTGTAGTTGTGGCAGTACAGGGTGTAATTCCTTCAGCCCTCATTTCCCTACTGTATGACCTTGAGCAAGTCACTTAAACAGACATTGCTCCCAGGTTGCTTCTGAATAGGGGCTCTGTTTCCAGTGGGCCTACCCAGTTAACAAATGGCTATTGTTAACTCTATAGGTATTCTTTTACTGTACCTATTTCTGATCCATGTTACTAGGCTGTGGCTGGAAAGGTGTCACCTGTATTATCAACCACTTAAATAAAAGATAAAATTTATGAAACAAAATTAAATAAACACGTTAGAAAGTACATGAATCCTGTAATAGCTGATATTCACTGATTCTTCCTGATGCACTGACAATCCTACTTTGATGTGTATCCATTGAGGTTCATAGGTTCATAGCTGTTTACTAGGCTAATGACCACAAGGGCCTTTTTAAGCCTAGCCATGCATCCCAAAACTCTGATGAGTACTGATACCCTTGATAAGTGTAAGCATGGGGCTGGGAGATGAACCATTTACAGGTTACCTGTGTATATTAGAGACATAGGTGCCAAACCAGGGATGAATTTCCAGTTTTCCATCCAATTGTCCAAGTTGCACTTGAATTGGATTGGGGAGGAACTCTGCTTCACATGGATGGAGTGTCTGTTCCATAGATGGGGTAGTCTCTGGGATACATACCTATCTCTCTAGCAGATCCTATTTATATCACAGGCAAGGTTTAAGTCTTTAGAATAGGTAATTCTGGTACTGTTTGTTTTGTGAATATGCAGGAGGTCCATCAGAGTGGGATATGATAATGCCCTGTATGCCAGGCATAGATCTCCCCTCAAAAGCCTGTAGGAGACAGAATACAGAGATAGGGCCTTGAGGCGGTCTGCATGGGACATATTACTTATGCCCTGTATTCTTTCAGTGAGGAACGTCTGTGGACATTCCAGTTGTTGGATATGTCTGGTTAGGTTGATACCAAAGGGGGCATTGTACTCAATGATAGGTCTGATGAATGCCAAATGCAGTGGAACAATGACTACCCTGGACTTATATGCCATACCTTTGTTTATAAGTTGTGCAACATAGAATGATTTTCTCACCACTGTAAACACATGATGATCAAAGGCTAGATTACTATGTGTGTCTCTAAGTCCCTGACTACTGGGTCAACTCTAAGGGGTGTGTTGTCAATATGATAGTTACCAGGGATGGATGACTTCCCAAAGGATACTATTATGCATTTCTTGGCATTTAGTTTTAGTCCATGGCTCTGACACCGGTTGTTTGTCTGTGTCAGTGCCTCCTGGAGAACATTTGTGTCAGTGTGAGATTCAATGACAGCTCCTAATTTGCAATCATCTGCAAATTTAGTCAGACACAGACCACTGACATTGGGCCAGAGAACATTGACATTGGTTGTGAATCACATGCGATACAGTGGAACTGTTAACACAGTCATACAACTCAACCAATGTCATGTCATTACATCAGTTGTACACCATATGCCTATATGTTTATCATTGGAAATGTGTGGGTGACAGCCTTGACACCATATATGGACACGTCACAACTGTTGTCGATGTGGTTTATGCAGAACATTTAATGACACAATTGCTGACAGTCCCATAATGCTGCTGTGGAACACCTGAATAATCATTGTAAATAGTATCACAATTGTGTATACAATGACTTCCCCATAGTTGGAAGTGAATCTGTATATGTCACATGTTTGTATACATAACAGCATTGCAACATGTGGATGAACCCAGGAGTACGTGCCCATGTAATCAGTATGACATACTACTAATATGTGTCAGATAACATTTCCAGATGCTAGGTGCATATGTGCACACCTGTGCCATACTGCATATGTCACTGTGATGGTTGAATGAGAACTGTGTAGAATGTTTATATACTCCACTATAAGAACACATGCCGTAGTAAGGCAACACTATACATAGCATCATAGGTTCATAGATTAGTACTAGGCTAACTGCCCTTGCGAGCCATTTTTAAGCCTAGCCAATTATCCCTTGTGAGACTCAAACCCTGCATCTTGTGTTTGTAAGGCAAACACCTTAACCATTAGACCACCCTCCCAACCCACATACTCATGTCAACAGTCCTCAGGAGGCATATTACAACAGCTGTTATAGAAGTACCATGTAACTAGAAGACAGCAGTGGGCATCAATACAGCAGCACAAATCACAGATTAGAATACACTGTTGTAGGGCTACAGTACATCCATACCTCAGCATAGCACATGTGGGTGACAACTCCTTTGATAACTGCAATGTTTAGAGGGTCAGAAGGCATTCATATATGACATGCACCACCCCATAATATAATTAGCAATCACACATTCAGTGGTTTGCAGATGGCTTGCATAAGGTAATGTAGAGGCTCTGCTTCATGATGTGTGTATGCATTTTTGAGATGATGGCATCCTCAGTGTTCCACAGAAAGGATGGTACATGTACAGAGGAAACACGGGATGCTGGATTCATAGAGCTATGTAAAACATTCTCAGTAGGAGTCAAATGAAAAGAAGTTCAAAACATCATATAATGAATGTGATATACCACCAATCACACACACCAGTTGATTAAGGTCAGATTCAAGCACAACACCTGTGTAGGTATACAAGCTGGATAAGACTAACACCACCACCACCACTTATGTTTGACTTTAACAGTGTCAGAATGCACTTTATAGACAATGAAATCATCAGTGTATGCTGAGAAGAAGAAGATGTTGAGGAGATTGTGTGACATAGATGTTGAGTCACATCTTAGTGTAAGGTTGTTTCCAGACTGATAGCTGAATGAATACACACTCAGGTTCAGTGCTGTGAGATTAGAACTCTTGCCTATCAAAGTTACACAAGCTAGAGAACACAGTACTTAACTCTAGCACCAACACAGACATCTGAGTTCAATGCTATCAGAGTGCATGTTATAGGGGATGACATCATCATCAGTGTATGCTGAGAAGAAAATGTTGGGAGGATTGTGTAACATAGATGTGGACTCACTCCTGGTGTAAATTTGCCTCTACATTGACAGTTGAATGAACATGCATACACTCAAATTACCTGCTGTGAGATTAGAACCCTGCCTATCTAGTTATACAAGCTAGAGAGCACAGTACATAATGCTAGTGCCACAGCACAAGTTAGACTTTAACAGTGTCAGAGTGCACTTGTAGAGGACATCATGAGTGTATGGTGAGAATTGATGTTGGGAGGGCTATATGAAATTACTATTGAGTCATGTATGTGTTGCCCGCACCCTGGCTCAGCAATCAAGGAGCCTCAGTACTCACCACTAACACCAGTGAGGGGTGTCCCATATAGGAGGAAAGGATAACAAATACACACAGTAAAGTGCAATTTCCATTAAGAGCACACAGAGATCACAATCAGTCTGGGGTTGGTTGCTCCCTTGCTCTCCAGGTCCTCAATATGACTCCCCACTGGCACAGCTATAGGTCCAAATCTCAGCCAACTGGGCGAGCTAAAATCTCCAACACCCTCTCTAGCCAACCAGTGCTTCATGTCCCTGCCCACATAGCTGACACACACACACACACACACACACACACACACACACACACACACACACACACACACACACACACTATGAGATAAGAGTTTATACAACCACACAGACACTTCTGGGGAAGTCTGGCACAGGTTCTCCAGCTGTGCCCCTTTTACCCAGACTATACAGTAGAAATCACTGTCACCACCCAGCTAATATTTATCAGCTACTCAAAGACCCTTAAAAAGGTGTACAATTATTACTGTGCAATATTATTATCCAATTGGTAGTATAACTAAACAGTCAAGGCTTATTAGAGTGACTTGGTACATGATCCCTATATACATGCAATGTACTCTTAAAGCTTAACTTATCTCTACACAAAACAGCCACAGTTGAAAGGTTTTAAAATATTTAATAATAAATAATAAAAAGCAAGACAATACTTCTTACTACACAGTGCTAGTCAAGAGTTCAGTGATCACAAAGAAATACTTAAAATAATTCTGTAGTACAGTTATGACATCATTGAAAAACACTTAGTCTAATCTTTCTAGTTTCTAGCTATTTCTAAGAGGAAACACAAGTGTAAGATAACTTACATATAGAACACAAGCATAGTGCTGAGTTGGATGGTCAAGGCAAAAATGCTTAATGCCCTCTGATTCTCTCTGTTTTTAAAAGCACATTCCTGGTTCCCATTACATCATTCTTCACACTTCCCTGGGTTCCCAGGCTAACAGAAACTACATTTACATTCTTAACATCTCCTTTTGTTATCTTGCAGCTGGTCAGGAAGCAGAGCAATAAAATATGTTTGCATGTTTAAATCTAGCAATTTAACTCTTGGTTAAAACAATAGAAAGAATGTCTTCATCTAGACCGGCTGGAGTCAACTTTAAAGATCAAAGACAGTCATAAAATGTTTGACTTAGCTTCCTTACAGCAGACTGTACTCTTGTTACATTTCTTTCAGTTTCACATGTAACTCTGTTTTTACAATTTAAGACAAAAAGCCTGTGGTTTACATTAATATTTACAGATGACAGAATTATCTCCAAAATTATATCTGGCTAGGCTGGCAGCCTTCACCCATATTTTCACAATGTACAGTGTAAAAGTATTTCTGAATAATACTTGAGTGACGGCAGCAGGACCTAGAGTCAAGCTCATCAAACTATGCATACACATACAACTTGAGTGTTGTGTGATTCAATTCTCTACCTAACTAGTTACACAAACCAAAAAACACAGCATTTAACATTTGCACCATCGCAGATGTCTGATTTTATCAGTGTCACAGTGCTCTTTACAGAAGATGACATCATCATAGCATCACAGGTAACATATTATGTTATGAGACTTGTGTGCCAAGGCAGGACTTGGGATATGATTGTGTGATTGCACTTTGCAAAAATACAGTTAAATACATCCTGGTAACCGAGGTGAAAGATGTTGTCATGAATGCATATTGCAAAATTGAGTCATACATGTACAGTATCTGTTTCCTCAGGATGTTGTTTAGATAATATACAGATACATGTACGTATACACACACACGCACACATGCACACATACACACACACACACACACACACACACACACACACACACACACACACACACACACACACACACACACACACACACACACTTTGGAAACACCAGCACTGCAAGGGTAGAGATATGTGTCCTCATATTCAGATGAAGCTGTGTCCACATTAGTAGAATTTACTGACAATATCAATGTGATATGATCATTGATGACCATTGTCCAGTGTCAGTATAAACCCATATCAAATGTAACAATGCAGTTCTACTCTGTACTTCTGTAGTCTGCTTTACAATGGCCCAAATACTGATATATCATTTGCAATGCATTGCTGCAGGGTATGCATGAAAATCAGAAAGCATGTGTTCAGCCAAGGACTCATGTCACTGCCCTTCTCTTGCATTTATGAATACCTTTCCGTGTAATGGAAGATAACAGTCCAGTTATCAGAGTAAGGCATGCTAAACACCTCTTCACAAAGCGCATCACCAAGAAACTGATTTGCGTGGATGATGCAAAGTGTTAGCACATGTGTGATTTGCATTTCATGAATTCAGCTTCGACTTATGAAATAGCTTGCAAGAGATGTTATTGGAGAAATTGCTGCCAGATACTATAATGGTCATGCTGTAGTCTATCTTTGAAATGTTGGGACCAAAGTTTTATTAAATAAATAATTATTGCCACTGATTTCTGCAAATGTGGTTCTCTGCTTAAGGTAAAACGTGTGAGATTTAATTTGGTTCACGTTTCTTTGCGTAAACAGACTCAATAGCAGGGCATTGTGATCAGGACTCTGGATAGTACTGAGTGTGGAAAACACACCTGCTGCCTAGTTTTCTCTGTGGCACAGTGTGTAAGAGCATTGAGCTGGTCAGAGCACAGATTCAAATCCAGATTATTCTCTTTTTTGTACAAATGGTCTCAGGATGGCATTAGCTAAGTAAATGTGATCAGGACTGCAAATGTGACCAACAATGACTACAGCAAAGTATGTATCTTCCCCAAATTTTATCAGTAATGCCTACCTCAATACAGTTGTACAACTAGCAGCTGTTTTGCTGGCCTCACTGCAAATCACAAGTTAATTGTGTGCACAGCTTTCTACAAAGCTCCTCATTAGCACTCTTCAAGAAAAATCTTGATGATTGGATGGGAAATAGGAAATTCACCCCAGGGATCACTTCTGTGGCTCTGCTCGACAGGGGCACAGGAAAATAATGTTCTTGGGTGGCAAAAGCCAGGGTACCTTTTTGGCTAGGCTTGTATAGACCCCAGGGCCAATAGCCTAGTACCTACCTATGAAATGACAAGGGATGGTATATCTTTTGAAATGATTATGACTCAGCAGATATGTTATTGGTTTAGGGCCAGATATCCTGAAAAGTGTGTGCAGTATGATTCTTCACAGTAAGGACAGTTTCCACATCACATTATATGAACATTTCATCCATCGTTACCTGAACATAATCAAAATGGATTCCTGCAGCAGATTTTGAAACCTTGTGCACTACATGAGCCCTGATAGCCAATTGAATTAAAATAATGTGTTTGTATTATCCATCAGTGGAGTCATGTCAGTATGCAGAAACCATGAGATGACCTGAACATCCATCAGCCTCATAGACATCGGAGGCACACGCCTGTCAAGCATGGGAAATGGGAGCATCTAGTCCTCTCCTTCAGAGCTGTCATCACTGTCCCCTTCCTCAGTTTCCTGTCACACTGCTTGATGTGGGAGTCTCTTCTTTATTTTAAGAGCAACATCTCCAGGTGACTGATGTGAGCACCAAGACCAGGTTCTATGACATCATGCACCATCCCTGGCAGCTCTGGGTGGGTGAAGTAGTCACCACCTCCACCAATACTCCCAGAGGGTACCAATTCACCTGCAGCCAGAGCAATAGTACCTGATGTGGATGGGCCAGGTAGTCCATCGGCTATGAAGACAGTACTGCCAGGTTGCATCCCAGAGGTGCTGGCTGTTGGTGTAGTAGCCGGTGGAGGGTTGGCAGGCTGAGCCACAGTAGTTTGCCTTCCTCCTTGTGCTGAAAAGTATTTGATTTGTTGGCAGAAAGGTATGACATCAGAATGGTGTGTTACCATTAAAAAAGAAAAAAGCGCGAGATAAGGGGTGGAGTGAGACAGAAAAGAAAAGAGATGATTAATGATTAAATCCATTGTATGTCACATTCATGTTTTATTCTGATAAACAAACTTTTATTATTATATTACATATATGACTTTCCCAATACCAAAAATTATTGTGAACTGTTACAAGTAATCCTTGGAATAGGCAAATATTCCATATATGCTTTTAAAGATATTACAAATTAACTTAACAACATGGTATTAAAGCCAATATTGCTGCAATTAAAATTTAAAAATTATACTTGTTGAATGCAAAATAATAGGCTACTTGTGGGAATTGAACCAACCTAATCTAATGGCAGTATTACACTTGCCTAATGCAATTACCAGCAGCTACATAAGAAAGCATATATGCTTGCTGTTACAGTTAAGATCTGCATGGTTAAGTTGTTACTAATCATAGAATACCAATACATTTTATATAGTCATGTCCATTTGTGCTGCATATATACCCCTTGCCTCTCTGAGTCTCTCCAGTCTCTCAGCATGTGCCTCCATGTTCACCGAGATTTCCTGTGCAGCTGTAAAATAAAGGAGGGGAAAAAAGACATGACAGCATTATGCATACCGATCTTGCCTATCTGCACCATTCCGTATCATTTTGAGTGGCTTTATCTGTATATTTACACAACTGTGGGATGTCAGCAGTTCTAAACTCATCCATCCACTGGCCAAGTTGTGCCTCCTTGTGCTGTTTCAGGTCACTGTAATGGTGTCTGCAATGCTCCCCAGTGAATGTGATATGCCAGTTGCACTGGAGACAGTCTTAGCTAGGCTGTTCCAAGTCTCAGACTTATACTGACACCCAGTATAGTTTCCTTGCAGCAGTTTACAGCTGTAGCACTTCATGAGGAGTACAACAAATATGTTTGACTCATTCACACCCCACCTCTGTGCCTTGAATTTGGCACCAACCTTCCCATCTCCTGCCATGTTTGCAAAGGTCCTCCAACAACTGTACAAGTGTTTTCTCACCAATTTGTGATATCACATTTTACGACTGCATTTGCATGATGACAAGCAAAGAGAAACATTGTCAAACAAAGAGGAAGGGAGTTTATGAAACTATTGTTGATGTGAGACGTGGCATTGATTTATGGTATGCATGCTGTAATACGTGGTCTCACTTTGTCCAGTGGTTAACACTGAAATGCTAAATGACTTGTCTTTTAAGCCATGACTTTGGAAGGATGAATGGGATGACTTAACACATATTTTGTGTGGCCTTAAACACTATTAAAATTAATTTGTACAATGTGGGATTCAAACCTATGTAAAAAAGGGGACACTTACATTTCTACATCAGTGATTATTCCTCATTGCCACAGAAAAAGTGCTTGCCAGTCATGGTCATCACAGATATACAGTTTAATGAGTGACAGGTACTATACTTCAATTAAGCCTGTATGTGTTTGACATTACAATGTCCTGGCTTATGCGTTTTCATGTGTGATGCAGGACTAAAGTGTGACAATATACAGGAAATGGATAGACTTGCATTACTTTACTAATAGATTTATGATCTGTGGTACATACCACACAATACATTATGCCTTACAATTATCCTTGCATTATGGGAGGGATGTAGATTATTGTCAGTAAACTACTGTCTCCATCACAGATATGTTACTGCATGTTTTATTACATGTTCATGATAAACCAGTTACACACATAATACATATGATACCTACAAAAACATGTGTATAGTCAGGAAACCTGCTATACATAGCTACTGTTATGTAGTATTACCTTTACAATCACAGTTTTGTGAAAAATTACAGAGGGGCACCCTTACTAAAAGGTGGAGTATGCTGGATTAGAACCCTAGCTCATCTGTGTTGTGTTCTAACCATGAATTTACTTTAGTTACACGTGCTGCCACATGGAAAGCTAGCTGGTCATTAGGTGTATTTTTCACACTCAGTACTGTCCAGAATGCTGACAGCCATGCCTTGCCGCTAAGCTGGTCTGTGCAAAGGAAAGCAAACCAAATTCAATTTTTCACTTTTTTTCCTTAAGCAGTCGACCATGTTTGTGCACAGGTAGGCAACACCCAAATGTAAAAGGCAATAACTAGCATATATTCCTTGTGTAGATAGTCATTATGATCCTTCCTCAGTGAAAATGACTGCTGTGGGATTCCAACCTTGTTTTACCTACATTCTTTTTTAGATCAATACATTTACACTTTGAGCCACAGGGATAGTGAGAAAATAGGTGGAATTTCTGCAGTAATTACCATCCATGTTTCTGACCAGCACACAATGCCATTCAGTGTGCCTGTACTTCATAAGACAACTGACATTAAATTTCAATTTTTGACCAGTTAACTGTGTTTGTTCTAATCCACACACTGCACAAATGATAAAGCCAAAAAAGTGAAACAAAGGAATTCTGAATCCTCTGCTGACCATTTCACCTAACTTAAATTTTCCTTCTCTAACCTTCACAGCTCTCAACCTCCTCTCTGACTTAAGAACTTGGGAATCAACTTGCCTGGTCTATAAAGACTTCCATCTCATCTGCACCCCAAGACTCCTTTGTCCTGTGCTATAAATCCCTCCCTACTAAGGAACCAAAGAAAGTATGTTTGACCCCTTGATAAAACTGTGGACAGAATTGTTCTGTATTATTTTAAACCAAGTAGTGTATGTTTTAAATCGCCCTCCTGAGCCAGGTTCCCAGCAGCCAGTTCGAACTCTCACCATTTTTTTCCCAACCCTTCTCCCCTTGGTTCTATCAATCGACTCACCTCTTCCTCTCTATTTCTACCTAGCCAACTAACTGTTATTCAAGCTGTTGTCCACCAGGTGGCACCCTTAACTTGCCTTCTTTTTCTCCATTCTCTCTTCACTAGTAAAATATCCCTCTTTATTTCTTATCTTCTCCACTTTTTATCCTCCTTTTTATTACTACCCCCTCAGTTTACTTTATTCCCTTTCCCTTCTCTACTATCTCTTGTTAATTGTTTATAGTACTACAACTCTACACTCTCCTGGAACTACCTAGAGCTCCTCCACAATTGGTAGCTTTTCTGATTGTCTCCAGGAGCTCATCTTTACTTGCTCTAACCCGCTCTGTTCACCCTGCGGGCTCACTCCGCTCCCCTACCCTACCCCCAATTTCCACCCACCCCCAGGGGTCCTAACCTTATACCTATCACACCACACCCCCTCTCTATTTCCACCAATCACAGTTTCACTTCCATCACACTTTCTCATGCTTTCCCACCTTTTTAAAAACCACACCCTATCTCACCAATCTCTCTTTTTTTTACCCTTCCTGACCTCACCAACTTTACCACTGCACAAAAAAAATATATATATATATTTTTATCTACCATGTCTATGAATAAACCCTACACCTTAATCTACTTACAAATGTTATTCATACTCACACTTCTACCTCCATTAACTCTTGTCTACTTATTAACCTCCTATGAGCACCCTGTATACACAAACTTATTAAATCCTACCAAACAATCTACCTCTTTTTCACTACCCTCTCACACTGACCATTTCAACGTTACATCCATACCCAACTATCTATTACCTAAATACCATAGGACAGTACACATTAGATATAGCTCCCCTAACCCCAGAAGATATCCAGTTCTTCTCAGCAAAATTACTAATAATCTATATCTAACACTACTCCACTCCCTAAAAGACGGAGACATTCACCCAAATCCTGGCCCAAACACCTCAAGTACCAATCAACTCAATAACCCAAACCCCTCTACCATTCACCCACTCATAAAATCTCCAAACTCACTCTTAATAGCTCACCTTAACACACGGAGCATTAATAATAAAATAACACAACTCCATGCTCTCTTGGAACTCTACTCATTTGATATTATATGTCTAACAGAAACCTGGTTAAAACCAGCAACAAAAGACAATGACATTTACCACCTGGTTATAACATCATACGCCTTGACCGTGTAACCAAGAAAGGTGGTGGAGTAGCTGTTCTATTCAAATCTGATCTTCAAATAACCATCTTTAACCACAAACATTCCCAAGACTCAAATGCTGAAATACTTATTACCAAGTTTCAGCTCAACCCAGCTAAATCTATCTATATTATTAGTATCTATGTTCCTCCAGGTAATAACATCACTACCATTGAAAACATACTTTGTTGGTTATCTCTAAACCTTCCCCAAGAAACCATAATCCTAGGCGATTTTAACATAGACTGGAATTCTTGCAATAAGAACTGCCCCACGAGCCATATTAATCTTTATGGGTTCACCCAAACTATTACCTCCCTACTAGAATAAACAAACTTAGCAAGAAAGAAAGCACCTTAGATTGGATACTTATTAATAGTCAACCTCAGACTTATGAAACCGGAACCCTCCCTGACGACATAGCGACCACTCACTAACCTACATCATCAGACTAAAACCAATCCACCCTTTCAACCCATATATAGGGAAATTAGAACCAAGAAAAAACTCAACGTAGATATATTCCTTAGTGAACTTAAAGCATGTAATTGGTCCCCATTAAAATACCTTTCTCTTGATGAAGCTGTTGATTACTTTAATATTAATTTCCTAAACATACTCAACCGTCATGCTCCTACCCGCTCTATCAGGATAAGAACAAAATCTGCTCCATGGCTTACTAGGGAAACCAAACAAAAAATCCATCTCAGAAATAAATACTGGAATAAATCACGCTTAACTAAAAACCATACTGACATCCAAAACTACAAACAACTGAGAAATGAAACAAAAAAAGCCATAGTGTTTGATAAAAAAAACTACTATTTACAATTTCAGCAGACCTACCACAATAAACCCCAAAAATTCTGGTCAAGTATTAATCAGCTATTACATCCAAGTCAATCTATCACACCTAACCCACAAGGCACTGACAAAGACAATCCTAAACAAGCTGCAAACACCTTAAATACCTTCTTTATCAAAGCAATTCAAGTTCTTGCTTGTCAACTCTCTCCTCAAGACATAACATCCAATTCTGACTCTAAACCACCTCCACCTTTTCTCTTCCAACCTGTCCCCACAGCATTTATCCTCACCCTTATCCAAAAACTGAAACCATGTACTCCTTCTGCTGACCAACTACCATCAGAATACCTACAGATAGCAGCCAAATCAATTGCTTACCCCATCTCCATCCTCATTAATAGAACCATCACTGAAGGATATATCCCTAAACTCTGGAAAGTCTCTCATATTATTCCCCTTCACAAAGGAGGAGACTCCACTGAACTCTCTAACTATCATCCCATAGCCCTACTTTCTCCTCTATCTAAGATCATGGAAAGATGTATCCATAGGCAATTGCTAGACCATCTTCTCCATAATAACCTGCTTTCCAACACCCAACATGGCTTCCGACCTTCCCATAGCACAAACACTGCCCTCCTTTCCTTTATTGACACTATCAATAACAACTGAAACCTTAACATGCTCTCCTCTGCACTTTTCATAGACCTATCCAAAGCTTTTGACATGGTAAATCACACTATACTCATAAACATTCTCAAATCTCTGTCTCTTGACACACTAGCTATAAAATGGTTCCATTCCTACTTAAATAACAGACATCAAGCTGTACTCTGGAACAACGCTCTCTCTACTCAGCTACCTGTTAATATTGGAGTTCTCAAGGCTCCATACTGGGCCCTCTCCTGTTCTCTATATTCATCAATGACCTTCACCAAGTAATTCCCCAAGCTACATGCATCCAATACGCAGATGACTCTACACTTATATGCACTGCTTCATCTGTATCTGAACTTCACTCCCTATCTCAAAACACATTTAACTCTGTAGAACTATGGTTTACAAAACGCTGCCTCTTATTAAACCCTAAAAAAACTAAACTTCTCCTGTTCACACCTACCAGTAAATCTCCACGAATAGACTTCTCTGTATCATCCCATGATGGTACAATCATATCCCAAGATCAAACTACCAAATTGCTAGGTATCACCATAGATAATAACCTAAACTTTGATGCCCATATCAACAACATTCTGAAAACTACCAATAAAAAAATAGGCTCTCTTTACAGGATCAAATCCTTCCTCACTCCTGCAACTAGAATTACCATTGCCCACACACACCTTATCTCCACCCTTCTTTATGCCTCACCCATTTTTACCAATCTGTCAAAAAATAACCTTAAAAAACTAGAAAACTCCTATAATAGCATAGCCAGATATGCCACAGGTAATCCTTACAGAACTCATCACTGTATTAATCTAAAGCACCTGGGATGGCTTGAATTTCAACAGCATCTGAAATATAATCAACTGACCATCGTCCACAAAATACTGTATCAATCTGACAAAACACCCATCCTATCTAATCTTATCCACCCCTATGAGAACCTTAAGTCCCTAAGATCATCACAAAAATCTCTTGTATACATCAACAAATCAAACAATAGAGCTGGAGACTCTCTGTTTTCTTTTTCCATTGGAAAAACCTGGAACCTACTTCCCTCTGAACTTACCACACTTCCCTCAACTACTCTGTTTAAAAATAAGCTTAAGCTCTTCCTAAAAACACACTGGATGTGCCCTGTTCTAAACCGGACTGACCATCTTATCCATTTTTACCTGAATGATTCAAGATTCTCATCTCTGAATCTACTTCTTCTCTCTAATTTATTTTGCCTCTTTTCTCTAAATCTATTTCATATTAAATACTACTATGCTTCCTCTCCTTCACAGTCCTAGCTAGTACTGGATTCTTTAAAGTGACTCATATTACTTCTAGATTTATTACCTAACTGCTTCTCCATTTCATTTTTCCTTATCTTCCTTTATTACCTACATCGACACTATTGTTTTCTTCTCTTCTCTCAACTAGTACTCTTTAATAACACTTAAATGTAACTTCTTATTAACTATACTAAGTCTATTCAAATATGTGTAACCTTCATTATGTACTTGTAAACTTGCAGCCTTCTCTGTTTAAGAAAATGTATATCCATTCTAAATATGTATTTTCTGTAGATGTGAACTTTGTTTAAATTGTGTGGAGCTTTTCTCCCCGGGCCTCTACTGAAAATGGACATATATCCAGCTAGACTAGCCCGGTCAACAAATGTAAAATAAAAATAAATAAAATAAATAAATAAGTAATTACACAACTCTAGATTTGAACCATCAGACTACTGCAATTACAAAATGCCTTTACCGTGAGATTTCTCTTTGCCACAGATACAACTTTGCAACAACAATCAAATCTTGTCATGCAAACAATTCACATTTCCTATCCAGTATTAACACTTCATACATTTGCACATTCTCATTTGGTTATACATGTCATAGGATCATAGGAAGTTACTAGGCTAGTGGCCCTGAGGCCCTTATAAGCCTAGCCAAGAGTTTAGCCCATGTTTAGACAAGTCAGTACCCAATGTTCCTGTCCAGCAGGGACACAGGTGGAATGCCAGGGGTGTATTTTCTGTTCTCCATCCAGTTATCTAGGTTGTGCTTAAAAGGGGTAAAGAAGTACTCTGCTTGACATGAAGCGGGAGTCTATTCCACAGATGATGGAGTCTCCGGGTCACAATTCTGTCCCACCAAATAGCCCTATCGATGTCACAGACCAGGTTGAGGCTATACATGTGGGTTACTCAAGTGGAGCTTGACTTGCAGATATGCAGCAGTCCCATCAAGGCAGTGTCTGAGATCACCTTGTATGTCAGACAGAGGTCACCTCTGAGGAGTTTGTATGAAACTGAGTAGAAAGATAGGGCTTTTAGCCTATCTATGTATGGCAGATGTTTGAGGCCCAAGATTTTCCTGGCTAGCAACCTCTGTGGTTTCTCCAGTTGCTGCATGTACTTTGCAAGGTACATGCTGAAAGGGGCGTTATACTCAATAATGAGCCTTATAAGAGAGAATACAGGGATGTTATGACCTCCTTGTCCCTGGATGAGATACTCTTACTTATGAGGTGGGCCATGTAGAAAGCTTTCTGTACAACGGAAGCAACATGGTGGTAAAAAGTCAGGTTGCTATCAACCTGGGTGTCCAAATCCCTCATGACTGATTGCCTACTTAGGACATTGTTATTAATGTGATAATTTGTGGGGATGTCACTCTCCCCAAAGGGGATGATGATGCAATTTTTTTGTGGCTTGAGGCCATGTTCCTGGCACCAATCATTTGTTTGGGTGAGACCCTCTTGGAGGATGTCCACATCACTAGGGGAATTGATAACAGTGCCCAGCTTGCATCTGCAAACTTGGTCAGCCATAGCTCACTACTTTTGGTCTCCACCTCAGAAAAAAAAATCCCAAATAACAGAGCCCCCAAGACTGAACCCTGGGGTACGCTGTTCATTACACGTCTACTGCTTGAGGTGGCTTCCCCTATTTTGACTAGGTGGTTTCTATCAGTGAGTTAGTTTGCTACCCATCTGGTAACATATGGATCGATGCCTAGTTGAGAGAGTTTATCTATTATGCCCGAGTGGGGAACAGGGTTAAAGGCTTTGGCAAAGTCAAGGTAGGCAGTGTGTGGCTAACACATTTAATGCAATGAGTGATCACACAAATATTTCTAAATATTTTTGCAGAAATGCCACTTTGTCCTCTCTTTTTATTCTTGTCATTCTTCCCTTATCTCTGCTTTACTGTCAGCAGTCTTTACTGCATTTTCTATCATTTTGTTTTCAAGGTGTGATAAAAATGCATAACAGTGAACAACAGTTTTTATCAAAGCCAGTAGGCTTCTGAAATTATGGCCCAAACATTATACATTTGTAGTGTTTTGCTTTATTTAAAAGCTCACTGAAGTTAGTTCCACACTTTGCAAGTGTATCCTCACTGACACACCCACTGCAGTGAAAATTATCTCACACTAATTATTCACAGCTGCAAGCCATTATCACCTAACAATGGTATAGAGCCTAAACTGTGTTTACATCTGCTACACAAAGTCAAAAGTTTGGTATTCAGCATTTCTAATGATTTCATACCTCATTTGCATCTTCACAGTGCTCAGAGACCTGACTCTACACTATAAAACTTTTAAATGGTTTACCTTTAAAATGCTGATGGTCGCAACATCAAAACCACTTCTGCAAACTCCGAACTCAGTCTTTTCAAAACCTCAAACGCCAATATTCCGAATCGCAAAATCTTACCCCCTTTATGACCCATGTTAGCACTTGTGTGTAGGTGTGGCATGGTCAGAAATGTCGACATCTGATGTTTTGTCGACGTTCTGAAGTTTTGGCGGTCCGGGTGTTGCAGAAGCGTTTCAGTAGTGTGCACATTTGACTATGTGCAGTCAACATTTTAAGCCATTTTAAAAATGTTGTTACAGAACTTGAAAGTGAGGAAACATCTGTATCTGAAAGTGATTTCTCTGCAAAGAAGCCCTTATTTTGCTGAAGTATGCTTCTATTATTCAAGGACATTTTAGATTTTGCAAACTTTTAGAAATATATTTACAAAACCAGGACAAAAAAAAGTTTGATCTGTATGCACTTCTTATACTTCACTGTTGGTATAGGTAGTTTTGGCAGGCATTTACACATTTGTGAGATAGACAGGTTATACTTTCAACACAACTATGTTCTTAACATTTGCTTTTGCAATTTCATATGGGATTGGAGAGAAATATTGCTGCCACTGGTGTTATGCTTGTCAGATGGTCCAGGACAACCTCCACAGGAGTGGTGGGCACTGTGAAAATTCACTGGCATTCATAAATTGACTTCTCTACTATTTAGCAATATTAGTAAACCAGTAATTGATGACATCACTTTTCACTTTTCAGTCTTCGCTGTCTGAATGTTGATAGAATGGATGCTTCTACAGACCCTTACCTTTTTTATTTTTTATTTTTTTTTTTTGGAGTGTTTGGGTATGCAACCTACCATTCTGTTATTCTAAATGAGAAGTGTGTTTCAAGTGTTTTTCTGTTTAAAATGTGTAGACAGCATTTTAATTTTGTGGAGAACATATAAAAGATTATGTATGTGGTATTCCCCAGTTTGTACAAACCTTAGTTTGTGTGTATGTTTGTGTGGGGGGACAGCTACCAGTCTGCTGTACTAAATTAGAAGTGTATTTCAAGTGCTTTTTGTTGACAAATGGTACCCAGACTGATTATTTTTGGTGAACAAATACATTACTTTTTATCCCTCTCTGTTTTATGTCACATAGGATTATGGCACCCAAGCCTACAAATCCATGAAAACCCCTTTTAGTGACACTAAGGATGAGGTCATAATATAGGGAATGAAGCAGCATGGAGCCTTTCTGCGTGAGAGAGGTTACTAGGCTAATGGTCCTGGGACCCTTACAAGCCTAGTCAAGAGTTTATCCCCAAGAAAGAAACCTCAGTCAGCACTGGTCACCCCTGTCGATGAGGGATGAAGGTGGAACCCCTGGGACAAATTTGTGGTTTCCCATCCACTCATCAGGATTGCGCTTGAGGAGGGTCAGTGAGTAACTCTGTTTGACATGTATGGGAAGTCTATTCCAGAGATGGGAGCAGCCTCTGGGACACAAACCTGTGTCTCCAGCAGGTTTTGTTGATGTATATTAGATTTATGCCTATTGAATGGGTAATGTGTGAGGAGTTAGACTTAGGGATATGGAGCATCTCTAGTAGGGCAGGGCCCAATTTTGCCTTGTAGGCGAGACACAGATCACCTCTGAGCAATCTGTATAATACAGAGCAGAGTGATAGTGATTTCAGCCTGTCCGCATAAGACAGGTGTTGGAGGCTATGGATTCTCTTTGTGAGATATTTCTGTGGCCTTTCCAGTTGATGTAGGTGTTTGGAGAGGTACATACCAAATGGGGTTGTTATGGGACAAGACCAGCTTATTAAAATTTATATTAATTTCAGTTTATAATATGATTGTTAAAAAGCAAATATAATTTGTATGCAGGGCTGAGAAAAATACAGCTTCATAAGTCACAGTATTGCTTTCTTTTAAACTGCGTTCTTTTAGAGAATAGTACGTGTTGCAGTTACTACAAAAGGAATTTGTTAGCCTGACTCCTCCAAACTAGGAGTGCGTTGTTGCTAGGACAGGTTTGAAACATCCAAGGTCAGAAACAAGACCCCTTGGAAGCAGGTGGGTCATGTATAGAAAGGTGTTCACATGACGTCTGAGGTGAAAATCACGAGGGATGAGGGCATTTGCAAAGTTTTCTATAGGACACAATCACTGTAATGTAATGAAAGTGCATGACCAGTTTAATAAGGAAATGTATAAAAATACATTTTTTGTATGTAAAGTGAGAATGCTTCATCAAGGTCTATGAAGATTGACTTCCAGCGCTGTAAGAATAAAATTTCTGTTTGCACATCCTGAAGGGTTGTTCCTGACTAAAGGCATATAAGGTAAATTCTTAATGTTATTTATGACTATAACAGGGTGTTATACTCAATTGTAGGTCTAATGAGGGAGGAGTGCAGAGAGGTAATAACCTCCTTTTTTATGGATGCAATCCCTTTACTTATGAGATGAACCAACTAAAAGGCTTTTCTGACCACTGCTGCCACATGATGGTTGAATGTGAGATTGTTGTCAACCTGAGTACCCAGGTCTCCCACCACAGGTTGTGTACTTAGGGGGTTGCCGTTGATGTGGTAATTAGTAGGGGCCATGTTTCTGCCAAAGGGGTTGGGAGGGTGGCCTAATGGTTAAGGTGTTTGCCTTAAAAATGCAAGGTGCAGGGTTTGAGTCTCACAAGGGATAATTGGCTAAGCTTAAAATGGCTCGCAAGGGCAGTTAGCTTAGTAATAATCTATGTATCTTTGAAATGGTATGATAATACATTTTTCTGTGTTTAACTTAAGGCCATGACTTTGGCATCAGTTATTTGTAGCTGTGAGATCCTACCCTCTTGCAGTATGTTAACATAATTTGGGGAGTCAATGACAGCACCCAACTTACAGTCATCCACAAACTTGGTCAGCCACAGGCCCTTTGTCTTTGCCTGGACCTCTGAGAAGTAGATGACGAACAGTAGAGGTCCCAGGACAGATCCCTGGGGAACACCACTAGTGACAGGTCTGCTGTCGGAGGGGGTGGCACCTATTTTGACCTTGTGAGTCCTATCTGTGAGCCAGTTGGCCACCCATCTGACAAGATAGGGATTAACAACAAGTTGTGTTAGCTTTTCCATGATGCCCAAGTGGGGGATTGTGTCAAAGGCCTCGGCCAGGTCAAGGTAAACTGCATGTACTGACTTTCCCTCATCCAGGGCCTTGGTGACAGTCTCAAAGAAGTCGACTAGGTTCAATAGGCAAGATCTGCCCATGACGAATTTGAACTGGGTGGAATCAAGTGCTTGGAGATTGCATATGCCCTTGTTTATGAGATCCATAATAATACACTCCATTTCTTTACAGATCAGACTTGTCAAGCTAATGGAGCAATAGTTTCCCAGGTCAGTAGTGGCACCATCTTTGTGAAGGGGGATGACAATGGGGGCTCTCCACTCTACTGCAATGAAGCCTGTGATTAGGCTGTGGTTGAATAGGGTGCTCAGTTGCAAAGCTAGTTCTTGCTGGAGATGTTGCAGAAAACAGCCTGGGATACTATCAAGTCCTATGGAAGTTGTGTTCTTTGCCTTGGATAGGGCCTTTAACACTTGATCTATGGAGATGTGAGGTGTGGGACAAGTATCAGAGATGTTGACTGGACCTTTGGGGGGTGATAATGTGGTGAAGTTTGTGCTGAATCTATCAGCTAGCAAGCTGGCTAGGTCAGTAGGATCAGTGTAAGTGGTACCATTAACTACTAATTCGGAACATACCTGAGCTTTGCCATGGATGTTCCTAATGTAACTGAAGAAGGACTTGTGGTTTGCCTTTGTTTCAGAGGCCAGTTTCAACTGATACTTGGCTTTGGAGGTTTTCACTAATGATCTAATTTGCTTGTTGAGATGGAGGAGGGAGTATTTCCAGTTTGGAATTTGTTCCTTTTTACCCTTGAAAAACAGTTTCTTCCTTTTATTGTAAAGCCTGTTGATAGAGGATGTCCACCAGACAGGTGTGTGTTTCCTTGAGGAGCAGGTTTTAGTTCTGTTTGGTATGGCTGAGTCCATGCAGTTGTACAGGTGTTTTATATATTGCACTGGCGTACTGTTCAGCATAGTTGTCTGCATCCTCTGAGGGGGGCAGTGATGTCTAGCTGCTCATACCCTTCCTTAGGAGGTTGTAGTCAGCTTTTGAGAAGTTTTTTAGCCTGGTTATGGCTGGGGTGGAGTTGGGTGGGATAGAAACTTTGAATGAGACAGACCAATGATCTGATCTCACCAGGAAAGAACATACTAGGGGAGTGGTGCAGCAGTCGCCCCTGTTGGTGAGAACCAAGTCCAGTATGATATCTCCCTTTGTGTGGGATGAGACCAGCTGGTCTAGTGCATTAGAACTGATGAAGTCAAGGAATCATTGGGTGAGTGCATTAGTGCATGGAAAGTTCACCCGGTCTATGGTAAGGTAGTTGAAGTCACCAAGGATCAGGGTGTTAGGGGGTACCTTGATGGAGTCAAGTAGGTTCAGGTAAGAGGAGTTGGTGCCCTGAGTCATGGGGGGTCTATAGCTGGCAATAACTTGGGATGGGTGTCTTGCCAACTGTCAGTTACACCTGGAGTAATTCCAGTGGGTTATGCTAGTAAACCAGTCTGGAGTTGTGCCTGTCCTTAATGAAGATAGAGACTCCACCTCCCTTAGTCTTTCTGATCTCATTTTGGGGTCGGAAAGTGTGGAATGGTGTATAGCCTGGTAAGACAAGGGTGCTCTCTGCAGCCCTGAACCAATTTTCTGTGACTGCACAGACATCGGCATCTTCCAGTGTGAGGAGATCCTCCAGTGAGTGCATTTTCAGGTTAAGGCTCCTAGCATTGAGCAGCATGACCCTCAATTTGCTTTTTGACACATCTTTTATGTTGGAAGATTTGTCTTTGGGACATAGCCTAAAAGAGGCACAATGGGGGAGGCAAGAGCCTTGGCCAAGATATGGAACCCCAGGGGTAACAGGTGGAGGCCATCTCTGGCAAAGCATCGAGGCCTGTCAACCATGTCATCCCAAGCAGACAGATACTGGATCACATCTGTTTGGAAGGACACCAGAAACTAAGCCAGTTGGTGTAGTATCATTCTTGGTGAAGGTAGGATGCTGCGTAGGGCTAGGGTCATACCTGCCTGGAGCACATACTCAAAGCTCAGTCATGTCTCTCTTCATATAGTCCAGGGACGTACTACTCAAGTCATTCACATCAGCCTGGACAATGACAGAGGTATACTTGTATCTGTTGTGGAGAGACTTAAGTGCATGAGTGATGTGGCGTATTCTAGCACCTGACAAACAGCTGACCATGACATTCTCCTTGTTGAACCTGGTGAGGGGGACATCAGTGTGTCTCACTATTGAGTTGCCAGTGACTAGTATGTTTGGTTTATTGTTATGCCTTATGGGCTGTGTTGGTTTATTTATATGCCTAATGGGCTGTGTTTGTGAGACACTGGTGTGTTGACTACTGTGTGTGATGTAATTGGTGTTGTGTGTTGAATGTTTGTGAGTGTTTTGGGGGTCTCTGTTGTTTAGGTAAGTTTTTGTTGAGGACCCCTGCATAGGTGGGTGTGTGACTCTGTGATGTGGGTGGTGTAGTGTTTGTGCTGCAATCTCCTCTTTGTCAGGAATACTGACTGTGGTGTGAGAGAGCATGGATTCCAGCTTACTGGTGTAGACACATTTCCCGCAAGAAGAAGAATGATGTGCTAGGAGAAGGGGACTGTCTGTGAACATGAGGCAGTTGCTACACTGTCTCAGTATGCCCATTTCAACCATGCCTGGCAGGGGAAACTGGTGGGAATTTTCCAGACATAGTGTTCTGAATACTTGGCGGACTTATGGAGAGCAGGGTTTGATAAGGGTTTGTTCACAAAAACCATAAAAGTAAATTGACTGGCCCAAAGCACATGTGCTAAAACCAAAACTAAGATGCTTAGAATAGCAGACAGATTTAATCAGGCTACTAACAAGCAGTAATAAATGCAGAATAAGAGCACTTGAACACTTAAAAGCACACAGAACAGCAAACTAAGATAATAAAGACGGTAGAAGACAGTTACAGTAAGAGCAGCTGAATAAAGTATAAATATTTTTTTTTATAGTGGAGAGGGAGGAAACAGAGAAAGATTAAGAGACTACAGAGGTTGTTCTTTGCAAATGCTCTCTCGGTACACAGTAGATAGAGCTGATGAGATGGGATTGGTAGGAGTGTCTGAAATTAAATAAGCAAGGGGGAAGTCCTTCTCAAATGATCTCACTGTACCCAATTGAGTGAGCAAATGAGATGGGTCCAGGAGGAGCGTCCAAACACAAATTTACAGCAGGGGTGGACAGTTCCAAATCTGCCAAGTTTAACACCACAACAAGGACAGGGAGGAATGGTGGAAAACTAACTGCAGAGTGACAGAGAGACCATAATATTCAATTAATATTCAATGAAAGAAATAAACAAAATGCAGTACTATTATTGAAACAAGGCAAGTGCAAGATCCAGATGATTTCAGGGAGATCACAGTCAGCCAAACAGCTCAGATATTGAGTGCAAATAAATGCACAGAGATGTGACTAACACTATTATAAGGCAAAGAGAAGCCCCCTAGGCTAACAGTTAAACACAGAACTTCAAAAAAGGGAGACAACCCCCAATGAAACCAGGTGGCTTACACTTCTAGCAAGCTAACTGCAAAGAGACAGAGAGACCACAATATTCAATTAATATTCAATGAAACAAATAAATAAAATGCAGTATTATCACTGAAACAAGGCAAGTGCAAACAAAAGTGTACTTAAATCAGCTTGTACGTCCAGATGATTGCAGGTCTGCTCAGGGTTCTAGGTGTGGCACAAGCTGATATGCATGACTGCCTCCACCATGTAGCCGATTCAGTGGATTGGATGAATGCCATAATGGAATGGGCAGTGTCTGTGATAGAACATCTGCTGGGATGGGGACAACATCCATGTGGCCAAAGGGCCGCAGCATCATCTGGTGTTAGACAATGTGGCCATGCCAGATACGACACTCGTAATGGCACTACTTCCATTGCTCCATCAGAGGTTGAGATGTCCACATCCAGATGTGGTAGGCCATGGGGTCACGGACCTGGGTGTAGTTGTGATGACAGCTCATCCAGCAGACATGGCTCATATTCAGGTAGCACCATCACAACTGACCATGGGCATTGATGTGCTTGTGCAACTCCTGGCAGAGCCATTTCTCATAGTCAGGGGTGACAACGCTGAACTGATTCCTCTACCATGCATAGCTCACACCTATCTGACATACCAGGATGTAGTATTAGCACAGAGCTTGGCCGTGTTCATACAGACACTCACATACACATTTCACATACAGTGCCCATACAGACCCTCACACATACCAGCTACATGAGACATTAATGAGAGTTGCAGGTCATCCTGTCGTGGTGACTCTTTGATATTATCTGCATTCCTGCCTGCCTGTGTTTCTTACTCACACACACTCACTACATTTTGTGTCAGCCTTGGCCTCCTGCCCCCCCCCCCAACCTCAACAACACAGTGGGGATAGCTAACTGATATGTATTGGTGATGGTATTTTGAAATTTTTTCTGATTTACTACAATATTTTAGTGTTGTGATGCCTACCTAGAAATTGTTGCTGTAACACTCATGCTTATTGCCTCCACTTATGAGAATGTAGGAATAAACAGAGTTTGGACTTAATTTTCTATACTGGGTATTTTAGACGCATGAGTCATGTTAATTGATAAACTGCATAAATATATAAATATGTATTACAGAAGTCAGTCATGTCACATACTGATGTCATTGCTGGGCAACTCACACACATTCTACTTAGGTACATTTTCAAGTAACAGTATGCAGGTATCTGCTATTCATTCATGCTCTTACAAATTTATGTTTTCTTTACAGGTTCATTACTTACCTTGATAGTCCTGAAGTTACAACTGTTGTCCTTTGGGGTTGACTCTGATGCTAACAGTACACAGCCATTACAAGAAGGCTGTGAACATTGCCTGACATTAATTTTACTGTTATGTAAGTGCATAGGATGAAAGGCATACTCCTTACCTGCCTCTCCATAGCCACCATCAGCACCTCTTATCTCCTCACAATCATTCACTGTATCCACCCCAAATCCCCCACTCTAACGCACAACATTACTATCACCCCCATTCACGCAAGCATATACCCCACCATATACACCCAACCCCCATATACCATGCCCCTCCCATGTACCACTTCTATCCATCTAAAAAGCAACCAAGTCTACAATTTCACTACCTAATCATCCAATACCTAAAAACTATCACCTGTATAACTACCCAGCTACTACTAGGAGGAGACATTCACCCCAACCCCAGGCCAGCAACTTCTGCTAATAAGCCACGCACCCATCACTATCCAACTAAGCACAAACCCACCGACTTACTGATACTAAATATGAACACCCACAGTATCATGAATAAAATAAAAGACCTTCACGCTGCCATCTCCTTATATAACCCTGATATTAATGTCACCACAGAGACATGGCTTAAACCACATATTAAAGATAATTCCATCACCCACCTGGGTATAACATTCTCAGGGCAGACTGGCTACATAAAAGAGGCGGAGGCTTAGCTCTACTTCACAGAACCAACCTACAACTTCAACTCCTCCAAAAGGATCCCCCCAACTTCAACAGGGCAGGGACTCTATTTGCAAAGATCTCCCTTAACCAACATAAGCATCTAAACCTACTGGGTATCTATATACCCCCGGGTGACAACCTAACTCCCTAGAATCCATTCTTCACTGGGCCTCATACTCCCTGCCTCAAGAAACTATCATGCGGAGGGGCGTGGCTAGGATGTAGACTGGTTGGCAGCATCTTTTCTCAGCTCTGCAGTCAAAAGATATTTCTGACAGAAATTTTAAAAACTAGATATTGTAGACAAACCTATTTTGTTGAATTACTTCTACTAATATCACTAGAAGTCTACAGTACAAAAAATTTGGCTTTAAACATTATTTTTCCTGTCAAAAACAAGAAGGAAGGTATCTGAATCTACTGAAAATGAGCTTTTCTAAGCATACCACACAGGACCAGACGATGAAAAAGGAGATACAGTCTTTATTAAATGCTATACAAGACTTGTCAGTGAAATTTGACAAAATGAATACCAAACTGGGCACTTTTGAGGAGAGATCTACAAAACAAATACAGCAACTACAAGAAATAATGACGCAACAGAAGTCTCAAATAGCTGACATAGAGAGATCCTTAAATGATACTGAGGGCAGACTCTCAGAACAAAATCTTCAGCTACATTTTTTATCACAACAAAATGCTTCATTACAAGATAAAATAGAGGATCTAGAGAACAGGTCCAGGCGAAATGACTTTCACATCTATGGGCTACAAGAGAAAAAAGAGAGAGATAGCATGGTGACTTTCCTTACTACCTGGTTACCAGAAGTTTTAAAATTGCCTGAAGCTCTTTCTTATGGAATTGAAAGAGCCCATAGATCCTTAAGAGCTGTTTCATCAACCATCAAATCAAAAAAATCACCCGAGATCAATAATAGCAAAGTTTTTTTCATCACAGGACAAGGAACGTATTTTAAAGACAGCATGGTCAACTTTTCCAGTTAAATACAAAGACAACATAATCCGATTTGATAATGATTATTCTGCTGGAGTTATAACTGCAAGAAAAGAATGTCTCCCTCTGATAAAGGAATTGAAAAAAAGACAACTTAAAGTCCACTTGCTGTTCCCTGCAAGAATAAAAATATTTTTTACTGAAGGTCCTAAAACTTTTGACACTCTGCAAGCAACAGTTTCTTATCTTTCAGCTAATAAAACCTTTGATAATGTGGAAGAAATGGATTTCTCCCAATTTGGGGTTAAGCGTCACTTAGAAAAAATGAATGGAGCACTGCTGACAAGAAGAAGAAGAAACGATAAAAGACATATGAAAAACACAAACATTATTGTCTTCTATTTGCTCTGTAAGGCAAAAGTTCTTTGAAAGCATTCATGCTTTACACATGTGTCAGTCTTTGAAACAATATAAATACAAGATAAGCAGGACATTTTATAACTAAAGGAAACAACCTTAAAGAAAGCAAGGTAACATATCTTTCTCTATTACAGTGTAAATACTTACAGTCATGATTTTTCTAACTCTAAATGATGTTTAGATAGTTCATTTATAAATTACCTGCCTTTTACTGCTAGTATAGAATATGATGTATTTACACTGACATATTAATGTGGTGTGTTTAAATGAGCATGATTCCTTTTTATATTATTTACACTAAGCTGCATGAAATATCTAAACTGATGTATTTAATACACATAATAATATATAAAAACTGATAGTAATAACTGTCAAAAAGTGCCTTGAAAAGTAATTATCTATTCTTTGATGCAAAAAGTGCCTTTTTGACTAACAAACAACTGTTTGGCTTATATATCTGCCCTTAATGTTAAGAAAACTAATAGAAGTTTAATGAGCTGGTGTTCAGTTTAAAAAAAGCCCTAAAAACTTTACTTTGTTTTTGTCTTCCCGCCATGGTCACGAGCTGGGAACTCTTATTTTACCACCCCTGAATGAAGGTTCTTCAGTTAGAATCCATTACAGTGTGTTAAACCTTCTAACAGCACAAAATGAAAGTAAAAAGTCATGAGTGATGTCAGCACTAAAACAAGACAGTATGGGTTTGGTGTCAGCTCCTAAGCTACTTAAAGTAACCAGCACACTATTTCTGAGATGGCAAAGTGCTTTTACAGTTTTAACAAATATTAAAAGTACACTGAAGTACCTAATGAATTTAGAAGGTATCAACACATACATGACGTTTTATTATATTGTAATATTTGTTATTCATTTTGAATTGTACACATAAGCAGCACACAAAGCTTAAAAAGAAGTATATCACTTGGAAGAAACTGTATGAATAGTTAACACATACAGACTTTAATATAATCTTTTCCGATAAGATCACCCACGTAAATTACTATAATTTAACTTAATTTTATAAAAATTTAATATATTTAAGTCCTTGACTGGAACCCTTTTCCCTTATCTCATTGCCTATATACCTCACTCTCCTTTTTAACTTTACTTTCTTAACATTTAACTTGATAAAATACCATTACCCTATCTAAACATACTCTACCCACACTTTTCTTTTTCCTCCTATCCCTTTTTTCCCTTAACTTTACTACCAATATACCTCCTTACCTTCTAACTTGCTTTTTTTTTAACACTTCTAACTACTAGCTTTCTTTCACTCTGTTAATTACCAATTCTGTCCTCTACCTTCTGACCAATGATTAATTTTATGTACCTACACTTCAGATATCCTTAACTCAACTGTATATTTTGGTGCCTGAGCTTATCTCCTCAGCCACATGATGTGAACTTTGATTATAATCTTACTGTAACCTAGTTAAGTTAGTCAAGACAAACTGTATTTTGTCCTTGTACATTTTTGTTTTGTTTTTGTTTTTGTTCTTTTGTTAAAAAAGATTGATCTATTTAGTAAAGTATTCCTCATGTATTGTCTTAGTCTAATAGTGGAGCTTTTCTCCTCGGGCCTCTGCTGAAAATGGACATGTATCCAGCCAGACTAGCCCGGTTAACAAATGTAAAATAAAATAAAATAAAATAAATAATAAATATAACATATTTGTAAACACACTGCAGCTAGTGTACTCAACCTTAAGGATAGTAAGTCAATTAAGGTTCATGAATGTAGCTATGTTTTATTAGGCATTTTAAGGGTAAAAAGGAGTTGCTGTTTAATTATCAAGATACTCTGTAAATATTAAATTGTTCAAGTAGCACAATCATTAAGCAGTAATGAGCAAGAAAAAATCTCAGACTTGCTTATGATATTGTTTTATATATATATATATATATATATATATATATATATATATATATATATATATATATATATAGGAAAGAACTGCTGAATTATAAGTATGCTTTTATTAAAGGCAAGTTATATTAATATTGAACATCCTCACTGAAAATGAATGGTTGTGTAGAGACACAGTAACTCCCATTATATAACCAAGGCTAAAGAGATTGTCTTGTATGTCTAAATTGATCAGCCTTGAACCTTAGATTGCAAACAGACATGCAACATACTTTTACTTATAATACTGAATATATATTATATAACATCACAAACGCTAAAGCCATTGTCAGCTACATCTCATATCAATCAGCATTAAAATATGATTTGAATAGCATAGGCATTTACTAACATATTGCTGTTGGTACCTGATATGCATATAAGTAACAGGTCTAATTTCTGTCTATGAAAGTAAATACCAGGCTGTGTGCATTTGTTAATTATGAAACAAGAGCGTGCTATCTATTCTTTTTAATATCATATAGGTATGTACTTGTTAGAGACACACACATGTTGCAAAGCTGCTAGTTATTGTATATTCATTAGTATATTTCTGAGTGCAGTGTTATAAATATATGGTGTGGACCACTTGAGTTGAGAATATGTCTCTATATTGGGCATGTTCTCTGTTTGAACGTTGTATATTATCTATAATATGATATGGAGTACCCTCACTAAATTCAAAGAAGCCACAATAGAAACAAATATTTATTAAAAATGGAGAATAGAAGGATGAAGAGAAAAATGAAGGAAAATGGTTGATGGTCATATAAGGTTATCTTTTCCTGTGTATGTAGAAGAGTTGACAGTAATAAGTACCAAACAATTGTGTTATAGCATATTTAAAGCCTACTTTGCTTCTCATATTTTCCAACCTTACAGTTATAACGCTGCAGATAAATCCTGTAATATCATAAGGAGTATGAGTTGCTATTTGACATATGACATATGTGGTACACTAGCGATGAAATATGCCAGTGGCACTAATAATTATATAGGAATTGCTAAGAAATATAGTCTTAAACTATATAATACCAATGCCAAAAACAAGTTAGTAATATTCATACCACCAAAATATGACTTTTTGAATTAAAAGAAAACTATAAGATTACTGATAAATGACAATACAAATGCAACGTTATACTCATTGTTACGGACACTTTCTGATTTAATCAACTTGTGGCATGGTTAACTGATGCATATAATGCTTAACATTTTTTTTTTATGTATGTATGCATATATGTGTGTATGTATGTATGTGTGTATATATATATATATATATATATATATATGTGTGTGTATGTGTATGTATGTATATGTATATGCAGGTAGACCATTACAATAAATTTGATACCTATGAATGCCACTCACACTATAAGGGAGATAGACAGCAAGCATATTATTTTTAAGATGCATAACCATTATTGCTACACAAAAGATATATTAAAATAAAAGATTTTCCTTTACAATTTAAACAAAACCAAATAGTTAAGTATTAAATCTATGTATAGTTGTGTTGCCTTAGTGTTTTATAAAATATTAAAAATAGATAAAGACTGTATTTAAGTAATCTGTAAAGACAGATACATGTATACTTAAAAGATATATAAGATACTTTTCATTATAAAACTACCATATGGCGGGGCCGGGGGAGGATGCTGAAATGCAGACTTAGAGATCGCTTGAATGATTAGATCATTCAAGGATGAGATGTTTTTTCTCATGGAGGGGTTTGGTGGTTGTTTATCTTATATTGTTCTCAGTTATGATCTTGTAATTTACTTTTATTGGGTGTCTATAATCTATTGTAATACTGTTGGAAGAAGAAAGAACAAGTCATTCTCTTCATGTACACACATCTACACATTGTTACAGTATATGAATATGGATAAAAGCAAAGCTAATATAAATCCAATTGCAAAATGTATATCTCTTAATGTAAATGGTTTAAATAATAGCTGCAAAAGGGGAAGTCTTTATAGATATTTAAAGCTATGTGAAGCGCAACTAGTATTTTTACAGGAAACACACCTTACACAGGAAGACATAAATAAAATAAACAATAAAAATTATACAATACTAGTAAGTTCCACCTATAATCAGAAGCGAAGGGGAGTAGTAATTTTGTGGAAAAACACTACTTTAATGCCTAAAATCATAAACACGTTCCATGACAACTCAGGAATGTTTTGTCTAGTGACAATATCTATCAATGAAATGATATATACATTAGTGAATATTTATTGGATACCAGGACTAGGTGTTAGAGTGGCCAAACAATATTTAGAAGACATTGTACAATATACCAAAGGCAATTTAATCATAGCTGGAGATTTCAATTGCATTATAAAAGAAACTGACACAAATACTAAAACTACACGTAAGAGATCACCTTTAACAAAGTTGTTATCTGAGTTTGTTGAAACTTTTAATATAGTTGACATAAATGAGTATGCTATCCCAGATTCACTATTCTTTACACATTTTTCCCATAGACATAATACATACTCTAAAATAGATAGAGTGTACATAACAAAGGATTTAACCTCTAAATTAAATAAAGTCAAGACGATTTCATGCCCATTTTCGGACCATAACACCATAACGTTTGAGATAGACTTATGTTTCAAGAGAAGGATATCAGTAACAAGAATACCATCTTACATAACAAATCTCAAAGATTTTAAGGAATTTTATATTAAAGAGACACAAACATTCCTAGATATCAATCTTACAAAAGATGTATCTGAAATATATATATGGGATGCATTGAAAGCATACCTATATGGAAGAGCGGTGGGATGGTATAAAAATAAACAAAAACAGTGGAATAAGGAATTAATGGAATTACAGTCAAAAGTAGATAATTTAAAGCTTGATATTCAAAATGGAAACACCAACTTAATAAAAGAACTAGAAGATACTAATAAAAAATACTCACAGACGCTACACCACAAAACAATGATCAACTTAGAAAAATTAAACTATGTTACTATTCAATTAGCCCTAAAAACCAATGAAGAATAGCAAATAGGACTAAAAAGATTATTAAAACAAATCAAATCAAGGAAATACATAATATAGAAACCACAAAGAAAGTATCTGATTTAGAAGGAATACTAGAAGCTTTTAGGCTATTTTTTCATAAACTTAATAATCAAAATGAGAAAACAAAAACACATTCAGTATTGAAAGCTTTTCTCAAAAACAATGTTAAAGTTAGGTTATTACAGGAGCAGGTACAACTAATAGATAAACAAATAACAATGACAGAACTTAAAACTGAAGTAAATAAGCTAAAATTAAACAAAGCTCCAGGTATAGATAATATCACCCCAGAAATGTTTAAATTACTATCAAATGAGGCTTTGCTGTTGTTATTGAATGTCTTTACATCAGTTAAAAATGGTAAAGACATTCCTCCTTCTTGGAAGTACACATTAATATCACCAATTCTGAAACAAAATAAAGATCCCAGTGAATGTTCATCATACAGACCCATTTCACTTCTTAATATAGATTATAAAATTTTTATGGCAATACATGCTGCTCGAATAAAACAATTACTACCACTTTTGATAGAGGAGGATCAAACAGGTTTTATAAAAGATAGAAACACTTATGACAACATTAAAAGAATTCTTTCCTTAATTGATTATATAAATGTCACAAAAAACAAAATGAATGTTATTAGCTTAGACATAAATAACGCATTTGATTCAGTGAACTGGGATTATCTGTGGTTAGTTTTAGAAGAATATGGCTTCTCAAACAACTTCATTTTGTTAATAAAATCATTATATGAAAAATCATTGGCTTATATAAAACTGGGATCTTGTCTGTCTAAATCTATTAAAATAACTAAGGGCACAAAACAAGGCTGCCCTCTTTCTCCGTTATTGTTTGTGCTAGTCATTGAACCCTTAGCAAATAATATATGTATGGATAAAAATATTGAAGGAATACAACTAGACAACAGCCTAGAGCTTAAAATTCAACTTTTTACTGATGATATTTTAATTACCTTAAAAAATAATAATAGCAGTTTAAAAGCATTATGGGACTCAATTCAAAACTTTCAAAACTTTTCAAGTCTTAAATTTAATGAGAACAAAACAAATGTATTGCTTATAAATACTAATAAACAAGATCTAAATAAAAATACCATAAATATATCTCTACCGATAATATAATTAAATACTTGGGAATTATAATAACTAACAACCTAGATACTACAATTGAAACAAATTATAAAGAGACCTTAAATAATATTAAAAATCTAATACAAAGATGGAATAAATTCTTCTTTTCAATGGAAGAAAGGCTTTATATAATTAAAATGATCATATTTCCAAAAATTCTTTATGTCATACAAGGTTGTTCTTTGCCACCAGCTAAATCGCACCTAAAACAATTAAATGATTTAATGGTAAGATTCCTATGGTATCCAAAAAAGCCAAGGATAGCTATGAAGTATCATCTAGATGATTGGGATATAGGTGGCATAGGTTTACCAGACATAGAAATATATTTGCATTCATCCATTATTAAAACAATATCATTATGGCTAAATACAAAATATACATCAAAATGGAAGCTAGTTCATGAGAGAATATGGTTAAAATCAGGATTTGTAGTAGCAAATAAGTATACAGATTTCATACCAAACAATTTTCTATGGCTGATGAAGGAATATATGATGATACATAAGAATAAAAATATAAGTTCCAAATACATTACTTATACATTAAAAATGTTTCAAAATCTTATTAATAGCAATCCTGATATTAAAGCATGGTCATTTCTTTTATATCCAGTAGCGTACACACAAGGTAATATAATAACATTTAATATGGAAGTAGTCAACATGCTTAAAGAAAAGGGATTAATATATTGGCATCAATTGCTAAAGTCTGGAAAACCTCTGACAACAGACCAGATTAAACAGAAATTAAATATGGAAGATAGTTTGTGGTTACATGTACAATAATTAAGACAGTATATATTAAGCAAACAAGAAACAATGCAACCATCAATAAGACAAAATGTTCCTAACCTTATAGAACATATAATATTACTAACGAATCAACCCATTACTGGGAAGGGATACTTATCATCTATTTATAAAACAAACAAAAAAATAAAAGTGCATAATAATGACAAAATATGGAATTATTATAGATCAGTTAATGGACATGTGCCAAATGACAGAGATAAAATATAATTCTTCTCTCTCCAAAGCAGACATCACTTTCATTACATTGGAGACTTTTTACATGGCAATTCATACACAGATCTTATGTAACCCCTCATAAAATGGAACTTATGTTTAAGAAAAATATTGGCTGCTGCAGATGTGATTTATCAATAAAAGCAGACTGGCAACATATGTTCTACGAATGCCATTTGATTAAACCATATTGGGATAAAATAAATTATTTTCTGCAAATGGTATTCAGTGATAAATTCCAGATTTCCAAATCTATTATTTTGTTTAATGCACCTGTACCCGACTGTGTGCCAAGAACAAAATATGTAATCTTATGGACTCTCCTAGCTATTGCAAGGAAGAACATTATATCAAACTGGAAATCCAAAGCTTTTCCAACTTTTAAGCAATTCATGAATATGGTGTCAGCAGTATCGCAATTGGAAATGAACATTATTAAAGGAAGAACTAAAAGAACTACATCATTATACGTAGCATGGCAAAAAGTAACTGAAATACTGGAGAATAATGACTGCAGCAGATTATAATCAGGAAACAATTGTATAGAAAGTCAATTATATGTCAACAATAGACACCCTTGTAAATACTTTATTTTGGTTTTAATGTTTGATATCTGTTTAGAGGTTTTAGCCTACCTTTTTAAATAATTTGTAAATACTTCATTGTCATAAATAACCTGCATTCATGTTTTCTTGTTTTTGGAAATGAATAAAAATATTTAAAAAAAAAAAAGAAACTATCGTGCTAGGTGATGTAAACATTGACTGGAACTCCATCCATTCTCCCACCCCCACCCACCACATTAACCTATATAACTTCACCCAACTTAGAAACTATCTTAACTTGTAACATTTACTGTATATACTGTTGATAATCAATATCTTGTTATTGTATTAAAGCCAACAACCTGTAATGTTGTTTACTATTGCTGTAACTTTGTATCTCTATTTATCATGTACATGATGTGGAGCTTTTCTCCCAGGTCATCCACTGAAAAAGGAACCGCGTCCAGTCTGATTTTCCCGGTAAACAAATGTAAATAAATAAATAAAATAAATAAATAAATTATAGATACTCCCATATGCATTGATAAGGCCACAAAAAGAGAATCTATACTTGATTGGATCCTCACAAATCAAACAAATACTGCCCATCAATGTGGCACCCTACCAAACTCTCTGAGTGAACACAGCCCCACTTTTATCCTTAGGCAAAAACTTAAAATAATTAACTCTCCCTCCCTTCTACAAACCCACTCTAAAAAAAATTTGCCTAGTGACCACTTCATAAGAGCCTTGCAACATTGCAACTGGTCTCCCATCAAAACCCTTTCAATTAGACAAAGCAGTTGATTACTTCAACTCCACATTCCTAAATATCCTCAACCAAATAGCCCCCTTAAAAACTATCAGGATATGTAGCAACCCCACCCCTTGGCCCCAGAAATCCACAAAAGCCCTACCTGGAAAACCTGGTGCCACACCAGATCACCGCAGCTAGGCAAATCTTTCACAAGCTCCATAAACAAAGCAAAAAAGCAGGTTAAGTTCGATAAACAAAATTACTGTATCACTCAACAAAACAAATACAGTACCAAACCGGAAAACTTCTGGGCAACAATAAATAACATCCTACAGCCTGGAAGAACCACCACTCCTGTACCCAATATAACAGATACAGACCTGGACATAGCCTCCAGCTTTAATAACTATTTCACCTCCTCAATACTCAGACTCTTAAACAACATCACTTCCTCTGACACCCCACAACCGCCTCAGGTCCAAATCAATACCATACCTTTCACACTTAAGTCTGTTCCTACCTCTACTATCCAAAAACTCCTAGCCAAACTCAAAACAACCACCCTTGCAGTCAATAACCTTCTTGCCGAATACCTCCAAATTGCATCCACAGCTATAGCCTATCCCATTTCACTTCTAATAAATAGATCCATCACCAAACACACCATTCCATTCATGTAGAAAACCTCATATATCATACCACTCCACAAAGGTGGCCCCTCCCTAGACCTTTCCAACTATCGACCAATTGCAATTCTCTCACCCCTCTCTAAGATCCTAGAAAGATGTATTCATCACCAGTTCCTCTCATATCTCCTCACCAACAACCTTCTCTCCTCAACCCAACATGGATTTCGCCCATCTCAAAGCATTACCACTGCCCTACTCAAATTCACCAATACTATAAACTCACACAGGAATCTAGGTAAATTTGTCTGAGCTACCTTCATAGATTTATCCAAGGCATTTGACACAGTCTCACATAATAAACTACTGTCTTGTCTCTCTGACCTCAACCTTAACAATCCCACCATCCTCTGGTTTAAAAGCTATTTAGATTACTGCCAACAATCCGTCAAATGGCATAACTCTCTATCCCCCCCACTCCCAACCTCCTTAGGCGTGCCACAAGGATCAATCCTAGGACCCCTTCTTTTTAATATCTTTACAAACCAACTCCACTCAGCCACCTCTAAAGCCGACATAGTCCAATACGCTGACGACACAACTCTCATATGCTCTGCACCCAACATCCAACTTCAACAACAAAAAGCCCAAGAAGCCTTCTCTGAAATAGAGAACTGGCTTAAGAACTCACAACTCATACTAAATCCCAAGAAAACACAAATAATGCTATTCCACTCTACTAAAACGAGCAACCTTACCTTCTCTATCCTTTCCACCAGCAAAACCCAAATCACCCCTGTCACTGAGGCTAAGCTCCTAGGAGTTACCATTGACCAGCAACTCAAATTCACAATGCACATATCAACAATCATCACTAAAGTTCACAAAAAGCTAGGTTCCCTCTATCATTGTAAAAGTTATTTAACCACCGAATCTCGAATTGCAATAGCCAGGCCCCACCTTCTATCTACTCTGCTTTATGCATCCCCAAGTCTAACTAATCTTTATAAAACTGACCTTAATAAACTTTCCATCTGTTACAACAAAATTTCTAGATTTGCTACCAATGCCAAATCACGATCCCACTGCTGCCTTTCCCTACAAGCCTTGCACTGGCTTGAATTTCCGAACCTATTAAGGTAGCATCAACTCAGCCTAGCTCATCTAATTATGTACTATCCCGAGAAAACCCCCAACCTGACTGTCAGGCTGAAATTCTACAATTCAAATAGACAACTTCGGTCCTCCAACAAAGCCTTAATCAAAACCATCACATGCAAAAACAACTCTGGGGAATCACTATTTGCCCATGAAATAGCAAAAATATGGAACAACCTTCCCCCTGACCTCAGACTACAAAACTCCACACCCTCCTTCAAAAGCCTTCTTAAAACATACTTCACCAACCATCTATGCAACTGTAATTGATCCCCTGAAGCCTCATCCACTTACTGTTTCTACACCCCATCTGACCTGGACAACACAAACAACACCATCTAACGATACTTATCCATGTGTGAGCAATAACCTATATATGAGTGTATATACGTGTGTGTGTGTGTGTGTGTGTGTGTATAAATATATATATACATATATATATATATATATATATATATATATATATATATATAAATATACATATATATATATATATATATATATATATATGTGTGTGTGTGTTTGTGTGTGTGTGTGTGTGTGTGTGTGTGTGTGTGTATGTGTGTGCGTGTGCATATGTATGTGCATGTTCATATATATGTATGTATACTCTTACACGTATATTTGCTTGACTGTATATATGGAAACTTAAACATTTATATACTCTTATTCAATTGTGAAATATCTTGCAATGCTCTACCAGGTTCTTATCTACTCTCACTGTATATTTTGTACACTTGTATTTTCAGTCAAAAGGGGGAATATCCTCTTATTATATACTAATGGCTGTAAAGTCTACAATCTGTATGCTACTAGTCTGTAATGTCTTTTTTGTAAATTGTTCTTCTCTCTGTAAACTTACAGAGTTTTTCTCCCCAGGACTCTGCTGAAAATGGACACTTGTTGTCCAGTCGGACTATCCTGGCAAACAAATGTTAAATAAAATAAATAATAAATTACATAGTCAGCATTTGTGCCATCTGTTGCCTCTTGGCAAGGGTGAGGCATATTCAGCACGCCTACATCTACTTACACCAATAGCAGCTGGAGGCTTCCCCTCTGACTCCTCACCTGTGTGTGCATGTAGTGACCTCGCCAGTGGTGGTAAGACATTTATTCCTAGCACACAGTGTTCCTGTTGCAACTGTTTTTGCAGGATGATATTGTGTAGGATAGCAGAGACTGTGATAATTTTGGCACAATTACTGCAATTGTACTGAAGAGCATCCCTATTGTATAAGACTGAGTACTTGAGACTAATACATTTCAGCCAAAGAGGCAAATAAAAGCAGAGTTCACTTCACATTATGAAAAAAGCCCAGGAGTAAGGGAATGGGGCATCAGACATCAGTATAACAGAAGAAAAAAGTCTAAACAGCTTGGTCAGTTAAGGGAGGACAGCAACCAAGACACAAAGTACCAGAGTTTATCACAAACAAAGAGTCAAGAGTTTATCTGCAATGAAAAAAAAAGTCTGTCACAGCAAATCTGCAAAGTTCAAAAGGAAGTAAGATTTGATTGTCTGCCTGAGAAACTGTAGGAAGGAATTGCCTTACGGTTACAGGAAAGGAAAGATGATTTTGTAGCAAGTTTGAGTTCAAAGTCAAGCATTACATCAAGGAATGATGGTATAGATATGAACAGGGCATAAGTAATTCTAGAAATATAAGTAGCAATTTATATTGGAAAGAAGCCTGTAGCAACTGCATTCTTCAAATGGCTTTGGAAATGGTAAAAAGTCCAAGAGCCTTGATCAAATTTTGTTTTTCCCCAACAAAATATTATGCAACATACTTGAAATATGCATTAATGTTTCTTGGCATGTACATTCGTATTGATGCGACAACTTATAAACAAGGGAAGTGATCCCTCAGTGAGTGTGTTACATCCTGTGAACATTGGACCATTGTTCCTGCTGTGTGATCCTACGCAGGTAAATTAAACCTCTCCAGGATCTGTCACATTGCGTCATTAAAAAACTTAGAAAAAAAAAGTATTTTCAGAAAAATACATATGCACAGTAAATAAATACCACAGCTCAGTAACAGATTTAGTCATTAACTGAAATATTTAAGATTTTAAATAATAGACATGAATTAAAATGTAAGTATAAACTTATAAAAACAAAGTTAACCCAAATCTGTAACACTGATGAGGTCATCAGCAATAGTTTATGACCTCTAGGGCCACCTAATCTACCTAATGACTAGTGTTTTGGGAAAGGAACCGAATGATCAGTCTCATATAAGAGTTGTGAATCCATTAGAACTGCATTTATTGACACGCATACTTTTAGCAATGTTTTGTGCAGGGAGACCTCTCAACCGTCCCTATTTTGGAGAAACATTTGTATTTTCAGGCCTGATTTACCCTCATCATAGAATGTCCCTATTATTTGGAGGTATGACCCTCTTTTCAGGCTTGCTTTACCTCTTCACACAATTTTCTGCATCTCCCTGATCACGTGATTTTTGATGCTGTTTAGTACACAGCAAACCACACTATATGACCAGCATACCATTGGTTACAACATACTTCTGAACTGTCCAGATTTTCACATAAATGTCAAGATTTTTGCCTCATATTTTTTGATCTGCTGCTCATACAATTTGTGGTTTTCTGGCAAATCAATTACAACTGAAGTTACTAAATAATGACATACATGAAAGTTTCAGACTTTATATCCTTCAGAAAATACACCCAATCACAAATCCTGTTATTCAAGCAACTTTCTAAGTTTATAAAAGTATGTTTAAAATTTGTCTCTATTTTTGACCTTTGTTCTCCTGTTGTTTTAGGCTTTGTCCAGTTTTCTTGCATTAGGAGGTTAAGGGGCATGGATTCCAGTGATTTAAAGAAAAAGGACACACATCTTGTATCGCCTTTTTCCTGAAGCAAAAATAAATGACCATGTGTGGTAGCATTTTGCAATATAGCTCATTAAAGTCTACAAATTTAACACACTGGTATATATTTTTGTCACTCTCTGTTTTTCAAACATGGGTTGCTGTGTAGTAGCCCACATTTCTTTTGAAAGCAAGAAGAGTTGTGTACTGTTTCTTATTCATTTTATATGCTAATTAGATGTTCAGTATTTTTTAGATGTCCAGATTTTTAGCTGAACACTCCTACTTTTCAGGGCCTTTTTCCTGTTTTTCAATGATCTTCAGGTTGAGAATTGTGGTTGGAGAATTATATCATTTTTTCATCTTGGCTTTAAAGTTATTTAGCAAAACAGCCTATTTTTGTGTGTGTGTGTGTGTGTGTGTGTGTGTGTGTGTGTGTGTGTGTGTGTGTGTGTGTGTGTATGTGAGTGCGCGCGTGCGTGCGCACGTGTGCGTGTGTGTGAGTGCGTGCGTGCGTGTGTGTGTATGTGAGTGCGTGCATGCGTGTGTGCTTGTGTGTGTGTGTGCGTGCGTGTGTGTGTGTGTGTGCGTGCGTGAGTGCATGTGTGTGCGTGCGTGCGCGTGTGTGTGTGTATATGTCTAACTGGGGGTGGGAGTAGTAATCTGAGAACTGAAGACATTTACATGTATCTGACTGCCATTATCCTCTGCTACTTCTGAAGGGCCTAATATACCATGTCATTTAACCGTGCTAATATAATGCATGTGGTTATTCTGCAGTTGTTACAGCTGACCTGTATGTATTAGGGAGCCCAAAGAATGCTAATTTAAGTCCACTGCAGTAGCATTTCTACCAGTTTTACTGAATATTGCATACGTTTTTTTATTATTACAATACTGACTGTATAAAACCACAGAGAAATAGCAACATAGCTTATTACCTGCTAATATGTGCTCTTTATAGAAACTGCATAGGAAAACAGAGCTTGAATCAAAAAAGCTTCATGGAGAATTTTACTTCCACAATATAGTTTATACTTTGGTTCTTAATGAAAGCTGTTTGTGTAATTTTTTTTAAAGAAATTTAGTCAGTACAGTATGTATACAAAAAATTATACCCAGAAACTAAGTATATCTTTATTATTTCAAACAAGTGTTAGCATTCAGGTGATGCATATGACCGTCAGACTGTGACATTTGCCATATTCAAAAAAACATACTCCAGAATAGTTCAGCCTTGGTGAGTGCAAGGACAGTGAAGCAAAGTTTTTCCAAGTGGTGGTCAGTGGGGAGGGAGGGGGTAGTACTATTACAGGAGGTAATAGACTAGAGCATGTGATTCACAAATATAGCAAACTAATGTAACAATCATGCAGATGCAAAAATTATCTAATCAATATACACATCCATATTAAACAGTTGCCAACACACTTGGAGAATCACTATCAGTAAATGTGTAGAGGATAAATAGAAATGAGGACACTGTGCCCTGAGGCTGCAACAGAACAATCGTAGCTACATCTTGTTTGAGGCACAAGAGGAAAATCATAATATATCTTATAAACTAGGGCTAGCACTATATATTTATATCCCATAGGTAGAAGCAATGTCAAAGGTGGGAGAAGATTAAATTCAAACTTCCAAGGAGCACACTACATTCACTAATCAGTCCATACTGATGGCATATTGCTCACTTGTTTTATGGAATAGTACAGGGATAAGCCAGCAACTAGAAATGCCAAATAGTAAAGCTTGATGTACCCATCTGGTATGAGAATACACCTGAAAATTAGAGAAAGGAACACAAAAGAGTAAATAATATCCAGTAGATGTGATATATGGAGTTATTTGCTGCATAACCTCCATGGTCTGTAATCCTAAGCATATATCTTAGCCCAGCATATACACCCATGTAGCTGTTTTGTGGGCTTATACTAAGTGTGATAACAACTTTATTTTATTTTGTTTTCATTTGCTAACTGTGCAAGTGGGCTGATTCTTGTGTCTTCTTTTTCATAGTGACCTGGCCAGGTTACAAGGACAAGGTTAAATGCTATGTGTAGGAATAGGCAGAAAAGACATGTCTATGGGAAGAATCCAGGTGCAGAGGTAAAGTCCATAAAGACACTGACAAAACATGCAAAATATGCAAACACTACAAGGGAGCAAAGCTATAAAAGAGGTCAGAACACCTCAAAACTTAACTCATCACGATGCCCTGCAAAAGATAAGGTTTAATGCGTATCTTGTATTTACTGTGAGCCTGCCTATGAATCCCAGTGCCAAACAGTTAAACATTACACTTTGGTGTGATATAAAAAGAGAGTATCAGGTTTAGGTAAAATAACTGGAGCAGATGAAAAAGCCTTTTATCTTCCATCACTCAGTTACTTTAACAACTTTGAAAACCAGGTTTCTAGTTTGGAATTAGCTAAATGTTATGAAACAGAACATTTTCACTGAAGTATATAGAGTCACAGATCAGCCAGTTGCTGCTTAGTTTACAAGTAAAGTATACCAGCTACAAACAAGCTTCAGCAAACTTCATATGTAGGTTAGTGAGGCTTCCTCCCAATCGCTATAATAAGTTACCATTGTCTATGAGAGCCTACTGTTCGAGTCTTAGGTGATGCACCTTTTACCTGAAATAGGCTAGTCAGTCATAAAACTGCAGAGATCTTTGGGATGGATTAAGCAATGGTAGGAGATTGTGGTGGAATCTCTTACTCTTTGGGGTTGTTAGTAGTTCACCCACATGACAATTTCTTTTTATTTAAACTACCAAAAATTTCCCCTCACTGCTTTTTCTTCTTTCGGCTTTTCCCAGTTAGGGGTCGCCACAGCGGGTTACCGTCCGCTCATGATTGGCAGTGGAGTTTTACAGTGTTGAGTTGCCAGCCCGGCGCCCAACCTTCCACAGAAGGCACACACATGCATACACTCACACCTAGGGCCAATTTAGTGTGTCCAATCCACCTACAGCATGTCTTTGGGATGTGGGAGGAAACCAGAGCACCCGGAGGAAACCCACGCAACCACAGGGAGGACATGCAGACTCTGCACAGAAGGCACCCCAGCCGAGGATCAAACCAGAGAACCTCTTGCTTATATTTCTTTATTCATTAAATTCAGTACAGCCTCTTTAATTCTTTGGGTTAAATTAAAAAAAAAAAAAAAGTAAAAATAAATGAATCCAGTTTTACTATCTGGTTGTATTTATTTATTTATTTAAATAAACTATTTATAGTCATAAACCTGAAATTGTTAAACATTGGAATAACTGTTTTGCATGGCTAGGTACTCGCAGATGCATGTCGTGTGCTTTAAAGATAAAATGAAGATTTTGGGTGGTAGGTATAGGCAGGAACATATTGTAGGTGTGCAGTCTGTACTTGTGCACGTTTCAGACTTACACAAATAATATTCAGATCATAGTGCATTTCTGCATTTGCGCAAGTATGCAAATGTTGCAGAAAAAAGTCACATGTAAATAAGTGCATAATAATAGTTAAATGAGGAATGTATGCAAATGATGCCCTGATGATATGCTAATTGAGCATCTCTCCTGCCTTTTGCAATTCAGAGTCACAGAATGCTTGTGTGTTATACACATAGGTTATAAAATAACAAACACTGCCATTTCCTGGCACTTTATAGTCAGCAACTATGCTTGGGGTAGCAGCTCGCTTAAAAGATTTTGCTCTTTAAAATGCTTGTTTCTGTAACTGCACAACCCGCTGGTCTACATGGCTCTCAAGCAGACAAGGCAGAGGTGTTACCACAATGGTTAACTCATTACAGTTTTCAGAAATAGGACATTCTTGACCTCTTTCATGTGGCTAGGGGCATAATAAAGCCTTTGGTGAACTTGTATGTCCCACAAACTGAAACTGAGGGAATGAATGGCCTGTCTGTCCTTGTGGATAACAAAGTATGTATATTTCTCATTATACTTCCCAAGGGAACCTTTCCGAAACCTCATGTAGAAACATTGGATATCTTGCCAGTTTTGGGCTTGAAAATATTGCAACATTTTTTCAGTGTTATCCCAGCCCATGTGGATGACCATATCTGTTTTCCACAGTCACCACAGTACAGAGCTACCATCATGCATGTTTTTATAATTAGGCATGCTTATCCTGAAGTGCTTGGTGTGACAGAGTGCACCCATGTGGCTTTTAGGGCTTTACCTAATCCACAGGCAGGGGGAAAGAAGTGTAACAGGAAAAGTTACCATTCCATCAACTGCCAGATAGTGTGTGATGCACATGGCAGTATCACCAATGTCTTAGCCTGCCATCCTAGTAGTACCCATGATTCCCATGGCAGTATCACCAATGTCTTAGCCCGCCATCCTAGTAATACCCATGATTCCCATGGCAGTATCAACAATGTCTCAGCCCGCCATCCTAGTAGTACCCATGATTCCCACATATAGCATACACGTTCACTGTTCTGTCACTTACTGCATGGCTGGATGCCGCATAGACACCTATTAAGTAAGTGCAGTATAAATCACCAAACACCTTCATAGGTACTTGTATAAACAATAAGAAAGATGTAACCCCTAACCTCCCTGTGTCCTTGTGCCCACTACACATTCTGGTTTTCAGGTAATGCAAGCTATATACTTAAACTTTGGCTACTGACACCAATGCAGAACCTGGACAGAATGCTACAACACTTTCTTTTCACAGACACATGCAGTCATTATCACTGAGTCTGCTTAAAGCCCATTTCTGTTGCTTGGATGACTTGGGGGGACTTTAAACTATGACACTGCTCCAGAATATTTACTGTGTCTTATGATCTGCACAATATAATTCTGCATTGGTCTGGTACACCAGTGTCACAACCATCATTAGTAGGATCCCAAACTCATCAGTCGGTTCCCTGCCATATACAATCCAGGGTCTGGTACACCAGTGTCACAACCAGCAACAGCAGGATCCCAAACTTGTCATACAGTTCCCTGCCAAATACTAGCCAGGATCTGGTACATGAGTGTCACAACCACCAATAGCAGAATCCCAAACTCATCATACAGTTCCCTGTCATATACTGTCCAGAACTTGTACCAGTCAGGATGATGATGACAGCCAGCTGATGGCAGCTGGCGTCTCCTCAGGCAAGATTGTGCATGTTACATGGCAGCTCAAGTGAAGCATTGGCATCTAGGCTGTAATTACAAGTCTTGAAAACCACTACATGGCAGTGTAAAGCCACAGAGACAAAATGTGGGGCATGCAGTGAAAACTAGTCTATGCTGTTGAGTGCATGGTCGACGTACCCTGTGTATCAAGACATTGCTCACCATACCGTGCAGTAATCTGTAGTTGATATGGTCACAGCCATCATCATTTGCACAGTAGTCTTTGGACTGCAACATACATTGTTAGACACACCAGCAGTGAGCAGTGGGGGGGGGGTCCTGAATGGTAGGAGGTGTGTGAAACAGAGCATGTTTTATGACAGAGCTAAACCTTCATACAGAACCATGCAAATGTGAGAATATATTTTTTTAGTTATTTCTTCGAGTCCTACCCCTGCAAGATTCTATAGGCATTATTGTGATTTAACTCATTGCCACTTGTGTCTAGAAACTTACATTTTTGGGGGTGTGCATTTTTGTTTTCTTTTTATATATTTTTTTTTTATGTTTTAAATAGATTTCTTTTTTCTCACTGTCTTCCCCATAGATGAATAAAGTTTTTTTTTTCCTCTACATCACTATACAGAAGGCCTCTGATTTTTTTTTAACCCTCTACATATGCCCTGCCCCTGCTTCAAAGTTAATGCTGGTGGCCCAGGGTGATTTGGTGGGTTTGGAGCATGTAGGACAAAGGCTATTCAAGTCTGATCTAGACTGTGTCATTCATAATGTTACCAAATGGTAGGACTGGGGATGGGTGACTGCATGTTGTATAAAAGCTTGACAATGAGTTGCTATGGAGGCATGTCTTGCATGACCCTACTGAGAATCCTGATATTGGCTGACCAGTATAGCACGTGTGACCTTAACTGTGAGGCACTTACATGTGATGTGGTAGTCTGAGTATGGCCAACATGCTCATTCATGGAGGTTTCCACATTCATGGATGCTGCAGCTGAGCAGGCCACCCATGCTGTATGGCCACCACGGACTCACCACATGTGGACTTGACCTCTGTCTTGGTCAGCTGTGTCTACAATGCATCTGGTAAATCCTGACAAGTGCATGAACAGAGGCTGCTGTAGATCCTTTATTAGCAATCATATTTTGTAGGAGAATCACTATGACATTATCCTTGGACTCCATCATTAACCTATAGTGGTAAATACCCTCACATATACTCACTCCATCTCAACCTAACTCTCAGTAGCCATAGCCTGTGCCTAGACAGTGTCCTGACACATTTGTTGTTGAGCAGACAATGCTTTACATGTCTCGGGAGCCAGCTATGATTGGTGTCCTCATCTGACATTCCTTTGGGAAGGCAGTATGGTAGGTATCCCAACCTCAAGCACTGTTCTTTCCTCTTTCAGGAGTTTCATATGTGTGGATCTGAGAGAGAGAGAGATGGATCCTCATGTGGGTGCCCATGTAACTATACCTGTGGCCCAGCAATGGCCCTGTTGGAGTCCTCAACATACTGTAGTGTTTGACGCCAGTACTCCTTGTGACCGTGTGCCACTGACCTCAGGCCTAATTATGAGAATGAGACCAACGGCATCATCATCCCTGCTACACGTCTCAGCAATTGGTATACTGACATCATCACTCCTTCTGCACAACTCAGCAATTGGTATAATGACATCATCACTCCTACACGTCTCCGCGATTGGTATAATGGCATCATCATTCCTGCTACACGTCTCAGCGATTGGTATGGACAAACCAGGGGAGCTCCTAGCTTAGTCTTTTGCCCAGCACAGAACAAATCAGAGAACAGCAAAAGCTAAAACAACCAATACAAAAACTGTAGAGCCTTTCAGAGGAAATGAGTTCAAGAAGGAGAATCTGGATGTGGAAGAAAAACATGGACCTATAACTGATAACAGTGACACTGAGGAATGAGGATATTTCTAAATGTATTTTTAATCTGAACACTGCACCTTTTCCACCATAAAAATAACTTAAATTACTTTGAAAAGCCTTAAAATTTGTTTGAAACCAAAGGAGCAATGTGGTAAGAACTATTTATGACTTAAAGTTATATACATATTACTTCAACTTTCATTGCATTTTAAACAAATGTTAGACTGTTTAGAGACAGAAGAAACGGATTTAAAGAAACCAAGTACTTTTAACACTTGTTTAAATGCTACTCTTAATGCTTTTGAAAAAAAAATGAAAAGGCATTAGAAATGTATTACAGGCACCTAGAAAAAATGGATTTTATACTTTAATATTCAAATTACAGCAGACCTTTGACAAATTGAGACATTGTGTAAACATCAAATTTGTGAAAGCTGATAAAGGAGCAGGTATGGTTATAATGGATAAAAGTTAATAGGATGAAAAAACTTTTCAACATATTAAATATTATATGGTATTGAGTTAATCCACGGTGGTGGTGCTGCGGTAGCGTTGTCGCCTCACAGTAAGATGTTTTCCGGTTCGATTCTCAGCTAGAGCGTCTTCTGCATGGAGACATGCGTGAATGGGCGTACCTTCGTTGAAGGTTGTGCGTCAGGGTTGGTAACTCGGCACGTAAAAATCAACTACCAATTATTAGCGGACTGGAGTTCCGCTGTGGCAACCCCTAACTGGGAAAAGCTGAACAACACAACAACAATATGGTATTGAGTTAATACTAATACATGTTAATAGCTGTATAAGGGGAGCTGTACCCACTAGGAAGAAGTACAGAACTAACTCAAAAAACAAGCCACCCTGGTGGAATCACAGAATCAATAGGCTGTATAACAGGAAGAAGAAAATCATGGCAAAAATTAGGAGGTGCAGCACCCAGAAGGATAAAAGCACTCTCATCAAACTAAACAGACAACTCAGAGGACAAATAAAGTCTACCAAAGCCAAATTTGAGGTAAGTTTGGCCTCCCAGGCCAAGGACAACCACAAAGCATTCTTTAGCTATGTCCGCAACCTCAAAGGCAATACACAATTGTGTGCAGAGCTCATTGTAAATGGAACCACCTATAGTGAGACAGAAAATATAGCAGACCTCCTGGCTGATATATTCAACTCCAACTTTACCCCTCACTTCCTTTCAACCTTCCCTCAGGAAATATCATCAAATATAGCTCCCCCTACTATCACTAGGGAACAGGTCCTTAGTGCTCTCTCTAAGACCAAGAACGCTGCATCAATGGGCCCAGACAATATCCCAGGTTGCCTTCTAAATAGCATAAAACAAGACCTATCAGGGCCTCTAGAATGACTATTTAACTGTAGCCTTCAAACAAGCTTCTTACCTCATGAATGAAGAAAGGCAACAGTCATCCCACTGCATAAAGGTGGGCCATCCACAGACTCTGGAAACTACAGACTCATAATCTCACTAGTCTTATATGTAAAGTCATGGAAAGAATTATCATGGAGATGACCAAAAGAGATATAATAAACCTCCAGACACTGGATCCAACCCAGTTTGGTTTTGTCAAGGGCAGATCATGCCTACTCAACCTGGTGGACTTCTTTGAGAAGGTCACCAAAGCAATGAATGAGGGCAGAATCGTTCACACTGCCTACCATTACCTGGCCATGGGATTTGACACAATACCCCACTTGGGCATTTTTGACAAACTCAAAAGGTTAGGTACAAACCCATATGTCATCCGGTGGATAGCCAACTCGCTCTCAGACAGGACCCAGGAAGTTAGAATTGGGGACTCTACCTCTACAAAGAGGCCAGTCATAAGTGGAGTACCTCAGGGACCAGTCCTTGGATCGCTCCTTTTTGTCATTTTCTTCTCAGAAGTTAAGGCTAATGTCCATGGTCTCTGGCTGACTAAATTTGCAGATGATTGTAAATTAGTAGCTGTCATTGAATCTCACACTGACACAAATGTTCTCCAGGAGGGACTGACACAGACAAACAACCGGTGTCAGAGCCATGGACTAAAACTAAATGCCAAGAAATACATAATAGTATCCTTTGGGAAGTCATCCTTCCCTGGTAACTATCATATTGACAAGACACTCCTTAGAGTTGACCTAGTAGTCAGGGACTTAGGGACACACATAGATAGTAATCTAGCCTTTGACCATCACGTGTCTATAGCAGGGAGGAAATCATTCTTTGTTGCACAATTTATAAACAAAGGCATGGCAGCTAAGTCCAAGGAAGTCATTGTTCCACTGTATTCGGCATTCATCAGACCTATCACTGAGTACAATGCCCCCTTTGGTATGTACCTAAGCAGGCATATCTAACAGTTGGAACATCCACAGAGGTTGCTCACTAAAAGAATACAGGGCATAAGTAAAATGTCCTATGCAGACCGCCTCAAGGCCCTATGCCTGTATTCTGTCTCCTACAGGTTTTTGAGGGGTGATCTATGCCTGGCATACAGGGCATTGTCAGACCCCACTCTGATGGACCTCCTGCATATCCACAAAACAAACAGCACCAGAATCACCCATTCTAAAGACTTAAACCTTGCTTGTGATATAAATTGGACCTGCTGGAGAGATAGGTATGTATCCCAGAGACTACCCCATCTATGGAACAGGATCCCCATCCATGTAAAGCAGAGTTCCTCCTTAACCCAGTTCAAGTGCAACTTGGACAATTAGATGGGAAACCAGAAATTCATCCCTGGTTTGGCACCTATGTTTCTAATAGACACAGGTAACCTGCAAATGGTTCATCTCCTAGGCCCACAGTTACACTTATAAAGGGTATCAGAATTTGTCACAGATTTGGGATGCATGGCTAGGCTTAAAAAGGCCCTTGTGGCAGTTAGCCTAGTAAACACCTATGTATGGCATAGTTTCTGTAACAGATATTAATTTATCAGATTAGAAAATTGATTCATCATTATTTGACTTATTATATGAGGGCTTTACTAACCAGAAGGGTTTTCTGTTTTTAAGTGTGGGCAAACCAAAATGTTTTACTTTTTTGTATTCCTGAGGCCCACAAAATAGTCTTGGACCCCTTCATCCTACAGTTTCTGCCCCAGGTTTTAAAGCTGAAAATATAGGTATCTTTTGGATATTGTGTTAAAACATACCCCCGAATTCTCAAAAGCTTGCACAGAGTGCAAGACTGGTGCAGGAGCTCAAGCAGGCAATATGTCTGCCGTGCGATCCAGGAACAGCCTGCAGGGGTGTGCACAAGAGCTCTTGCACTAATCCTGCACAGACAAAGCCCTTGTATGCAAATCACCCCATTTGTAGGAGAAATACATGCAAATGAGGTAATTTTGCAATCCAGGAAGCTTGTGACCGTCTGTGCAGGACTAGTGCAATCAGCAGAAATATACTTGGTTAGTAACTGAGTACATTTCTGCAAAATCAAAAACGGAGCTATGACAGCTCCAGATAAAGCTGCATATCATGTAGTACGCATGCCAATGGCCAAGTATAAGGCCATTGGCACTGCAAACAATACAAAAAATAAAAAAAATCAACTTTTATTTTTTTTTAGCCGATCTCGGCTGTTTAAGCATAAGGGAGCGGTGCGCAGACAGAATCAGGCGGAAAATACCAAAATGAACGTAAATTAAGCATTTTAACTAAAATCAGTATTCTGCCATGCAAGTCAATGACAGGCAGAGGACAACCTGGCCAGTGAGTAGTGGTTGCTAAGGGGGGAGGCTTAGTGTGAGACATGTAACTATGCATTAGCAGGCACTCCTATGTAAATGAGGGGTAGGATAGTGAATCCCACTTTACCCGAGCATATGAGTCAGATCCCAACAGTGTAAGAGTAAGAATAGCTTGGTGCAAGCCTAGGAGGTAGGTGACATCATGCGGGGGTGTCAAGCATACTGTAAGCGGATTGGTGCCCTGTGGCTCGGGTTTGCTCCTAGCTTAGCACAGCTAAGCTAAAGGGTGTGTCTAAACCTGCCTAGCAGTCCTTACAAAGCCAAAGTGGGTGTGCATGGCACACACCAGGTTTTACAGGAGGAAACAAGAAGTTAAACAGGAAATAGCAGCACTGTGCAAATTTGAGTACTCCGTTTGCACGGCGCACCCCTGGGCTTAAACAGGAAGGCAATGGGAAGGGAAAACAGCAGTAGGAAGGTAATCAAGGAGTACTAGCTTAGCTGGCAGGTGAAATGTATCAGAATCAGCCAATTACACAGGCAGTAGACCAGCCCAGAACGCTACTATAAACTATGAAAACACCTACCCCTCTGGTTTTCCCTCATTCTACACCACCAGTGTAAACAAACAGGGAACTTTTAACACTCACAACAGCAAAATGTTAGGGGCTGCAATAGCTATCATACAACTTGTGGAAAAGGCTGACGGTGGTGAGGATGTGAATGCTGCCAAGCAACCCACAGTGAGGAGACAGAGAGGAGTGTACAGACCCAGGGTAACCTACCAAGGGCTATATCAGCTGGAGATAGTGGAGTGCTGTAGGATGGACAGGGACCTCCTACAGCAAATTGTTGAGCTGTGCCGGCCATGCCTGACACACAGAACTAACTGAGGGGAACCCATCCTAGTGGATACCAAGGTATGTGTAGGCCTACGAATACTAGCTACAGGTACCTTCCAAAGGCCAACTGGGGATATAATGGGGATTTCACAGGCATCAGCATCCAAGATACTCCACCAGTTCCTGGATGCCATGTCAGCACATGTTAGTGAGCACATATATTTACCCAACAACCATGAGGTGTTGGCCAGCAATATGTGTCTCTTCCACCAAATAGCAGAATACCCTGAGGTAGGGGTGCAATAGACTGCATGCACATATGTATCAAAGCACCACCCAGTGAGTAGGGTACGGTCTACATCAACCGCAAGGACTTCTCCCCCATCAACTGCCAGGTCATGTGCGATGCCCAGGACATAATAATGAACATGTGTGCTGGCTGCCCTGGAAGCTATCACGATTCTCACATCTGGCATCTGACACAGCTGTACCAGAGATTTGCCAATGGGGACATCCCACATGGTCACCTAGTGGGGTATGTTGGATACACACTGGAGCCGTGGCTGATGACACCCATCATAAATGCACACACACCCAAACAAGAACTCCATAATGAGGCACACGCACAAACAAGAATCATAATAGAGCGTGTGTTTGAGATGCTCAAGTCACGGTTCTGGTGCCTGGACACATCCGGTGGAGCCTTGCAGTACTCACCAGCCATATGTACCCAAATTGTCCTTATATGTGCAATGCTACACAGTATGATCCTGCAGAAACAGCTGCAGCAAGAACAGCACGGGGCAGGGCCACATAGCCCCCCACCATTGACAAGGCCTGCTTAGGCACAGAGTGACTCGGAGGAAGATCAACCTGAGCCTGCCCCAGTAGGCAGAAGGAGGCATGCCCAGTATGCCCTGTCTGTGGCAAAGAGGCAAGTCATAGCACAAACACTGACATGGGAGGGCCCCAAGGAATAACACCTCTCTCTGACTCTCACATACAGTAAAAGGGATACCAAACATTACACTACCTGTGCCTAACCATGTGTATGGAGTGTACTATGTGCATCAGACATATGCAGCCCTGCAGCACCACCCTCAATACTGGGACACCCACAAGGTAAGTGACTGACACATGCAAGTCGGGGGGGGGGGGTCACATACCCAACAACAGTCACAGCCAGCAGGACAGTGTAGACAAACACAAACAAACGCTGTGCTATGGCCTCTGAATGAGGCCTATGGGTAACCCCTCCCAGGCCTACACAGACAGACTACAGCAGACCAGGCAGTGGGATGTCAGTTGTGAAGGCTAGGAAGTCAGAAATTAATATGTAGGTAATTGAAAGCTAAGATCTGTAGTACAGTGATATGCCTCTAGCCAGCACAATAGGTAAGACTACAGATTGAAATGGAGTACCCGACATGCCACTACAGTCCTAGCAAATGTGTACAAGTGTCAGGTGTGCCCCCATCCTACGTAGACATATAGTAATAGTCAGGTTTGCCCCTCCAATCCTGTGTAGAAATGTAGAAATAGTCAGGTGTGCCCTCCTCCCAGCCTGCATAGAAATATAGTAACATTCAGGTGTGCCCCCCCAATCCTGTGCAGAAATGTAGAAATAGTCAGGTGTGACCCCCCCATCCTACATAGACATATAGTAACAGTCAGGTGATTCCCCCCCCCCAAACCTGTGTAGAAATGTAGAAACAGTCAATGCCAAATGATTGATGGATACCCTGCAGAGACAGCATGCTACCTGTCGGTGTACAACACAAAGGTCAACACTGCAGTACAAACTACCTGGACTTGATCCACACATGCAATACAGAGGGCCATACTGGGCATGCTCACACACTTGTACACATGAAGGTCATGTCTGCAAACACCAGTGGTCCAGACATATCTAGTAGTTGCAGTTGTTAGTGCAGACACTTGTCAGTATGCACCACTCATGCCTTGCACACACAGTGGATAGGAATGCAGACATATATGTCAGGACAACACAGTATAATAAGCCAAAGGTAGACATACATAGATGTATGGAAGAGGGTGACTGTGACAAGGAGCCATCCAGGCCTGTCCCACCCGGCACACAGCCAAACAGCCTCAAGCACATGAGATGCAGATGTCACTCACTGCAGATACTAGTCACCAGTATCTGTTAGAAATACAGATGATGTGGTGCACGTGCCAGCTGTGCAACATGCCTGTACAAGGAAGTAGTCATCTTGCAGCTGTATACACGTACCTGTGAAATATGACCCTGTGTGTGCCCACATGTGGTGTGTCAACCCCTAGATGAATGGGTTATGGCCCATGCACACACACACACACACACACACACACACACACACACACACACACACACTGCTGTCCCCATAGCCCTACTATGCAAGCCTGCTGAGATCATCCAATTTGAAATACACCTTTGGGAGAGCTGTAGCCCAGTAATCTGTGTGGTGCTTCCCATAACTGTGTACTGCTGTAGTGTGATAAACTAGTTAGGTAGGAGTTCTAATCCCTGACTTGGTAACTGTGTGCGTGTGTCTGACTGTGCAGAATGCAATGCTTTTTAGGGTACTCACACTGCTACAATTCAAATACTTAACTTTGGCAAGGCTGTTGATGTCACCCGCCTAGAAATACACCTCTGGGAAAGTTGTAGCCCAGTAATCTCCTTTGCGCCTCCTATAACTGCGTACTGCTGTAGTATAATAAAGTAGTTAGCTAGGTGTTCTAATCCCAGACATGGCAAGTATGTGTGTGTGTGGAGGTGTGTGTGTGTGTGTGCGTGTGTGTGTGTGTGTGTGTGTGTGTGTGTGTGTGTGTGTGTGTGTGTGTGTGTATGTGTGTGTATGTGTGTGTGTGTGTCTGTCTGACCATGTCTGTGTAGAGAGCAATGCTGTTTAGGGTACTCACACTCCCTATAATTCATATACTTAACTTTGGCAAGGCTACTGAAGTCATACACCTAGAAATACACCTCTGGGAAGGTTGTAGCCCAATAATCTATGTAGCATGTCCTGTAACTGCGTACTGCTGTAGTATGATAAAGTAGTTAGGTAGGTGTTCTACTCTCAGACATGGCAAGTGTGTGTGTCTGTCTATGTAGACAGCAATGCTTTTTAGGGTACTCACACTGCCTACAAGTCATATACTCAACTTTGGCAAGGCTGCTGATGTCATCCACCTAGAAATACACCTCTGGGAAGATTGTAGCCCAGTAATCTCTGTAGTGCATGCCATAACTGTGTACTACTGTAGTGTGATTTAGAACTGTGTTAGGGTTACATCCCCACCCATGGCGGTTGTGGATATTTTGTGTGTGTTACAATGTCTGTGTATGGAGCAATGCATTTTAGGCTAGTCACATGCAGTACATTTCAAATGGCCTACTTTGGCAATCCTGCTGATGTCATTCATTGTGAAAAACACCTTTGGGGAAGGGTTTTTCCAGTAATCCCCGTGGTGTGTCCTATAACAGCTCCATGCTGTAGTGTGATATAGATCTCTGTTAGGGGTTCTATACCTACACATGTTAGTTGTGGATGTTTTGTGTGTGTATCATTGACTGTGTAGGGAGCAATGTATTTTAGGCTAGTCACACACAGTACATTTCAAATGGCCTACTTTGGCAATCCTGCTGATGTCATTCATTGTGAAATACACCTTTGGGGAAGGAGTATGCCAGTGATCTCTGTGGCATGTGTTATAACTGTGTAGTGCTATAGTGTAAAAAACTAGTTAGGTAGGGGTTCTACTCCCAGCTATGACAGGTGTGTGTGTGTGTGTGTGTGTGTGTGTGTGTGTGTGTGTGTGTGTGTGTGTGTGTGTGTGTGTGTGTGTGTTTGTAACTCTTATCAAGTGTGTGGCCAATGTGGAGTGGGTTTTGCATATTTCTTAAATGGTGACCCTACTATATATCACAGTGTTCACCATACAGGGATAACAGATGTGAAATAGCTGAGAGGCTGGGGTGCAAAGCCATACCCATACATGTGACAGCAAGGCCAGGCAATCACACTTAGCAAACCGAGTATTACCCAGAGCACACTCTCAACCCATGTCTCATACACACACACATGCCTAGGCAACAGCCAATATGTGGGTAGTGCACTGCATATTGGCCACTGATAGTAACTATGGGGTGATAGCAGTGGGCTACAGAAGGCATGGCATGACAGGGTGCCATGCCCTCTGTATACCCACTGCTATCAAGTTACTATCAGTGGGCTACAGAGGGCATGGCACATGCATATTGGACAAATGGACAGGGTGCCATGCCCTCTGTAGCCCACTGATAGTAACTATGGGGTGATAGCAGTGGACTACATCACATTATATTATCACAATATAAATCTATATTAGCGGCCTTTGTTTAACAATCTGCCTTATATGTAGTTTGTTAAATGAATGCAATACATTTTGTTAAATGAATGCAATACCTTTTGTTAAATGAATGCAATACCTTTTATTTGCTAATGTATTTTAGATAAGTGAGTAGAAGCTTATATTTGTCCTGTTAAATTCTCAACAGTTGCTTTTAATTGAAACAAACTATTAGGTAAACTATTTGTCCTGTTAAATTCTCAACAGCTGCTTTTAATTGAAACAAACTATTAGGCAAAGGGATTTTATTTTCAACTCATTGCTATTTGAACTTTGTTGATTTTTTGCTTTTAATACATGTTTGATACCTGCCTATTTCTGCTACTAGGAGATAAGGTGTTTTTTTATTACTAAAGTACTATTTCTCTCTCAACTTTCTCTCCTGTTTTCCAGCTTTTTTGCCCTGAATTATCCCCTGTGACTACACCTGGGTGGACACCTAGACCTAACTAAATTATACAAGCTCATCCAATTGCTCAAGCTATCATAACAACTCTGCTGCCTCATCCCCTTTTTGGAAACTGATCCAAGCTTCTCCCAGAAGAATCTAAGGAAGTATGTGCATCTGCTGCTAAGCCTTAACCTACTATACTTTTTAAGCCCTGCTGGCTATTTCAATATGCTTCCTGCCAGGAAAGCCAGAAGCCTAAACCCCTCTTATTTCTGTATCTCCGTTCTTCCCCCTCATCTAGTTCCCTGAGTTACACTAGCTCCCTTCTCCCTTAGTCCAGTTTAATCCAGAGATTGCCCTGGTGGGCCAAGGTGCACTTCAGCATTTGTCCACTAGATGGCATCCTCTCCCCACTAATATAGACTTCAATTCACTCACTTCTTGTATTATCTCTAAGCTCTAACATTTCTTTTTCTCACTCTCTCTCCTAAAGACTTACAGCCCACTCTAACCTACTACTTCCAGGTCCCCTCTACTCACCCTCTGCAAACTTACCCTTCTGCAAACATCGTTCCACTGATAGGTTCTCGATCTTCCCCTGCCCTCCTTGGTTCTACCCGCTCCGTTCGCCCTGCGGGCTCACTCCGCTCCCCTACCCTACCCCCAAATCTCACCCGCCCACAACACCTCTACCTTTATTCCCCCAAAAGCACACCCACTGCCATTCTAGGCCAATCATTCTTCAATACTTGGGAAACACCCACTCCCTATCCCACCCAAATTTAACTTCATTCTCCTCCCCAAGATTATCTCATCTAGCCAATAGGTTTCCATTTTCTCACAACACCCACTCCCAAACCACACCCCCTCCAAACATAATATACTCTCCACTCCTTCACCACTATTTAGATACTTACCAGCTCCTCTATACATATTTCTCTCTTATATCCATATATAATTCAACAACAACATTGCACCTCTAAGTAAACCCATTTCATCATGCTCTCAAAACCCTCATTCATCTCCTTTTTACTACTACTACTTCTTAATTTATCCTATCTTTACTACCTCACCCAATGCATTAACTCCTACCACTCACAATCCTTCCATGTAACCAACCATCTTAATTCCCCTCACTCATACTCACACACTCCTATTTCTCCCCATCTATATCCTATAAAAAAACTCCTATTCTTCCCATACAAACTTATCACTTCTCTAAATCATTCTACCCCCATAGTAACTAGTAAATCATTCAGAATCATAATAGAACCCAATCTATTCACTAAACTGTCCAATTACCTATCCAACCCAATCCTACATTTGATAACCACTCTATTATCAGGTGATATCCATCCCAACCCAGGCCCCCCCACCACATCCAGTACAGACAAGTCCATATTATTTACTTCTTTAAACTCCCAAAGTATAGTAAACAAAGTCCCAAACCTCCATGCCTGGCTCATACATAATAAACTTGACATCCTATCCATCTCTGAAACATGGTTAAAACCCCATATAAAAGACTCTGAAATAATTCCACCAAACTATTCTATCATTAGAAATGACAGGTCCCACAAAAAAGGGGGAGGGGTAGCTCTCCTATACTCATCCTCCTTGTCAGTTACTCCCTATAATAAACCTATTCCACACTTTAACAATGCTGAACTACTCCTCACACTACTTCAAGTTAACAAACACACACACATATGTATAGCTTCCCTCTACATCCCTCCAGGGGATAATATTTCTACACTTGAAGATATACTCTCTTGGCTCTCCAACAACATTAGCAATGAAGCAATAATCTTAGGGGACATGAATATTAACTGGGCCTCCATCTAGTCTTCTACAAACCCTCTTAACATCAACCTCTACAATTTTTCACAGCTAATCAACTCTGTAACACGCCCCTCAAAAAAACTCTCTAGCGGCAGTATTCTGGATTGGATTCTAGTCTCTCATCCCCATTATTTCTCTGACAGTGGCACTCTTCCCGATCCCCTTAGTGACCACATACCCATCTTCACTCATCGACTCCCTCAACTTCTACATCGCACCTATAATTATATTACTATCCGTAACCAAAAACATTTTAACCCAACAACCTTTTCAAACTCTCTAAAAGCAATAAATGGAATTGTCTAAAAACATTATCTCTAGATAACGCAGTTGCCCACTTCAACTCAACATTCTTGAAACTACTAGACTCCCATGCTCCCTTAAGGACAAAGAGAATAAAAATTAAAACTGCCCCTTGGCTTACCAAAAACACACTATCAACTATGCGGCACAGCAATAAAGTCTGGGCACATTACCAGAAAAACAGGAGTCCCCTAGTCCATAATGAATACAAAACACTTTGAAATAAAGTAAAAAAGCTCATCATCTCTGATCGACAAAATTATTTCTCCATACTCCAAAATAATAATAAAACAAACCCTCAGAAATTCTGGAAAGGTATCTCTACTCTCCTTAACCCCAACAAACCAGACACCCCCACCCCAGACCCTAATGCTTCTGATTTAGACTTAGATACCCAATTTAACTCTTTTTTCATTTAATCTATTTCCAAATTAACCTCAACATTCTCTAACACCACCACATTCTCCAACAAACCACCACCCTCCCCTACCAACACTCTACCCTGCACTGCTACAACTCCCTCATTACCATCTAGTAACTCTCTACCCTCCACCTCTTCTCCTACTCTGACTTCCTCAACATCTTCATCACCCCTTAATAGCCCCTCTTCCCACTCCCCTCAATTCTCATTAAAACCTATACCCACTTCTACTATAAAGAAACTCCTTCTGAAACTGAAGCCATGCACCAATGTTCCTGATAACATCCCTTCTTACTTTCTTAGCATAGCTGCTGAAGCAATTGCCTACCCCATTAGCATTCTAATCAACCGCTCTATCCAAGAATGTATAGTACCTCAAATCTGGAAAAAGGCCTTTATCATACCTTTACATAAAGGTGGCAACAATAACAATGTTACTAATTTCCCCCCCATCGCCATCCTGTCTCCCATCTCCAAACTCCTAGAAAAGTGTATCCAACTTCAACTTCTACCACATCTCTTAGATAATCACCTACTAACTCCCACACAACATGGATTCAGACCAAATCATAGCACTATGACAGCCCTCTTCTCCTTCCTTGAAACTGTAAATAAAGCCCGCGACTCTGGCCAAATTGTTTCTACCCTACTACTTGACCTCTCTAAGGCCTTTGACACTATCTCACACAGCCTGCTTTTAACTAAACTCTCAAAACTTAACCTATCTCCCTCCTCTTTAAACTGGTTCTCCAGTTACCTATCCAATAGATATCAAGCAGTAAAATGGAAAAAGACCACCTCCTCATTTCTTAATATCCTTACCGGAGTTCCCCAAGGCTCCATACTGGGTCCCCTTCTCTTTAATATATTTATAAATGATTTCCGCAACTCTATCCCATTCTCAAACATCATCCAATATGCAGATGATTCAACTATTATCTGCTCTGCCACATCCATCCCCACACTCCTAAAGCTTACTCAATATGCCTTTTCAACCACTGAGCAATGGATGAAAAGTAATCACCTAGCACTCAATGCCTCTAAAACCAAATTAATGTTATTTACCCCCCCTAAAGTCACTTCTTTCGATATAAACACATTCTCTATTACTAATCAAAACAACTCACCTCTGGAACTGGTGTCAGAGATCAAGTTACTTGGGGTCCAAATTGATAGCCAGCTCAAATTCAACTCCCACCTACAACTAAATATCAAAAAAACCCATCAAAAACTAGGTATGCTCTACCGACAAAACCATTACCTTACACCTGCCACTAAAATCACTCTTTCTACTTCCTTTCATATCCCCTCCCTTCTCTATGGCGCTCCACTCCTAACTAATCTACAGTCCTCTCTAAAAACACAACTTTCCTCTTGCTACAACAAAATCGCCAAATTCGCTACCAGCCACAAGTCCTCCACCCACCACTGTTCCTCTCTCCAAAAACTAAAATTGCTAGAACTACCCAATCACCTAACCTATACTCAACTAACACACAAGCTCATTTCCAACCCCTCCCTCTGTCCCTCCCTTTCTACTGCTTTTAAAATGCACCTACCTGATAGAGTATTAAGGTCCAACAATCAAAATCTACTAGAAGTCTGCAAACCAACTCATCCCCCAGGTAAAAATCTTCTATCCTATGGCCTAGCATGCCTCTGGAACTCCCTACCACTGTCCATTCGCACAACCTGTAACCATTTTATTTTCAAAAGATCTCTTCATTCACATCTAGTACCCCAGTGGTAATGCTCTTGTTCCCACCCCACATAACTAACACTGGTAATGTCCATCTTCCTCCTTTCCCCTGTTTAAACCAGCAATTGTCCTTATTATTTTCCCCCAACTCATACTTTATTATTATTATTCCTATGGTATTTCCAAAAAATGCACTAGGCCGCACCTCTTAATGTGTATGCTTCTGAATACACAATGACTTCTCAGTATTTACTTTGCAATATTCCTCTTGTTAGTCCGTATCATCTGTAAGTTTCATCACAAGTCTGTATTACTCCTAATGTTCCTGTACTATTTGAAATTGTTTAAGTGAATCTTAATTTTTGTATAATTATCATTAATAACCTACTGTAACCTAGATTGGTTTGGAGCTTTTCTCCCCAGGACTCCATTGAAAATGGGTTCATTTTGGCCCAATGGACTATCCTGGTAAACCAACTGCAAATAAATAAATAAAATAAATAAATAAAAAAAAACTAAAGAGGGCATGGCACCCTGTCCATATGTCCAATATGCACGTGCATGCAGACAGTGCACCTTCCCCATGTTCCCTAATGGACACCTGCAACACCTGTGGTGCCATCACATGTGACCCACAAAGGACATACCGTATCTGACATGCCCTGTATTGACAGATGCCACTGACACCAGGGAATGCCGTTAGCATGCTATCAATGTAGGTGCAGGGTAAACCTGCTGTCCATTACCAGTTCCTGCAACAGGTGGCCAAGACTGGCACATCTGATGATAATTTGTGTTCACAACTTGGGCCAGACACCCCAGGTACAGTTCCACATGTCACTGTGCATGCATGTAGGAGGTACGAACATCCCAGACACCATCCATGTCATGGACTATGGAACACATACATCACAAGTGATGCACAGCATTGGCCACACACAACAGTCACCCAGGTGACTGGATGGGGGGATACAATACCCACCTGTATGGGCAAATGCAGACATTACAGGCCTGAGCCACAATGCAGACCATTGTCATGTGGCCTGATGCCAAGGTTTACCCATCTCCTAGCCTTGTACAGCCATCTGGCACAGTCGACCACCACACATCCATGCAGACAAGGACCCATGCATGTCATTACTGGCACCCTGTGTGATGGTGTGTATGTTGTATGGTGCATATGTTCACATCCACACTCCCTACAACCCCAATGGGCATACTGTAGCATGCTGTCTGATGTCAGACACCTCCCCATACCCTTTGTCCATACAACCCTCATATGACCCGTGTGGTGCATGTGATACTAGCACAGTGATGTGTTGTAGCAATCCCACTACTGATGACTTGTAATCCTGGCTCTGCCAAGTGTGTCAATGTGTGTGCATCCCTGTTAGAGTGTGGCTGTGTTGATGATAGCACCTGTTCATGTGGACAGGCAAGTGTACGTCACCTTCTGTATAGCTACCATATCCCTGTTGCAGATGTCACTCACCATCACATATATATTCTGAGGGCTCCACAACAGGTAACCCATGTGGTGCATCCAATAGCTGCATGGAGCTGTGATAGCACTACATAGTCATCAGGGGTTTGATACCCTGTGTTGGTAGGTGTGTGACAAACATGACTTGGTTTAACTCTCCCACCCCTCCTTGACTTGTCTTTGCCTCTGTCTGCCTCACCCACTCCCTCTATGGTGGATGTGGAGACCTACACCTGCTTTGCTTAGGCAGCAGCATGTGTATCAGCTGATGTCCTCTGCACGAATTGCAGCCCTCCCCTAGCTGACTGCATGTGGAACAGCTGTAGTAACATTCCCATATCCAATTGCATGGAAACACACTCCAATATCTAGGAACATCATGTTGGTGTTGGTCCTTTTCATTCACTGTGAGCAGGAACTAGATGTGTTGTTTGGCGAACAACATCTCAGATAGATTGGGGATTTACCTCTAACAACATACACTGTGGAAAGAGGGCAACACACAGGAGGGGGATGCACCTGACCTGACTACAGACTGTAAGTACTGCTTTACTGCATTTGGAGTAATGTTGGTTTAACAGTGTGTGTGTGGATATGGCTGTCCTACATGTCTCAATACCTGCCATGTCAGTTCCATGTTTATGAGGAATCCCCATCTGCAGGGTAATCTGCAGACTGGGCAGTGTGTTGTGCCTTTGGTTTCATGTGTTACCCATGGAGCATCTGCGGACTGCAGAAGGTAGTGTGAGGATTGCAGTCTGTAGATGGTGAAAGCCATGACAGTTACTGACTTCATATTCATCATAGAACATATGTTGCAACAAACCCTGTTACGACAGTAAATATATGAGGTTATTACAGCAACATGTCAATATTGACCCTGTGTATGTGCTTCCAGCTACAAGTCTGTCAACCTTTGTACATATGTCGTGCATGAAGTGATGCATATGTGCTGTACATAATCAGTGTCATCATATCTGATAACAAGCCAGTGATATATCAGACTGCTACACATGTTATGTACAGTAGGGGTTATATTTCATGACATAACCTGGACATTCTGTGGATGTTTGTACAGTACTGATATCTGTGTACTAATGGTAAATGTCGACAGTGTGTGCATTGTTAATATCTACCTTAGCCTGTGTACAGACTGTGGTAGATGTCATTGTTCTAGTTCCTGTCCTATCTGATGTTATATGCTGCTCCACTGTATGGTACCCTATTGGCGTACATGTTTGTAGGGCTATACACACACATGTTCCATACCACAGACAGCCATCAGGCCAAACTGTGTAGCAGCCCAGTATATGTAGGGTCAGTCTGTGAGTGGCACATATGAGGATGGTGTTGAACAGATAGTCCATATACTGTAATATTATGCTAGCTTAACATATGTGGCTGTGGCTGTGTTCACATTCATTGTGGTTATGCACTTTCACACAGGTGTATCTTACCCTGTGCTGTGACATGCCTATAGAGCCTGCTATATATGCAGGTACATGTGCATTCCCCCATAGGAGATGTAGGCCAGTGTTGAGCCAGTCTGTCTGTAGCCTGCACAGTGCATTGTTACATGCCTAGCAGCTTAGTGTACTTACCCAGTGAGGTGTCATGTGCAGATACTTGCCAGATGTACTGCTGCCGGGCCTCCCTTAACAGTCATGTATATCAGGCAGAGCAGTGGGATGCTGTACAAATGTATGTCAATATCTAGTGGGTGGTATGTAGCCATGACACCCCTGTACCAGCAGTTACTATGTGTCAGGCCAGACAGGGGTGTGTGAATGCATAACCTATGGTGGCAAATGTATACCAGTCATTATGTGTTATACCCATCTACATGACTGTCTACATCCATATTGTCAGGCATGGTACACATGTTTTGGACTAAGGGGTTATGTGTATACCTTTGGACTGTACAGAGTGTGTCATAATGTCCACATATATTGGCTAATATCTCTGCTGCAGTCCACAGGGGCATTACATGCTAGCAGCAGTACTTTACTATGATGTCCTTCGGATGTCTGTCAGTAGCCAATGGCACACATGTTATAAGCAGATTTGCCCTCCCACACACACCATGTCTGTAAAGACAATCCCAATGACAGTAGCAATAGTCTATTAATATACCTGCTATACATACCTGACATCCCCTTGCACTACTACTTTGGGACTATAGAGGCTGAGGTAGGGCAACACTCCATGTCCAGGACATATGTTGGAAATATATGTACATATAATTATCCAGATAGCCATATATATATGTTTGCACATGTGTAGTACTTCCAATTACCACTGTCATGGCAACCACCTACTATACATCCCTACATCATGTGGGCATGGTCCCTTTAAATTCCCTGTGTGAGGGACATCCATCCTGTGCGTGGGCATCAGTGTTACAGACAGCAGGTAGCAATACCTGTTACAGGAGAACCAGCACACTCTGGGCAGCCACATATTTGTAGGAGGTTCAGGAACTACAGACAGAGTGTGAGTAGAGTTGTATTATGCTTTGTATATTACTGGTGTTACAGGGTGTGTGTGTCCATACTAGTTTACGTTGGAATGCAGTCTGTCTGCATAGCTCACAACTGTGGGCCTATCCTGTTGCTGGCTAGAGGTATTCCTAGCATGTTTTGTCTGTCCACCACACAGGTCCTGTGTCAGCTAATTCATTGGCAGTGTGTGGGTTGAGTGCTATCAGTGCATGGCTACATCCATTTCTGTTTCTAACCTCACTTCCCTGACTAAGGGTATGTTGCAGACTATCCTGTAACACCAGCAACTTGCTTAGTGTATGGCAACAGTTTTCCACATATGTGCCTGTGTTCCAGCCTCTGTCCTCCACCTACATACCAAGCTTTGCACATATGACATGCTGTTGGGGGTTGTTCTGTAGTGGGCTGTGAGTATATCACACTGTCATTGCTGCCATCAGTCCACTGTTGTTGTATTCCCCCACACATATGGTGGGGCTGGGGCCATATAAGTGTGGGCATCACCTACACGATACATGTGTGCTCTTATGCACTCCAGAGGCCAGTGTATGTAACAGTGTTATATGGCCCTGTATTATTGAGTCTGGGAGGGGAAGCACTATAAATGACCTAGGCTGTTACAAAATGTGGGGGTATCAGGGGTGTGCTGTCTTAAGGTATCTGGGTGTACAGTACCGTATACTTCACCTATGTTTACATTACTTACATAAATTGGGTTAATGAAAGCCTACTGCGTCCTGCCATACAGACTGTTCTGTTTGTTAGTGTGCTTGTGATGGTGTCAATTATGCCTTGTTATGTAACAGTTACATCCTATTGTGTCAACTGAAGTATTTACCACCTAGTGATTGTGTACAGAGTTTAGATAGAGGCTGCTGAACTATACACCTGCATTACATACTGTTGACTGTTTGGTATCCTGTGGCCCAGTATTGTACAATTTGAAGGGCTTGGCCTGGACAGCAACAGTTGTGACCCTTTCCAGACTACTGTATTAGTATAACTGTTTCACAGTTGCATTACTCTGATTATATAGATGTCAGTGTCTGAACAGCTATATGACATGGCATATAGAACTGTAATAGTACACAATTAAAGGTTTTCCATTTCTGCAAACCTGCGTGTGGTGTTTTTCCTATGACCTCTCTGTGGGTATATGTTGCAGGCAACGATTGTCATTTGTATGGGTGGCCCATACAGTGTCCAGTTGTTCAGGTGTTAACTGTAGGCATAGCGGCTGTTTCATATTGTGTGCACCTTCTACATATGTATCTTACTGTATATATAGATGCGTGTGTATGTGTAGTCACATGTATATATATATATATATATATATGTGTGTGTGTGTGTGTGTGTGTGTGTGTGTATATCGGTATCTGCATATCTGTGTCTGTATATCTGTATCCTGGGGATGTTAATAGCTTCCACATTTTACATTTCCTATGGGAGGCAGACTGTACTGCATGATATGTTACCAATACCAGCCTGACATCATACAGGTAGGATGTAGTACTGTTAACATCTTGTGCCCATGTCGTGTCAGATTCTGGTTATGGGATCTGCAACACTTGGTAGTGTATTGCAGGGCAGACATGTTTGTCTGTGGGGGGGAGGGTGCCTGCTAGTACAAGAAGTATAGTGTGCGGGGCCTCTCAACCCCATTAACGGTGCATGTGGACATATGTGTTTTTGATAATCTGCCATTGCTATCTACAGATGTATGGCCATATATACCTATATATATATATATATATATATATATATATATATATATATATATCTGCTTACATATATATATAACTATGTCCGTATATACCTACAAAGATATATATCTGCATACTCATATGTAAATTGCTGTCTATATGTAGACATATAGGTGAAGACACATATATATGTCAATGTAGGCATTTGCATGTAAATATGTTCATATGGATTCACTTTATAACCTCGAAATGCTGAAATATCGAATTTCAGTATCTCGAGACTATAAAACCGAATCCACAAAACACCGACAAACAAAAACCACGAAACCACATAACCGAAAACACCGCACACACTACACTAAACATACAACACCCACATCATAACATAAACAAAAAAACAACACACATACACAACTCACACACACATAAGAAGGGGGGCAAGCCCCCCTGCACCCCACACCCCCCCTACTTATATATACTAACTCCGAGATCGCACAAACACAACACAAAAGCTCACTCACACATGCACATTCTCCAATCCCTCACACACACTCTAACTCCCACTCAAAACCCTTACAAAACACTCACTTACCTGACATAACACCTACATCCAAACATGGCACCGCGCACCAACAAAACACAAACCCGGACATTACGTAGCGCAACTTCATAACCGCGAATTCGACATATTTTCGAGATATGTCAAATTTGCGATTATGAACGTTCGCTATTTGTAACATTCGACTTTATAGCTTCGAGATACTGAAATTCGACATTTCAGTATTTCGATGTTATAAAGTGAATCCATACATATACATTAATATATATATGTATGTATTTTTAGAAATATATCCATATATATATATATATATATATATATATATATATATATATATATATATCTACATATATAGATATGTTGTATCTGTTTAGATATTAATATATTTACACACACATACATCTACATATTGGTATACATTCTCTGTACTGTTGCATGACTGGACTGGATGATATGTTTCTAAAAACATTGGATGAATGTATATCTGTCATGGTTTAGTAGTAAGTCACTTTAGCTATAGTGTGCAGGGGTCCTGGGTTTGAGTCTTGCAGAGGCTGTTTATTTTGTTGCTGTTCAGAACAAGGGCCATTGCCTACAGAGTGATTAAGGCACTTTTAATCAGTTGTAAGCGGGTTTGCGTGATGGTATGCGCTGCTAACTTCCAGTCACAGTTTCTTACACTCATTTAGCTTCTAAATTGCTTAACATGTGTAGGCAGTGCTTACCCATGTGCAGATGCACTTAAACACACTTACTAGTGCTTACATATGCTTATTATTGCTTATTTGTGCTTCAACCTGCTTACTAGTGCCTTAGTCATTATGACACTGACACTTCACATGTGCATTTCCTGCAGTACTCTAGTTCATAACTATGTGTTAATTAGTGGGTTTTGCAACAAAAAAGTGGTTATAATGTGCTTTGCCATGTAAAATAGACTCTACAAGAATGGGATTCGAACCAGGAATGCCTGCTCGGTAGGCAAAGGCTCTACCCACTACACTATTGCTGTGTTGCTTTGCTTGCATATATCCTCCTTGTTATCCTCTTCAGCCTTTTAAGCTGCTATAACTGTGGCTAAGCAATGGGCACACCCACGCATCTATGGGAAGTTTTAATCGGATTTTTATAAAAATGAAAGGGTTTCTTCTTTTAATTTATATGTCCTGTGCTGTTGTACACATGGGGGACTGTTGGTGTGGTTTTGAGGACACCTATGAGAAATCATGCTCATTTCTTAACATCTTCTGCTGTTCTACATTGCAGAGGCGTGTTTATTCTGAGAGCTCTGCTCTCAAACACACCCCCTGCACTCGTACACACTCCATGTAAGCCTGGGAGCTCGGGCAGCACACCTTCATTATTATGCATGGCACGCTGTCATCCTGCTCCTACACGAGTACTTCCGTGCAGGACTAACTTAGTCCTGCACGGAGGATTAGTGAATCCGGGGGATAGCATCACTAGATTAAAATGTTTCTTTAGAAACCCTTGGCACTTTTTAGACTTTTTAAAAACTGTAGTTTGAAATGTACACTTTTCTTTTTGTAGTGTAGACATAAAAACATTCATTAGCCTCTTCTGTTCAACAAATGGAAGAAATAGAAATATGAATTAATTATGTCAGAATAGTAAGTCTTCTAATAGATGCACTGTAACACTGTGTACATTAATGGATTGTTTAGCAGTAACTTCTTTTATTTTAATGTAAAATATTACCAAAAGGAAAGAGATGCAAGTACAATTATGACCCAAGTGTTTCCTATACTTGCAGAGTAAAATGGGAAAATACATTTATTTTTCAAGGACCCATCAAAGATCCCATTGTTTTATACAAGAGATTGATAACCTATTATGTGTGGTTGCAAACAGACAGAATATTTGAAGAATTCCTTACATTTAAAAAAATATATAACTTTTAAAAATTGCAGGAAAAATGTATCTTATCTTTGCATTTGACAAAACTTGTCACATGGAGTGGAGGCTTTTGAAAGTCTTACTTATTGTTATTGTTTCATTTCAATGACGTCTTGGTAACCAAATCTTAAAAGCACAAAAAATGTAAAACATGATCCAAGGACGACCAAAGAACTTCAAAATAAATCCGTTTTATTGTACAAAACATAAAAGCATAAGCGCTTTCGTAACAAAGCAACTTCATCAGATGCATGAGACAATTAAAAATTCAGACCTTTAACTACACTGATTAAAAAAATCACATGACTAACTGATTAACTTTCTTAAAGACCTATGCCTTAAAATATATTCATTAAACAATATACACACACATAAATATGTAATCTACTACAAATATAAGGCAGCTTAAATTACTCTGTGTAACATAAACATATGTATGTATGTTTATATAGATATATATATATATATATATATATATATATATATATATAAAATATATATATAAAAAGTATAAATTAACAATATAAAAATATATAGCACTATTAGTGTGTATATTTATATGGTGATTCTTCAAGACAAAAAGCAGGCTATTATCTATTTAAACTTAAAAGCGTCATTTGGTGTGTAGGTTTATTTGCTGAATGACACAGGAATTATTTCTAGTTTAACACAATACAAAACCGTACAGAGTGAATCTGAATATTGTGAGGGTATGTTTTGTACATAAAAACAGGGGTCCAGAAAATACACACCTACAACAGGCCCATATTTTTGCTGCCATTTTTCTGTGCCTGCACACCTGACCTACCCTTGGGACACATACTTAGTGACCTGCCTATACCCTGTATGTGCACAGTTGCTGTACATACATTGTGTGTGGTTACTAAGTTGGTGCATCTTCCTCTGATGCACAGGAGGGTTGGCCACTCAGATAAGTGCGGGCTGACCACTCAAATAAGTGAGGGTTGGCCACTCAGATAAGTGAGGGTTGGTCACTCAAATAAGTGAGTGTTGGCCACTCAGATAAGTGCGGGCTGACCACTCAAATAAGTGAGGGTTGGCCACTCAGATAAGTGAGAGTTGGTCATTGCTACAAGCTGTGTCTAATACTCCAAATATGGCACCTATGCCTTCATTGTCTCCATTCAGAGATACTAAGAACTCCTCCTCCTCCTTATCAGTTAAGCTTGTAGTGGGTGGTAGCCCCCATTCCTGTGATGGAACTCTCTGTAGACTCACCTGATCATGTTGGTGACATACCTCTGAGCTTGCTATGTTGTGAGATTCTGCCCAGCGGCAACATTGATGGCACAGATCAATGTCTCCCAGACATGATCCCATAGAAGCTGCTGTGGAACCCCTTTTCCTTAGCAGGTACTGTCCATGGATCCTGCATATTTGTAGTATGTAGCAGGACTTCATTCTTCATCTTAGCTGAAGTTGTCCTTCTCTCCCATCATGCCTCTTGAGGACATGATGTCATCTGCAGAACAGTGACTGCTGTTGACAGCAAGCTATCATTTATAAACAGCTGGTTGCCCTAGGTATATACAACAATGCAGGCTTGGAAAGGGGCATGTATAAAACACAGTAGGTGCCACACAAATGCTATGCCATGGAAAGACATGAACTCCAGTGATACTCCAGACTAGTGGTAAGGACAGATGTTCGCATGTATATAGCTGGTGTAACTGTTATACTTCACCTACAGGAATACTTATAGGTGAGTGATGGCCTTTGCAGACAGCATGAGTATATTATTTTTATTTATTTGTTTTTTATTTGCATTTGTTTACTGGAAAAGTCTGACTGAGTAAGGAACCTCATTTCAACAGAGGTCCAGAGAGAAAATCTCCAAAATAAAGAATGCAGTTAATTACATTTAATGACAAACTTTCAGCAATAACCTTTATAAATCAGCACAAATGTATCCAGTGTATATAATAGTAGAAGGGGCAAATATCAAGTTACAAATTGTGGTGTACAGTTCAGAGATGAGACCCAGTAAAAACTGTTTAAAATGCAAAGTCTGTATGCAGACAATAAGTCACTCTGGAATATTTAAAGTTCAGCTCATTACATCTGAGTGATGCCTCCAGGTGCATCTCCAGTTAACTCCTACTGATGCCTCTAGGCATCAAATATTGCTGGTTGGTATTTGCATCAATAACTCCAAAATCATGCTATGTACAAGGTTTTAAAAGATTTCATCTTAAACCTTACACAATGGCAAACTCAACTGCATTAATATTTGACCTCTGTCTAGAGCAGGTAAATAGATATTAACTGTTGTTTTTATGATATTAATGTATATACATATAATTTCACATTTTTCTAAATATCTCAACAAACAAGTAATACTCACATGAAAGCTCTCAGCTAGATGAATAAAATGCTGCTGACAGTATGTGTGTAACTTGAGTGGTTGCTGAGATATTGTAAGTTGTTTACAAAATATTACAAATGTATTAGTTACTATGTTTCCTGTGACTTATAAAATTTGGTTTAAGACCTAGAACCTAAATAATACTACCACTATGAAAATAGTTTATCTTGAAGAGTTTGTCGTTTATGGTACTTGTTGTTTCACGCTATTAATGGTACTTGTTGTTTCACGCTATTATGGTACTTGTTGTTTCACGCTATTTTCGTGTGGTTTTACCTGTTATAGCAGTTGCAGTCGGAACTGATTAAACTTCAAGATTCTTTATTCAACAAGAAGTGGCTTTTTGGCCAGAAGCTTCCTACTTTTTGGTTCCTGAGTTTGTCGTTTATACTTCTTTCATAATGTGTATGGTTCCAGTGATATTAACCTTTGTTTGAAATGTGAGGATATAATTTTATTCTATCAAAAGACTTAGGCTCTACCCATTGGTAGTTACAGTGCAAATGTCCTGAGCCTCATTGATGTGAAAGAGTTAAAATTAAAATTCTAGTAATTTTTGCATGAGACAGAATGAATGGGTGGCATCTAGACAGCCACATGTGACTCTGGGTTTCTGAGCTAAGATGTCATGGCTACACTTGGGGAGGCCCACTACAGGTGTTCCCACACCATACACATAGACTAATTCTGTATAGGACATACAGAACAGCATAGGGACAGGCAGTTTTGATATAGTGGGCTGCCATTCCACAGCTATAGTACAGATACACTGCTACATATTTTAAATATAAGCAATATGTGCAGATAAAAGTTGTAGGTGACCACAGTACAGACTAGTATATGTACTTATAATATGTCACAAGGCAAGAGCTTACATGTACAGCAAACATGAGATATATATCTAATTACTATAACACCATACCTCACAAATGTACAGATTTTCACAGAATGTCCAAATTTTTGCCTCATGCTTTTGGTCCTTTTTTGTAAAATTGTGGTTTTCTGGCAAATCATTGGCAAGTCATTAAATATTGAAGTCAGAAAATAATGACAGACATTTGAGTTTCAGGCTTCATAACTTTCAAAAAATCATGCTAACATAAAACCTGTTATTCAATCAAATTTATACATTTGTAAGAGCAATGTTCAAAAATTGTCCCTATTTTGTGGCCTTTGTGGCCCTATTATTTACAGCTTTGTCCAGATTCCTTGCTCTAAGAGGTTGAGAGGTATGTACAGCACTGCAAAACACTGTCTAGAAACTCATGGCTGTGTCTTTCGTAAAAGTTATTTCTCGGCTACTGCAGATGTGCTTCAAACTGCTTCATTTTTCCTGGTTCTGGTACTGCTTCACTTTCAGAACATGGTTTGACATTCATAGTGGTGGTAATTCTGCTAATGCCCAGATGTGTAGCAGTTTGCATAGCATGTATTTAAATGAGGTTAGGTTTCACATATGTCTATGAAGTCCTATATTTTGGTAAAGCACATGGGAAGTAAGAAGTGCAGTTAAGTTTCACTGCATGCCATTAATATGTTATGCCTAAGGACTCATGCAGAACACACTTGCATACATGTACACTGCGTGTTATGGGGGCACTAGGCTGAGCTGCTTTTGATTCAGAAATCCTGTTTCCAGTGAGAACCATAAGCCTCTATTTTCTTCCTTGTGAAACTGCAATCATATTCACATGGAGACTGTGTCCACCTACCTAAGGAAAGCAGAACTGTGTACTTTTGTCCTGTACAGTTAGCAGTTAGTTCAGGGAGCAGCTTCTGTGGCACTGTGTGAGTCCATTTAAGAAGGTGGATGCCTGGTATGACCTGGCTAAGGTACTGACTGTGGTGACTGACATCCCCAGGAATAATACTATGACCTTTGATACTGGAACAACGATCTGCAGTACCACCACCCTTGAGAACTATGCCAGTATGAAGAAGAGGTTAGGTAGGAATACTGCAAATGATTTAGGAAGTGTTTGTCATACCTAATGTTTTTCAAACAAGAACAGTGCTCCTGTTTCCTCTGCCAGACATCTGGACATACCAGGTGGGCTACTGTACAAAACTGTAGCTATGTTGTGCCTGTTGCTTTTCTATATGTCATGTCTTTGTTGCATATTATATGGTAACTTATAGCTGCTCAGTTGTCAGACTGTGATATATGCATCATGGCAGGCTTCTGCTATCTTGCAATTACAAGTGGGACTGGAGATTCATTGTCATGCAATGGGAACATTCCCATGCTTTGTTAACCTTGCACTTACACGAGACTGTGGCCTCATTGTGAGGTTATAGCTGTTCGGTTGTCAGACGGTGATATGTGCACCATGGCGGCTTCTACTATCTTGCAATTACAAGTGGAGCTGACAGTTCATTGTGAGGTAATGAATGTCATGTCAAGCTTATATTATCTTGCAGATGCATGTGGGACAATGGCTTATTTGTGAGGCTGTGGGAGCCTTCCAGGATTTTGCTATCTTGCATGCACATGTGGGAGAGCAGCTTTGCATGTTTATTTATATCTCACCTACACCTTTATCTAAAGGTAGTTGTGCCCCTTTGGATATCAGCAAAGGCATGATGAGATGTAAAAAATATTACCTGCTGAGACTTTTGGCATAGTGGGGTTAGTCTGCTTATTCCCTACTGACTTGTCCTACATTTACTGTATCATTTGTAGGACATTTTCAGTTGTGTCTCCCTTCCTATTATGTCTCCCTCCTGCAGGCAGTGATGATGCCAGCATCATGCAGGCATTTCGACCACTAACTACTTCTGTTCTGGCTGGTGCTGTGGCTTGTGGTAGGTGAAAAGACTAGGAGTTCTTCACCAAGATAGATTTTGACCTTTTGTAGGCAGGGTGATCATCCCAATCATCAGCTGTAGCCAGCCATCCATTAGTACTGCAGATAATGGAGGAAGTCATTTTCAAGGCACTGGTCTACTGTGTAGCCACAATCTTACCCCTCCTAAAGTGGATTCCTACCACTGGAACACTTGATTAGCATGTGGCCCCTGCCATTGGCCACTCTGACCCATCTCCGACATGCGATGTATCCCATTGAAATCTATGTGGGTCATTCAGCATATTTTCTGTACCTCAACCTATACTGAACCTATTTTGCATCCCTCGTGCCTTGCACGTATTCCACTCCTCTCCATCACTATTTGTACTCCCTCCTTTTTTGTCCGGTCTGTCCCTCCTATTGTGTGCACATTCACTCATTTCTTTGTATTAACATGTTTTTGCATGCCCCTACTGACTTCCATTGCCCACATTTTCTACCTTTGTCTCCCTATCACCTTTTACACCCAGCCCTTCTCTCTTCACATATACAAAATGAGGAGCCTATACCCACAAAATGTACTCTGCTTCACCTCACCTGCATTTTCCTTTGTGCTTTTCTTCTGTTTGTACATCTGTGGTTATGCCTACCAATTTCCTTCTGTCTTATATTCCCCTTTCCTTCCACTTCGTGAAAGTAATACAACAGATGCTTTCAATCTGCTATCACTTAATTCCTTGTGTTCTGACTGAAGAGTGCTCTCAAACAATCTGGAAATATATCTCTGATAAGTATATTTCTTGGCACTTCTTTTCAGAGTTCTGCATTGTCTTAATTTTTGCCTGACTGAATTATTTTATATATTTGTTGGCATTTTTTGTTTCTGATCTGTACTGAAACTGCACCCCCCCCCCCCATTTCTGTGGTGGTGTTAAAGTTTATAAAATTTGTCTAACAGCTTTTTTGTTATCTGATTGCTTCAATGCTTGCTGATTTAAAAATAGTCCCTATTTGTAAATTCCTGCTTAGACTGTTAGAAACTCCTTGTGTTCTGACTGAAGAGTGCTCTCAAACAATCTGGAAATATATCACTCATAAGTATATTTCCTGACACTTCTTTTCAGAGTTCTGCATTGTCTTAATTTTTGCCTGACTGAATTATTTTATGTATTTGCTGATGAATTATTTTATATATTTGCCGGCATTGTTTTTGATCTGTACTGAAAACAGGTTCCCCCCGTATTCCTGTGGTGTTGTTAAAGTTTATAAAACTGGTCAAACGGCTTTTTTGTTATCTGATTACTTCAAGGCTTGCTGATTTAAAAATAGTCCCTATTTGTAAATTCCTGCATACACTGTTAGAAACTCCTTGTGTTCTGACTGAAGAGTGCTCTCAATCTGGAAATATATTGCTGATAAGTTGTTTTCTTGGCACTTCTTTTCAGAGTTCTGCATTGTCTTAATTTTTGCCTGACTGAATTATTTTATATATTTTCTGATTGGATTATTTTATATATTTGCTGGCATTGTTTTTTGTTTCTGATCTGTACTGAAACTGCCCCTCCCCCCATTCCTGTGGTGGTGTTAAAGTTTATAAAACTGGTCTAACAGCTTTTTTGTTATCTGATTGCTTCAAGGCTTACTGATTTAAAAATAGTCCCTATTTGTAAATTCCTGCATACACTGTTAGAAACTCCTTGTGTTCTGACTGAAGAGTGCTTTCAAACAATCTGGAAATATATCAATGATAACTATATTTCTTGGCACTTCTTTTCAGAGTCCTGCATTGTCTTAATTTTTGCCTGCCTGATTATTTTATATATTTGCTGACTGAATTATTTTATATATTTGCTGGCATTGTTTTTTGTTTCTGATCTGTACTGAAAATGAATTTCTCTCACCCACCCTATTCCTGTGGTGTTTGTTATAGTTGTTGGCTTTGCAGTTGCCTGCCCCTACTGTAAATCTGATCTGGGACACTCCTTCCAGTCTAGTGTTTAGTCTACCTAATACAGAAAGACATATGAGAAGGCCAACCCACTTAGGTTCTTAACCTTAATTTATCTTCTGCTCCTCCTTTTTCCTCTTGCACTTTACTAAAAAGAAAAAAAAATCTCCTTGTGTTCTGACTGAGTGTGCTTCCCAGCTGATAAGTATATTTTTGGCACTTTTTAACTGTTCAGGGTTGAATACTGTATCTGTTTTAATAATCTACTTGTTTCCCGCCTTTCTATAACCAGTAGTGCTCGGTTTTCAGATTTTGCTGAATTCTGGGCTGTTTTGTAGTTTCTGTGTTCCCAGACCTTACTAAGATAGAAGGAAGCTTATCTGTTCATCAATGAGAGTGGTGAGATTTCAGCAGCCTATCTGTCTCTGGAGCAGTGGTTTCAGCTCAGAATCTGTAGTTTTATTGGCTATTTTGGGCTATTTCTATCTGTTAGAAAAATGTGTATTTGAATATATGAGAAATGCTAGTTTAAAAGCAAAGTAGTATATAATGCATTTTATTCTATTAATCATATAACAGAAAGGATTAATTCATGTGTAAATGTAAGTAGTTTTGAAACTACAGTGTGGCTTGAGGCAAGCTGACCTCCGACCCTGGCAGATGCTAGCTTAGCAAGTTTTAACGTTTATGATTTTCACAAGTGATTATCTGCTGGGTCAGGAAATTAAATGTGTGAAATAATGAAATATTCTGCTCTTTCCTGCTGGGATGATTTGGCCTTGTATATGTGTTACTAAGATAGCATGCAGCTGGTGGGAAAGTGTTGCAGTGAACAACGATGTGTATTAGAAGATTGAATCCACCATTGTATTCGAACTGATGTGAAACCTTGAAGAAGTAACTTTACAGAAAGACATTATGTCTGACCAGGTGGATAGCAAGGCCGTATTGTTACCAGAGGAAAACTTTTTTAAAATATACAGCATCAGCAGTTTTTATGAATAGAGGACTGTAAGCTAAAGTGATGTAGATGCCCTGTGACATACCACGTCAATAAGGTGGGCACAGCTTGAATGTTAGAACTATATAAAATTGTGTGCTTCCTGTTTCATGTTAGACAAAATTCTGTACTTGTATGTTTTTGCCTCCTGGTGTACACTAGTAAACTTTTGAACCTGAACCTCCAGTGTATTGAATTCTTGATTTTATTTAACAGTTTGGTCCTTCTTAGCTGGAATTCCCTCGAACAGCTGCAGATCAGAGTTTACCGGTGGTCGAATACTGCGCAGGAGAAGTTACCGAAACGGTTCTTCTTGGGTGAAAAGACCTCCGACTGAATTGTTGTTTAAAGTGGCTGGCCACTTTCTGATCTGTGGCCGAAGAGCGGATACTGGATGACTCAATACCGGAGGCTCAGGTAGGAAGATTTGCCTTTTTTCTGTTTTAGATCAGGGACTAGGTTACAGTATATTGTTGTCAAGATTTGTTTTGCAGATCAGGGACAAGAGGAGGTACTGTATATTTGGTCATAGATCAGGGTAACAGAATAAGGTAGGCAGTTATTCTAGATAAACTGTGAAAAGGAACTGAACTTCTGATATCACGTGATAAAAAGGGTTACGTAACATTTTCTTTGCCATGGGAAATCAGTACACTAAAACATCGCGAGATCCGCCCCTAACCGAAGACGCAAAATACATGCAATTACAGCGTTCCGATAACGTTAGGTATTATACAAAATGGGTTAACAAATATGAATTTGATGGTAAACTAGATAAAACCGCACTAGTGAAACTCCTTAAGCAACTTAAATCTGATGCGGGAGGTCAGGCAAAAAAGCAACGCCAATTAGGCATTCCTCAGGCACACAGGTGGATTGAGGAAGCAAATCGTAGAGAACAGAAGCTTAAAAATTCAAAAACATTGTTTTTAGACAAAGAAGATAATAACTTGGTAATAGCAACAGCTCCTCCTCCTCCTCCCTTGCCCCCTCCCTTACCCTTTTCAGAATATGAAGCGAGTGGACAGGCTGGTCCGCCTCCGCGTTATCCTGAAGTTTCAGCAAGACCACAACCATTTGTTAGAGATCCTATTGAAACTAGGTCCCGGACACGTAAAATACATAGGGACGCAGAATCATATCAAATAGAGAGAAACCTACAGGATGAGAGTGAGGAAGACATATGCCCACTTATAGAGGTCCCAAATCCTCAGACAGGGCAGGAAGGGCAGAATCCAACACTCTTAGTATATAGACCATGGACACCAGAGGGTATTCGGAAATCTACTGAAGGAATCCCCCATCTGAAAGTCAATTTTACGAAATTTTTAGAAGATTTACAAGGCATGAGGTTGAGTTACCACTTGAATGGGGAAGAAGTAGAAAAAGTAGTAAGACAAATTATAGGTCCAGATTGGCACATGATTTGTGGTACCTGGAATCCTCGTAATGCAGAGCTTAAACCACTCCCACATAGTGACGTAGAATTAGACAACAGAGTGAAAGGTCTTACAGACCAAATCTCTGAGAAATGGAAACCTAGGGCAGACTGGACTTGCATTAATCAATGCATACAACAAGAAAATGAGACAATAGATGGGTACTATGCTAGATTATTAGACTGTTTTAATAATCATAGGGGTATGTCGGTTCCTAAGAACCAAACGAATGATTCCCCATATGAACAACAATTGAAAAATGCATTTTTGAAAGGTTGCATTGCACCTATTAGTAGCTTCATTACGAAGCATATGATAGACCATCGAACAGGGAGGCTACAAGCCTTACTTGAATACGCTAGACATGCTGAAAGACATTTTAATAGTAAAAAGAAAAAGAAGGCACAAGTCTTCACTGCTGAAGACGGAGCTGAAGTATTTGTGTTACAGTCAGGAAAAAAGGGCAAGAAGAATGCCCAGGGAAACAAACAGTCTGACAAACGATCAGAAGATTTTGAAGAGAGGAAAAAGAGAGGTGAATGCTTCAAGTGTGGGAAAAAGGGACATCTAGCAAGGGATTGTAAGCAGAACAAAAAGGTAATTACAGAAGATAAGGGAGATGAGGACTGACTATATGATAGTGAAGATACATCATGCGAAAGTCAAAAATTATCAGGAAAAGTTAATACACAAAAAACAAATGTAAATGTGATAGAAGGAATAGAGGAAATGCAAGTAAATATGGAGGATGAAGAAACTGAAATTTTGGACTTAGCATTATTGAGCTTAGAGCTCTACTTAGCAGATACGAAACTGGAAGTTACACTTCTGGTGGAGGGAAGGGAAGTCAACTTCCTGTGTGACTCAGGAGCGTCACGGAGACCCTGATACACTCCTCCAAGTTACCAGAACATTCCGAATCACCTGATTATATACTAGTAAAAGCAGCAAACAGACAGCTATACAGGGAACCACTTTCCCATGATATAGCAATAACTGACCCTGTTTCAGGTATGACCCAGAGAAGTAAAATTGTTGTTTCTGCAAAGTGTCCAGTGAACCTATTGGGCAGGGACCTTATGCGGATATCTGGCATAGCAGTAGTTCCAACTGTACAAGGTATGGAGGCGCAGAGACAAATGGATACCTTTGTAGTGTGATCGGAGGGTGAAACTTTTTACTGGTACAGCCAGGACCTAGTCACGACTGGTCCAGGGGCAGTAACCGAGGAACTGATGAACGTAGCCATCAGTAAAGCCCCCTCCCTCGACACTGATCGACAGCATTTTTTACACTGTACTCTATACTACTGTACTACACCAGGACCTGATAGAGAATATGAGCAAGAATTATTTAGAAATCGTGCAACTAGATTAGTATTGCGTACTTTGTACTGGGATACTGAGGGGAACAGTGTAGTTAGCTGTTCATTACCTCAAGAATTCCTTGCATTATATAGATCAAATCGATTACCACATGTCAGCTTGACAAAGAACAAAAATGTAAAATGGGCAGACTTAGGAGAAAAAGTAACAAGGTGGGAGAAACAGACTGATTTAGAACTATCAGAACAAGGGATACAAAAACAAAAACTGAATTGGTTGACACAGACACATCCAGCTGTACACTTGCAATCTAGCGAGGACAGCTGATTAGCATTTTTATTAGAAGAAGAAGAAAAGGCCTTATGTGAAATTCCAACAACTCTCTGGTAAACAGGCAAGTCAGATGCAGGGCTTATTCGAACAGCAGGACCAGTTACAATTACCCCGAAGTCGGCATTTAGACCACAGAAAAGACAATACCCTTTGAGAAAGGATGCAGAAATAGGAATCAAGCCTGTAATAGCAGCACTACTCAAAGAAGGAGTACTGGTAGAATCTCCTGATTCACCATGTAATACACCCCTATTTCCTGTTAAGAAAGCAAACGGGGAATGGCGGATGGTTCAAGATTTACAAGCTGTAAATAATGCAGTAATATCTAGAGCACCTACGGTGCCAGACCCACATACATTGTTAAATGATTTAAAACCACAACAGAAGTATTTCTCTGTGGTAGATATCAGTAATGCTTTATTTTCAATACCTATACATCCTGATAGTCAATATTGGTTTGCATTTACATTTCAGGGTAAAAGGTATACCTGTACTCGACTACCACAGGGATATTGTGAGAGCCCAACAATATTTGCACAAGAAATGGCTAGCAACCTGGCAGGGTTTACCCCACCGGGAGGTAGTCAGATTCTACTTTATGTAGATGACATCTTGCTAGCAGCCCCCACCCAGCAACAATGCAGGGAGGATACTGTAGAGTTATTGAAATTTTTAGCAACACAAGGACACAAAGTAAACAAAAATAAGTTACAACTTTGGAAAAAACAAGTTAGATACCTAGGATATGTAATATCCAATGAAGGTAGAATGCTAGACGAGGAAAGAAAAACAGCAATTTTGCAAGCACCCAAACCAGCAACCAAGAAGGAAATGATGTCCTTCTTGGGAACAACTAATTTTTGTCAGAGCTGGATACTAAATTATGCTTTGGAATTGGCTCCACTGACTGACTTGATATATAAGACACCAATGGCAGCACAAGATATTTTACAATGGACACCTGAAGCAGAAACGGCTTTCTGCAGGTTGAAGCAGTTGATAGCTTCTTCATTAGTTTTAGGACTCCCAAATTATCACAAACGGTTCTTTCAGACCGTAGATTGCAGACAAGGATATATGACGTCAGTGCTGACGCAACAACATGGGGACAAGCAACGCCCCATAGCCTATTATTCATCGCAGTTAGACCCAGTGGCACGATCTTTGCCTCACTGTGTAAAAGCAGTAGTTGCAGCTGCAATGGCAGTACAGGCTTCAGCCTCAGTGGTGTTATTCCACCCTCTCACATTGAGAGTGCCTCATGCAGTTGCAATAATTTTACTGCAAGAAAAAGTGGCATACCTTTCTCCTGCTAGACATCTTTCATGTATGACTATACTGCTGAGCCAACCTCATATGACAACTGAATGATGTACGACATTAAATCCATCAACATTACTTCCAACTCCTGTGGATGGCACACCACACAGCTGCCTGCAGGAAATTGAACGGCTAGCCTAGCCTAGACAAGATCTCACAGATATGCCCTTGGATAATGCCGAGGTGACATATTACGTGGACGGCTCATGCAGAAGGGGCCCTACAGGAAAGAATCTAGTAGGGTATGCAGTAGTTACAGACACTGAAATTTTAGAAGCCCAATCCTTACCACATAACTTATCTGCACAAGCAGCAGAGTTGATAGCTTTGACGCGGGCATGTACTTTAGCGAAAAACAAGTGTGTAAACATATATACCGATAGTCAGTATGCTTTTTCTACAGTACATGTATTTGCACAACAATGGAAAAATAGAGGAATGATAACATCTAGTGGAAAACCTATTAATCATGCGCAATTTATTTTGGAGTTATTAGAATCTATTCAGTTACCTACCAAAGTAGCTATTTGTAAATGTGTAGCTCATACAAAACAGCAGGATAAGATTTCAAAAGGTAATGCACGAGCTGATGCAGCTGCAAAGCAAGCAGCCTCAGACTCAGAAACTTTACTTTTGAATGAGGAATTACAACCCTCTGAGATTTTAGATTTAGACATGTTAAAAACAATGCAGACGCTTACTACAAATGCAGAAAAGCAAAAATGGGAAAAACGAGGTGCAATTCTTGAAAATGGACTGTACATTTCCAAAGAGAGAAAACCGATATTGCTGTCTAATTTATTTAGATATGCAGCTTTGTTGAGCCATGGGCAGTGCCATGTCTCAACAGGGGGGATGGTACAGTTAGTAAACCGAATATTCCAAACATATGGATACACAAACTACACAAAAAAAATTTGTGCAGCTTGTCATACTTGTAACAAGCACCATGCACAAGGGGCATTTAAAACCAAGCAAGGAAGTTTTCCTATACCACCATATCCGTTCCATACTATTTGTATGGATTTCATAGAATTGAGTAAGTGTGAAGGGAAGAAGTACTGTTTAGTTACTGTAGATATGTTTTCTAAATGGGTAGAAGCTTTTCCAACCAAAAATCCGGATGCAGCAACAGTGGCAAAAGCCCTGATAAAAGAAGTAATCCCTAGATTTGGCATTCCGGAAAGGATCTATAGTGACAATGGCACACATTTTGTGAACCAGACAATTCAACAACTTGGGAGATTTTTTGGTATCTCCTTAAAGAACCATTGTGCCTACCACCCACAGTCAGCAGGACTGGTGGAAAGGTACAATGGTACCCTTAATAATAAACTAAGGAAGCTAGTTGAGGAGACCCAAAAGAATTGGATACACTGTCTGCCTTTAGCACTGCTGAGTATGAGAACGGTTCCAAATGTGAAGGGTTTGACTCCTTTTGAAATGATTTTTGGGAGAGCATATTATGTGCCTCAGTGGAAAGCTCTCATGCCGGCAGAGCAAGAGGCTGACAGTTCATTAGCTAGTTATATGAGGAAACTGTTAACAAATAAATCTGTTTTGCAGTTTAACTCTTTTTCAGATAAGGAACAGACCAGACCGGTGGAAGCAGTTTTGGATCCCGGAACGTGGGTGTGGCTGAAAGTGATGAAGAGGAAGAATTGGGCGAGTCCAAAGTGGGAAGGACCGTACCAGGTTCTGTTGGCAATGCCTACTGCAGACAGAGTGGCCGAGAGGACATCCTGGGTTCATTTGACACACTGCAAACCGGTAAAGAACTTTCAACTTGATAAAAACTTTGTGACTGATACACAGTAGGACCAAGATGGCCAAAAACAAAGCAAATATAAATTTAGATCAACCCCTGATATGTTGCATAATCATTTTGTTGAGTATACATTTATTGACTGTAATTGTGACAATTTTCCTCTTGTTGTGGTTTATCCCACACACAACCACACAAGTGAAAGTGGGAAGGCGTGACGAAACGTCTGTAGACTGGCATCCAAATTTTAACACATACCTAGCCATGAAGCGTGTATATGCAGAGACTATGAACATTTCAAATTGCTGGGTTTGTACAGCTATACCAACAGCATATGGAGGACTGATAATGTCCACTGTCCCTTTGGGGATAAATGAGACTTGGGAGAATTTACTCTTCGATACGGGAACTGTGAGATCACAGGACAAAATAGCTTTATTTTTACCTGTCACACAAAAAGGAATTGTATGTTTTTACAAAAATGATACTCTCCAGGTGGGCTGGAGCAATTGTAATATAACCATATCTTATCGGTGTTATATTAAGAATAGTAATGGCAATACTTTTTGCAATACTAATTATGACTTATATTTGAACTCACTGAAAACAACCATGAATGACATTCGCAAGAATCCTGTTTTGTTTAAACAATTGTCAGTTATAGATCAGAAAATGTTTCATGCAGGGTTAATGCGCATTAGTACTAAAGTAGAAAGCTGTTATTTTATTTGTGGGAAAAAGGCATATAAATGGCTACCCGAGAATTGGTCCGGCAGTTGTTTTTTGGGTTATCTGGTTCCGGCAATAAGACATACTGCAGAATTACCTTTGGGTAAGATACGAAACATGAGAGAAGCAGCCCGAAAACCCGAAGGTCCAGTTGAAAAACCTGTAAATCCAGTTGGAAGGATCGAAGCTGGCTGGAAAGACCATAATAGCATAAAAGACAAAAGTAAATTGACTCATATGGACTTGAGTGACAGTGTTATATCTTGGGCAGGAATATTCCCAGCCTATGGAGCAGTCAAATTGATCTGGGAGCTGAGGAAGTTGTCGAAACTTCTCGAAGTAATGAGTAATGCAACTTTTTCTGCCCTAGAACTGGGGACTGATGAACTGAATGCAATGAGAACTGTTGTGCTACAAAATCGAATGGCTCTTGACTTCACCCTAGCGGCGAGAGGTGGTACGTGCGCGCTTATCAAAGAAGAATGATGTGCGTACATACCAGACAACAGGCATGAAATTAATAATCACCTAGAGGTAATTCAGCAAGTATCAGCTATGGCTGAACCAGGCCCAAACCCACTGATGGACTTTTTCCAGAATCTATTTGGGGGGTGGTGTTCCATCCTAATGAATATTCTGATTGCCATTTGTGTGGGTATACTCCTAATAGGAGCATGTGTTTGCTGTGGAATTCCCTGCATGAAAAGACTAATCAAAGATGTTATTGATGTATCTGTTACTGAAACTTTGTACCAAGACATTGAGATTGAAAAGTTGATCTCAGATGACATTTTTTCTGAAGTATAGATTGAATGACTCACCTAGCTGAAAATCCTAAAAGGAAGAGGCTGGGAGATGAAAAGACACTATGCATACTTCAAAATAGAATAAAAAGTATTAATAGGGGGGAAAATGTTAGAAAAATGTGTATTTGAATATATGAGAAATGCTAGTTTAAAAGCAAAGTAGTATATAATGCATTTTATTCTATTAATCATATAACAGAAAGGATTAATTCATGTGTAAATGTAAGTAGTTTTGAAACTGCAGTGTGGCTTGAGGCAAGCTGACCTCCGACCCTGGCAGATGCTAGCTTAGCAAGTTTTAATGTTTATGCTTTTCACAAGTGATTATCTGCTGGGTCAGGAAATTAAATGTGTGAAATAATGAAATCTTCTGCTCTTTCCTGCTGGGATGATTTGGCCTTGTATATGTGTTACTAAGATAGCATGCAGCTGGTGGGAAAGTGTTACAGTGAACAAAGATGTGTATTAGAAGATTGAATCCACCATTGTATTCGAACTGATGTGAAACCTTGAAGAAGTAACTTTACAGAAAGACATATGTCTGACCAGGTGGATAGCAAGGCCGTATTGTTACCAGAGGAAAACATTTTTAAAATATACAGCATCAGCAGTTTTTATGAATAGAGGACTGTAAGCTAAAGTGATGTAGATGCCCTGTGACATACCACGTCAATAAGGTGGGCACAGCTTGAATGTTAGAACTATATAAAATTGTGTGCTTCCTGTTTCATGTTAGACAAAATTCTGTACTTGTACGTTTTTTGCCTCCTGGTGTACACTAGTAAACTTTTGAACCTGAACCTCCAGTGTATTGAATTCTTGATTTTATTTAACACTATCCCTTTCATCTTTCTGTTTAAAGACCCATGTTTACGTGGTTTTTGCACTTGTATTACCTCAGCGAGATCCTGCTCGGGTGTCCTGCAGAGTTCTACATTAGCAGAGAGAGAAAAGGGAGACTTTGAGTGGATTAAGTACCTCTGTTTTGCTTTTTATTGCTTATTTTTGCTAGCTGCACGATTCTGAGCATTTCTTATTAACTTTGCAACTTATTTGAACTGCATTTTGAATTCTGATACTGTTTGCACTTTGACCATTTTTAAGTGTTTTTCAACTGTTGAGGGCTACATACTCAAGTACGATAGCCATTTTTCTGCTTTAAAAGTGTTTGTTTTGCTGTATCTATTTTAATTTTTGAAAAAAAAAAAAAAAAAAAAAAATCCTCTCTCTCTACTCATTTCCCGCCTTTCTATAATCAGTAGAGTCCGGTTTTCAGATTTTGCTGAATTCTGGGCTGTTTTGTAGTTTCTGTGTTGCCCAGACCTTACTAAGATAGAAGGAAGCTTCTCTGTTCATCAGTGAGAGTGGTGAGCTTTGAGCAGCCTATCCGTCTCTGGAGCAGTGGTTTCAGCTCAGAATCTGTAGTTTTATTGGCCATTTTGGGCTATTTCTACCCTTTCTGCTTTCTGTTTAAAACCCCATGTTTGTGAGGTTTTGTGCATCGCACAGCGCCGTTTAACTAGGGTTAAACTATTCCCAGTGCCAGAAAGTCTGCTCTTCTAATTTTTCCTTACAACTAGCCAGTTTTCTAGTTTTAGCACTCAAAACTGTTTCCTTGCACTCTGCACTTGTTCAAAACTCATTCCAGGCACTAAATAAGCTACAAATTCCTGCAGCTCTCAACTTTCCTCACTTGTTAGGAGGAAAACAGCTTTTAGTACTTAAATTAATAAACACCTATCCAGGCATGTCTAAGGGTCAGCTCCCAGTATTTTCCTCTGCCCACCTGAGGAATCTGGGCATCTTGAGGCAATGTGGCAATTGCCTCATGTACACTGACAACCCTCTTCTCCTACCACACAACATTACAACTTGTGAGAGATGCACTTATATAGCCAAACTGGAAGCCAAGCTCTTTCCAGCCAAGACTGTACTAGACAGTCAACAGGAGAAGGTAAACACCTGTACCACACCACACTCAACACATAGTCCATCAAAACCTATACCACCTAAACCCACACATAGTAACATAAAACGCACACCTACATTCACGGAGGCTCTCAATAAAAATCTGCTCAAACAACACAGACCTCCAAAGCTGAAACGCAAGCAACCACCACCCCCACAACACTACCCAAATGACACATAGCCCACAAAATCAGTGTGCCACTCAACCTAAGCACATAAGGCAAAACAAAGTACATAACACACTAGTCATAGGTGACTCTATAGTCAAACACACTGATGTCCCACTCACCAGGCTAAACAAGGAGAAAGTTATTGTCAGTTGCCTGTCGAGAGCCAGGATCTGCCACATAACACAAGCACTCAGGTCACTCCACAACAAGTACAAATATGACTCTGTCATTGTCCATGTTGGTGTGAATGACCTGAGACATACCTCCCTGAACTACATGAAAAGAGACACGGAAGAGCTATCGGATCATATAGCCCAGGCAGGTATGACCCTAGCCCTGAGTAGCATTCTGCTATCGCCCAGAATGATACCACAATACAAGGACAAAATGATTGACTTCAACAATTGGCTAAGCTTCTGGTGTCATTCTAAGGGGATCCAGTGTCTGTCTGCCTGGGACGACATGATCGACAGACCATGATGCTTTGCCAGAGATGGCCTGCACCTGTCTCCCTGGGATTCCAGATACTGGCTAAGGCTCTTGCCATCCCTGTAGTGCGTTTTTAGGCAAGGTTTGAATGACAAACTCACCACTGTAGCAGGTATAAGCAAGCAAATTCTGAGGGTAATGCTACTCAATGCTAGAAGTCTAAACCTCAAAATGCACTCACTAAAGGCACTCCTTAAAATGGAGAACATTGACATCTGTGCAGTGATGGAGACCTGGTTCAAGGCTCCAGAGAGCACCCCTGCATTACCAGGCTATAACTTATACCACACCTTTCGGCCACCTAACCTGAAACGAAACACTAAAGGAGGAGGCATGTCCATAAAGATATCCACACCTCCAGGCTAGTTGCTCAAAATAATGCATCCAAAATTATCCAAGTGCAACTAACACTGGGCAAGACTGCAATCCATGTTGTAGCTTGTTACAGATCCCCCACCATGCCCCAGGATGCCCACTCCACATTTCCTGATATACTAGGTAATATTAAGGTCAAGTCCAATGCACTAATAATGGGTGATTTCAACTACCTCACCATCAACTGGGGAAACTACTCATGTACTAACTCATTTGCTCAACGCTTTCCAGAATTCATAAATTACAATGCCCTGGATCAGCTTGTCCATACCCCCACCAGGAGCAGCAATATCCTGGACCTGATCATTACCAATATTGCAACCGATGTTCCATGCTACAGGTCAAGTCCTTGCTGGTCATATCCGACCACAAGTTAATCACCCTAGACATCAATATCCCGCTCCCACCCCCCATTAAGGAAACCACCATAAAAACTTCTCCAAAACCAACTTCATGCTTCTTAAGACAGAAGTGGCAAGCTTCGCAACACCCATACAGATGGAAAATAGAGGTACAACTGCTGAATCCTATACAAATGCACTGTATAAGCACATACATGAGTGCATGGATCGTGCCATCCCCGACAGAGCCAAGATGCTGTCCTCCAAAAAAAGCAAGCCAATCTGGTGGTCCCCTGCCATAAAAAAACTCTACAACAGAAGGAAGAAGCTGTTGCAAAAAAGAGTAAATTCCCCTGATTAGAGGAACTGCCTGGCCAGCCTCAGTAAGAAACTGAGATCCCTCAAAAAATCCTCTAAAGCTAGTTACAAAAATAAAATTGCCACTGATTCTAAAGACAACCACAAACCATTCTACAGCTATATCAAGAATCTCAATGGTGACACTCAGATCTGCTCTGAGCTACAGCACAATGGCACTAGATATACAGAACCAACTGATATTGCTAACATCCTGGCAGATAGGTTCAATGCAAACTTTACCCCCCTCACCCCCCAAAGGGCCCATCACTATACTAGAAGAATGCAAAGGCCTTGTAATCATGGCTGCACAAGTAAAGACCACACTCTCCAAAGCCAAGGACACAGCATCCATGGGACCTGACAACATCCCAGGCTGCGTTCTGCATGAACTATAGAATGAACTGGCACCCCACCTAAGTACCATGTTCAATCACAGCCTCACTTCAGGCTTTGTGCCTACTGAATGGCACACAGTGGCGGTTATCCCACTCCACAAAGGGGGCGCCACAATGCACCTTGGGAACTATCGCCCCATTAGCCTGATGAGCCTGGTCTGCAAGGCCATCAAGGGCATAGGTAACCTCCAAACTCTGGACCCCACTTAGTTTGGGTTTGTAAAAGGTAGGTCATGTCTCCTAAACCTGACTGACTTCTTTGAAGTAGTCAACAGAGCCGTGGATGAGGGTTAAGGTGGTGCATACAGCCTGTCTTGACCTCGCCAAGGCTTTCAACACCATTCCCCACTCTGGAATTATAGATAAACTCACTAGACTGGGCATAAATCCCTATATCACAAGATGGGTGGTCAGCTGGCTCAATCACAGAACCCACACAGTGAAAGTAGCCGACTCCAAATCCAACTTCAGACCAGTGACAAGTGGAGTACCACAGGGCTCAGTCCTGGGTCCTCTCCTGTTTGGCATCTACTTCTCAGAAGTCCAGGCTAATACAGCAGGTCTTTGGCTAATGAAGTTCACAGATGACTGCAAACTAGGTGCCATAATAGAATCGCTTAATGATGTGGACATTCTACAAAGGGGCCTCACTGAGACTGATGCTTGGTGTCAAAGTCATGGCCTCAAGCTCAATGCCAAGAAGTGCATTGTCATCCCCTTTGGGAAAAACACTGTACCCTTGAACTACCACATAGGCGTTGCCTACTTAACACCAAAAGTGTGATAAGAGACATTGGGACACAGGTGGACAGTAGTCTCTCCTTTGATAATCACATTGCCATAGTAGTCAGGAAATCCTTCTACATGGCACATCTTATCACAAAGGGGTTTCCACCTACAGAAAAAAAGAGGTCATTGTTCCTCTCTACTCATCCCTCATCAGACCCATTATAGAGTACAATGCCCCATTTGGCATGTACCTCGCAAGACATCTACAACAACTAGAAAGGCCACAGAAATACCTCACTAAGAGGATTACTGGTGACAAACAGATGCCATATGCAGACCATCTCAAAAAAACTCCAGCTCTACTCCATCGTCTACTCTGCCTAACATACAAAGCCATCTCAAACCCAGATCTGTTGGACATTCTGCACTTAAAGAAACCCCAATCCTTCCGAGCCACATGCTCCAGGGACCTAAACCTTGCCACCACAATAAACAGAACATTCTGGAGGGATAGATTCCTGTCCCAGAGACTTCCCATGCTCTGGAACAGACTACCCATTCATGTCAAGCAAAACTCCTTATTAGCCCTCTTTAAGAAACATCTCAACAATTGGATGGGAAATAGGAAATTCACCCCAGGATTACTTCTGTGGCTCTGCTAGACAGGGGCACAGGAAAATAACTTTCTTGGGTGGCGAAAGCCAGGGAACTTTTTTTGGGTAGGCTTATATAGGTCCCAAGGCCGATAGCCTAGTACCTGCCTATGAACCTACTAGTATATGGCTTTTACTTGCAGCAGGTTCCTTCATGCATCAGCTCCTGCTATGCAGTGTCTCCCAGTCTCATGATGTTCATATTACTCATTGTGTAGCAAGTCCCTTGCTGTACAGATTACCTGTTGCTGTGCTTTGCTTTGGCTGGCTTGTGCCTTTTAGCATTTCTTTACTTTCCTCACCAGAGCATTGCTATTTGTTTAGATGTACAGTGTATCATCATTTGCGTAGTCTTGTATACATTGCACTGTAATGTAGCACTGTTATGCACTGCAAGCCTTATCTCTATCAGTTCCAGCCATAAGCTTTTAAAATAAAGCTTATTCTTCAATAAAGTCCACTGCTTTAAATGTCAGTTTGCTTAAATGGTATTAGGGCCGAATATGATCAAATAAGATATGGAACCCACTTCAAATAATCCAGTATTGCTAAAACGGAATGCTACTACGTCCGTGCCACAGCTTACTGACAGAAGGAGCTCGCAATTTAGCTTTTTTTTTTTAATTCAAAATAACACTCATATGAAAAGCATTTTTCCTTAGTGGTCACAGCTGATGTGGAAACTATATGCACAGCACTGAATTTTACTGGATGTGTTTACATTAAAATGGAACTGAAATGCTACGTAGTATGGCAGCTCACACAGTATTTATTACTATAATTACTGAATGCCTCCAACAACTGAGTTATTTCAGGCTGTATTTCCTAATGCTTTCATCTTGAAACCTAAATAGATGGATCTGGATGCCATTTTGGGAGCAACAGGTTAAGTATCATCCCCAAGTAAAAGGTGGCATCAGAGCAGTCCAATGAAATAGTGCCAGTGAGTTATAGTCATGTTGCACAGCATGCAGTGTTAACTTATACATTAAGCAGAAATACGCAGGGTGGCTGTGGTGATTCATAGAATCACATTGTATAAGAAGGTGGTGATCAGTGGAGTGCATCACGTCATGTAGGCAAATGAGTGCATAATGACATGCAAATGAATAATATTTAAATATGCAACCAAAACCTAGCACCTATATCTGGTGATGTATCTTGACCTGACTAAGGTGTTGTAACCATTTCCCATGCTGGCATCATACAAAGGCCAAATGCTTTAAAACTTTACCCATGTGAGCATGCACAAGTGCATACAGGGAGATGCAGGGATGAAGCTGATCACCCCACATGAAAGTAATAAAATGTTAGTTAAGCAAGAGTTTTAAGGAAGAAATCAGTAATATGTTAAGGATCTACATAGACTGTTAAGTCCCACCTCTTCTTAACTCATTTCATCTGGGAGAAGCCTCCAGATGTTTCTGCAACACATCCTACTGAAGCCTCTAGGCATCAAATTTTGTTTGCTCATATTTGCATTAATAATTCCAAAACCATGCTACATACAAAGCATTAAAATATTTCATCTCAAAGCTTACACAGTGACAAACACAACTGTATTGATATTTGACCTGTTTAGTTTAGGTAAAGATAAATTCATTGTTCATATAATATTTATTTATATTGTCATAGATTGCGTGTTTTTCTAAATATCTTGGAAACCAAGTAACATAAACAGAATTGCTTAGCTTCATATGAAAGCTCTCAGCTGGATGAACAAAATTCTGATAACAGTGTGTGTGCAACTGATGTGGTTGTTGAGATATTGCAGGCTGTTTATACAATATTATGAACTTAATAGTTACTGGGCCGGATTCACGAAACCTCCGTGTAAGACTTAATATGTCTTACTCGGAGGCTGCAGTTGAACGGTATGATGTCAGCGTGCCATGAATATTCATGAGGGCATGCTGACTCATCCGTAACTCTTACACGGACTGAGTAGGCAAGCAGGGGGCGTGTCCGACTGCCGAACAGTCTAAAAGTCCATGCCCCTGCAAGGTTCTAAAAAGCATAATGTCAACAGACAACAGCGAGTCTGCTCAAATGTACTTGCACCCAACACCACACTCCCTGACACTGTAAACCCCCATCAGAGTTATAAAATGGAAAAAAATATATTTTTTAAATCCATGATATAGCTACCCGTATTTGCGCTTGTTTGTGTGGGTGTGCCCATTGCTTAACCACAGTTAGCAATTGTGACATTGAAGAGCATATAAGAACTACTTATGCAAATTAATCCAAATAGCAATAGCATAATTGTAGAGCGTATGCACAAAAAGAAGACATTCACAGTTGGAGTCCCACCGCTCCCTTTCTTATTTATGTTTTAAATCAGTATTTGAAATAATACCAGACAAATATGATTAAAATTTTATTAAAAGCAGTGACATGGCCAATGTATCAGCGAACAAAATATATATTTTTAAAAGACCCAGATATATAATAGCCTGCCGTTAAACAACGTTTTACACAGCTAAACAGAGGTGCCCATAGTTTAATAGCGCTATACCCATCTAAATAGAGGTGCCCATAGTTTACTAGCACTTTATCCAGTTAAACAGAGTTGCCCATAGTTTAATAGCACTTCACCCAGCTAAACAGAGTTGCTTCTAGTGTAATAGCACTTTACCCAGCGCAATAGAGTTGCCCAAAGGTTAAAAGCGCTTTACCCAGGGCACCGGGGAGCAACGTAGAGCTAGGTTGCTTAAACACAGCCACACCCCCTAGCCTGTCTAGACTGTATTAAAATAAAAGAGTGACAAGGTTCGAACCCAGGCCTGTGCATCATAATCAAAGCACAGAACCACTAAGCCATGACAGCTTAGGAGAAACAGCCACTATTAGCATACATATACATAGAAATGGTAGATTAACCATTACTAAGCAGGTCTGCAGTCAGCTTAGAATTCTCAAAAATGGCCAATCACAAAAAAGTGCGGGAAATGCGGCATATTTAAGCCCCATAGGTGGGAATACTCACCATAACAGATCATGGTACCCACTTGCAGTCAGGATGGCAGGCGTCGGAGAGGGTAATCGCTTTAGAGGGCAAAGGTGGGGCATTGAGGAGTCTAAATATATGGTTTGGCTCCTAGTCCACCAACATGAAGGCTGACTCATGCAGGGCCAGGTTCAATGGGGTGCATACAAGGCAGAGGCATGGAACCAGTTGGCACATGATCTTACCAGTGCCACAGGCATTCCCAGGACTGGTGAGCAGGTCCGTCACCACCATGCGGACCTGAAGCGTCGAAAGGAGGACTAACTGAACCGATGGATCCAGGAGTCCTGTCATATGCCCAATGCCTCACTACTGAGTAAGTTTCTATGTAATTAAGTATGTAAGAAATGCTATCCTAGCCTATAGTATGGATAGGTATGTTCCAATATCCCTTCATTTATATTACAGCTGCAGGTGTTCGTTCCGCGAATCGGCAAGCCTATGCTGATAGGCTGTTAAGGCTGCGCCACCAAGCAGGTTAGTAATTATTCAGCTGGTATTATTATAGAATATAAGTGAGACAGCCTGTAAAAGAGTTCAGTGTTGTAACCCAGTAATAAAGGTCAAATAAGCCTAGAATAAAGCTTCTGTTAGTATTCTAAGATCAGATAAGTGATGCAGCCTGAAAAAGAGTATTGTAATCCATTAATAAAGAGTAAACAAGTCTCAAATAGAGTTTCCACCTGTATTGTAATATCAGATAACTGCTTCAGCCTGAAAATGAGTGTTCTAATCCATCAATAAAGGACAGACATGTCTTGAATGCATCCTTGTATATACTGTCATATGAAATAAGTGAGTCAGCTGGAAAGGATTGTTGTAACCCAGTAATAAATGTTAATAAAGCCTGGAATTAAGTACCATCCTGAAATGTTAATATAAAATAAGTGAGAGAGTGTGAGAAAGAGTTTGAAGCCACCAGTAAAGGTGTAAGAAGTCTGGAATAAAGGTATACTGCATGCACTACATAATGAAATGAATGAGACAGCCACAACCAAAGAGTGAAATGTTTTTAATAAAGTACAATACCTGGACTGTGTCTGTCCCACATTTTGGATATGTTGTTGTACCCTTGCATTATGGAGATAGTATGGTTGTATGAAATGCTGAACATCCACAGTTGTCTAGGCCCATATAAACTGGCTGATGGGAATGCCAGTATCTCAGAAGAATATTTATAGTCCTCAACTGTTTCATGTATAGTATGTACATGTTAATCCGGTACATGAGCAGCTTGTGCTTGTGATCCCACAAATGTCAGTGTATTGCTCGAACTGTACGTAACTGCTCAAATGTAGCAGGATACTTTACCTGAAATAAGCCAGATATGAACATATATGAATACAAATGAAATGTATATTAATGTAGCAGTAACATCTCCATCACCAACATTTCTAAGGTTACATACAGGGAACTGTACTAATACATGTAGGGGATATATATCTGCATCTAGTAGGAATGTACAGTATACGTATAGGTATTTTAAGTTGTTAAAGTAATATTTTACCACCCTATGTTATGTTCACAAATTATGCCATTCCACACCAAACTGGGTATGTGTATTCACAATTAATTCCTATGGACATTTGTCCTGTTGGTTTATACATATCTGCATGTACGTTGATGCATGTGCCCTGTTCACATATCCAAACCTGATGGCCTGTTGCCACCAATGAACCCTGCATGCTGTTGGAATGTCCACTGTTGTTCTAAATATGCATGTGTTATGCTTGCTGTTCAACGTTTGGAATTCATGTGTGTTTGGTTAATGGGAATACTAATGCATGCTGTTACAACTAATTTGGAATTGTGTTGTTTGTTACTAACCCAAAATGCCATTAAATACTGCTAAACATAGGACAACTGGGAAGGCGGATCCCAGCGGACCCACTTCTCCCACCTTAGCTGGCTATTGCACCTGGCACCAGTGCCCAGCCCGGGACCTCCTCCTCTGGTGGCCCTGTGCCACCATTGGGTGGAAGCGCTGCAGGGGATGGGGCTCACCCCCCCTCTGCAAGCGTGGCCAGAGGAGAGCCTCCACTCACCCTCCAAAGGGTCTGGTCTGTGGTGCGTAGTGAGATCAGGCGTTCCATGACTGATCCCCTATGCCAGCTTGAGGTGAGAGTGGCGCAACTCACGGGTGTGCCTGCCCCTCCTATCCAGCCCCCAGCACAGCCTCGGCCTGGGCTGTGAAGGCACAGTGGTAACTGCTCATGGGTTAGGATCTCAGTTCCACTGTTGCCATCTGTGGGCTCATGGACTTGCGATATCCAAACATCCATTCCCGTCAATTGTGTGTACCCACCACATGTGTCATACTCCGCCCCTGTATGCGTCTTGTTTGTCTTGTCTGTTAACCTCCCCTACCCACCTCCCTCAATATTCCTACTTCCTTTACCTCTCATTCCACTCCTACCTGAAAAAAAAATAAAAAAAGGGCAATCCGTACCCGCAAAACAATTACACCCCATACATAGCTGCCCATTTCGCACACAAGTCTGCTGGACATGTAAACTGATAATTACAATTGGCTGTACAACATACTTTGTTGTCCTCACTCCTCTCTCAGGAGTGGAAGGTTTCAAATCTCACTCTAAATTTCTAACATATGCACAGCTGTTGCTGGTAAAGAATTGGGCAGCTATGGGCCTTCCCTACATCCTTCATGCACATCCCAAACTTGTTTTCCTACTGTCCTACCCTCTTTGTGCCCCCTTTTTCACCACTTTCCTATTTCCCCATTTTATTTTCTTTAAAAGAAATTAGCGTGGGTGTTAGCGGGAGTAAGCACTTTTAAGCAGTAGTCAGCGGGTATGCGCTTGTGTGCGCTTAGCTAAGCGTTGCGCAAATTCATGCAAACCCACTTACAACTGCTTAAAAGTGCCTTAGTCACTCTGTATGACAAGGCCCTTGTATTGCTCAGCAGCAAAATAAAATGCCCCTGTCAGTTTCGAATCCCAGACCTTGGACACTAGACTGCATGAATTACCACTGCGCCAGAGCAGATATACAATAACTTGGTGCTGAAAGCAATTTAACATGCATTACCATGAGTGAATGTAAAGGGAGAATAGGAATGGAATAACACAAATCTTGTTCTGTGGGCCTTAACCAGCAAGTGTTGGTGACTTGCATGACATGGCTGTGAAAAGAGAACCAGCCATGCTAGTAGGGAATAAGGTTACAGTAGCAGCTTACAAACCCCACACAGTATCAGAGCAGGATACACACTGGCATATTAGCATAGGTCACAGGCTAGACCTCCCAACAGTGACTGCTCTACAGTGATGACCCTGATTAGTAAACAAATGTTAGCTGTGCCCCTCTGACTCCCTGTGAAATGTACTAACAGTAGGCAGAAAGGTGTTGAATCTCACTTCATAACAAATGTCAATAAGTGAGAGTGGACACCGCTACCGCTTGCACGTAAGAAAAGGTGTAGTAATAGAAATGCTCTGAATCACCCAAAGTCTGAACTGAAAAATGTCAGAACTATGTCACAGGTGTATCCCACTTATATGTACCTTTCCCTGAGGCTGTTCAAATATATACGTGAGAGTATCTGAGGCCTGTAAGAGTCAGAAATACACAGGCATATCAGCTTGTCTGCTGTTACACACTCTGCAAATAGCTGTAGCATGAATTCCACAAGCATGCCCTTATGTAGAAGTACAACACAGAAATAGCAAAAGATGTAGCCATGTACTGCTAGCAAACACCTGTGACAATGCCATTGTTCAGGTGCTGAAAAGACTGCTATGGTGCACAGTCAAAGAATACTAGGCTGACCTCTGTCTACCATCTGGATATGTCCACAGGTGGGAGCTACTCAGACAGACTACAAGCCTTCATAGACTTACAGGTACACAGCAACTCTGCATGTTCAGCAAGATAAACATCACACGATAATAAGTAATGCACACTGCAGTTCTGCACCCCTACCCAAAGGAACTATATACCCATGTAGTCAGGCACAACCAAAGGTGTAGGCAGGCATACACAGTACAGAAATATGTCCAGTCGTCCTGAGCAGACTGTGCTAATGCCAACACAAACCACAAACTGTTCAGATGTGAGTAACGTACTAATGACAGTATAGCTGTTCACAAACAGTGCATGTGCCTGATATTCATAATTGGTAGTACAACATACTTAGATGTCCTCACCACTCTCTCAGGGGTGGAAGGTTTCAAATATCCCACCTAATGTATTGCATATGCACAGCTGTTGCTGCTAAAGAAATGGACAGCTATGGACCTTCTCCACACCCATTGTGTACATCCCAAGCTATTTTCCCTACTGTCTTCCCCTCTTTGAGCACCCTTTATCACCACATACCTATCTCCCCATTTACTTTTCTGTCAAATACATGAGTGCGGGGGTTAGCGGGAGTGAGCACTTGTAAACAGTTGTAAGTGGGTTTGCACCAGTGTGCGCATGTGTGCGCCTAGCTTAGCATTGCTAAGATATGATAAGCTCTGCCAAGCTTAGCTTACTATTGCTAACATAAAATGAGCTAAGCTAAGCTTAGCTTAGTATTGCTAAAATACAATAAGCTGAGCTAAGTGTTGCTTAGCACCGGTAAGCATCACGCAAACCCGCGCCAACTCGCTTACAACTGCTTCAAAATGCCTTTGTCACTGTGTATGACAAGTCCCTTGTATTGCTCAGCAGCAAAATAAAATACCCTTGTCAGTCTCAAACCCCACACCTTGGACTAACCAGGCTGCATGATGTACCACTAAGCCACAGTATATATACATTACCTTGGTGCTGAAAGAAATATAACATGCATTACAAGGAGTGCATGTAAAGGGAAAATAAAAAAGCCATAGGAATACATTGCAATGAAGAAATATGACATGCATTACAAGGACTGGATGTAAAGGGAAAATAGAAAAGCCATAGGAATACATTGCAATAACTACTGTTGTATGCCAGTTAATTCCCTAATTCCAAAAGAAAGTGCATACTCCCATGTATCCAGTGTTAGCATTAGGAGGTGTGAGTAAACTTACACACTGAGAAGAGTGTACTTGAAGAAGCAACAGTCAGGTTTTAGTACAACATGCATTTCACTGGCTACAACCCAGCTTCAGATATGAGGCATATACCAACCTTCTGACTGACACAACAGTGTCCACAGCAAACAAGCATGGTCCCCACCTTGCAAAACTGAAAGGCCTACGCCTACCTAACCTATCATTTTATAGCAGTGTCCTGAAATCACAGTGAGAACTGCAATTACCACACAGCAGGCTGCATGCAATTACTAAATGGTGGGCACCAATTGGTGCAGAGGCCATCACATGCACATGTGCAGATACCTACAAAAGTAGCTTGTACTTGCTGTCCACACATACAATAATATCACTGCAGCAACTGGAGAGAGAGAGAGAGAGAGAGAGAGAGAGAGCAAGCAAGAGAGGCAGACAGACAGACAAACAGTTGGAGAGACCAAACCAAAAAAAAACAGAGGCAGTTGGAGACACTGACCAACCAAAACAAAAATTAAAACAAACAGAGGCAGTGGAGGACACCGACTTAAATAAATAAAAATAAAACAACACCAACAGGTACAACAGACTGAGGTGAGACATACGAAGGTCAGGTATGTAACACAGATGTATTCGCTGGCATCCGAATGATGTGTCTGAAGGGTACTCTACATTCTGTGAACACTCCTTATGTGGTAGCAGTCCGTATCTATATGTATATGCAGATGTGCATAGGGCAAGGGACATACTGCAACTGTTAGTGAAGGCTGGACATATATATGTATTTGAAGGTTGCTATGTGCACAAATCTATGTAGGTTGTAGTGGGTGGCATTGAAAACAGCAAGCAGTGCAGGTATATGTCATGTGGTGGTTAAATGCTGTGGGACTGAGTTACAGCCAGTGAGGTCTGCTACGGCTATATGGCCTGAGGATAGCGAAATGCATTCTGCACAACACTGTGCATTAATATTACATAATCGTACGTCTCACAACTCTTCCATAATTGATATTCCCACCATGAAAGGTGGCCAGTATATCTGCATATATGTGCATGTATATGTACAGCAGTGGCTGTTTACAAGTATGTGTATATATATATATATATATATATATATATATATATATATATATATATATATAGATATATATATATAGATATATATAGATATATATAAATAAATATATATATATATATATATATATATATATATATATATATATATATATATATATATATATATATATATATATTTATATATATATATATATATATATATATATATATATATATATATATATATATATATATATATATAGATATATAGATATATATATATATATATATATATATATATATATATATATATATATGCATATATACATATAATAGATATATATTGATATATAGATATGTAGATATATAGATGTATACATATGTATATATATATATATATATATAGATATATAGATATATACAGATATAGATATATATAGAGATATATAGATATATAGATATATACAGATATATATGGATATCTATGGATATATATAGATATGTATGTATATATATATATATATACACATGTATGTATATAGATATGTATATAGAGTGATATATACATGTATATGTATATAAATATTCAAATATATATATATATATATATATATATATATATATATATAGTGAGAGAGGGGGACACAGGGTCAGACGTATTGCAACAGGTGCCTGGTGACCAAGGCATGGACTGAACACCAGTGTTGATACTGCAGTGCCATACCCCATTCCAAAACACTTTACCCACTGACTACCAGATAGGTGGTTGCCTGACTAACACTGAAGGTGTCAGAAGGGAACATGGGACACAGGTGGGCAGTAGCCTCCCCTTTGATATTCACAGTGCCACACTAGTCTTGTAATCTGTCTCATTAGTGCGTGTAATCACAAACGATGTGTCATGTACGGAAATATAGGTCAGTGTTCCCCTGTACTCATCACAATGCCCCATGTGGTATGTACCTCACATGACAACTACAGCAAGTGGAAAGTCCACAGACATACCTCACAAAGGGTAATACTGCCCTGATACACATACCCTATGCAGACTGACTCACATAACCACAGCTACAGTGCATTGTATACCTGCAACCCAGATGTTACCTCTGCCAAACATACAGAGGCATGCCACACCCATAGCAGTAAGACAACCACCATGTCAACACCTCGCAATTCCACCGGGCTACACAGCCTATGTCCCTAGTGCACGCAACATCACTAAACAGCACATGTTGGAGGGATAGGCTCCTATTGGCAAATATGCCATACTCTGGAGTAAACCACCCAGCATGAACAAACAAGGCTCCTCAGTAGCAGATGTCAGACATACCCTTGATGATTGTCTGGGGGATAGGTAACACGCCCTGGGAATCACCTCTGTGTATCCGGTTGACAGGAGGAAGTGAAATCTAATTACATGTGTGTCACAGGCCAGGGTAGCATATGGCTAGGCTGCTGTAGGCCCCAGGGACAATAGCGTATTACCTACTTATGACGCAATGCACACAGACATGTACACAGTGCAATACCAGCTATGTGAGGTGGAATGAGTGTGACAGTGAATGTGTGCAAGGTCTGTGACGGTGTGATAGCTAGGAGTGAGGTTGTTTCCGTCATGGTCGTTTGTGTCCTACGTGTGAGGCCAGAGAAAGATGTGTCAGTTATTGGGATGCAGACATAGTAGGATGGTATATGTTGTGACATAGGTCCTTGTGTACGACTGTGGTGTCCCATCATAAGCTGATGCAATAAATGTGTGCTCAGTAAGTGGTACTGCTGGTGACTCCATCCGACATTAGAACTGTTGTACCACCTGAATCTGTAGGCGTAAACAGCACAGTATGGTGTATGTTCACATTCCCTGGTAACACTGTCTTGTGTGTTTCCTGCAGTCTGCACAGATTACATTCCTCAGGCATAGATATCTGTAAGTAGGGGCACACAGTACTGTAAGGTACATAACAAATGCTCATCTGTGTTAGCATACATTTGTGTATGGTACGAATGTCTGATGTGTGTGTAATGATGCCTGTGCCATGTCTGCCTTCACATGTGTGATGCAGGGTTTGCGTGTGTACCTAGCAACATGTATACTCTGTTACAGCAGTATGCCAGCTATATTAGCAACTGTGCACATATGTTAGGTAGGGGTATGGCATCAATGACTATGGTGGGTTACTGGTTATACTGTAACTGTACTTCACATTCATTGCAATGGATGACATATATCTGCATGCATCAGCTTGATATGCACCCCCCTGGCAAGGCTGTGCATTGGATCCCAGTGAGCCGAGTACTGGTGTATACTGGTGTGTCATATGGAGTGTGGCAGGCACTGTCAGCCAGTTGTGGGCTGAGCACTGATATGTGGTATTGAATGTGTGTATCCTCTGACAGATGAACAGATGCTATATATGGCAGTTAACTGATATCTGTACTGTATAATGTTAAGTGTGCCACATGACTTGCTCACACATATCGTTTACTTGTCTTCTAGGCTAATGGCTCATCACAGGAACCCCTGCTACACAGCTGCAGAGGAACAGGAAATCCACCACAGCCTGGTACAGCACTATACCCTGCTGATTTCAAGGGCCAGCCAGCACCAGTAGGAGCGTACTGCACTGTGGCAAGAACTTGTTCATCGGGTAAATGACATAGGCATGCATAACCGGACATATGAGCAGGTACGCCATCACTGCAGTGATTTAATCAGACATGTCCGGCGGCGTGCATCTGATATCCACAGACAACAGCTTGCCACAGGTGGTGGGGTGGCCATACACCCCCACTCAGCAGAGTGGAGGAACTGCTGCTAAGTGTGGTGGCCCCTGGCCTACAGCAACAACAACATCACACATGTGTCATCATGGAGGCCGGAGCCACCCAGCATACTGACATGGAGTGTGCAGGTAACATGCCTTAGCTGTAGACTACTGTTACCTGTATCATTAGATTATGCATGTGTGAGATGTGTACTGTGTTTAGCAGTTGTGCTGCCTATTGTGTGCAATACTGATAATTTGAATAGTATCTGTACACCTATGCCTGATGTTCTACTGTAGTTTAGCACACTCACAGTAGCAATGCCACAGATGTGGCCACTAACAAACTGTGTCATATTCTTGCAGGTCCCTCTGGTGTGACAGCAGGGCAGACGTTACATGCTGGTGAGTGTGTTAACACTTTAAACTTGGTATTGAACTGTGCATGTCATAGGTGAGGTGTAGGCCATGTACACATAACACACCTATGCATAATGTATGCTGTGCATGTTTGATGTGAGACGTGAAACATCTCAGTAATGTCAGTAGCTGCCTCATTCACATGCAATGCACAGAGCATCAGACACACATGTGGCAACACTGTACTGCACATTGCATAGGCATAGTTGACACACATGTACACACCATAACACGTTTGTCATACGCAGTACACTTCAACATGCTACACATAGTGTAACCGGACACCCGCTGGCATGTCACACTTCAGTATCCCACATGTCATCCACACACCACACATACCATACCTAAGGGGTAGGGGCCTAGCATGGGGCTGTGCAACACTCCTCAACACATAACACAGTCATGTTAGGCAATGCTCCCTATTGGACACCTCACACACCCTTGTGCAACGTGGCTGTGTAATTGTGAACTTAGCCACGGCACTGCGGTTCAGGTACAGCTTGATAGGCGGTGGTCTAGCACACTTTAGTGGCCTTGAGTGACCACATGATGCATGATGATGATGGCTAATGGTACTAAACCCCATACTGTTACAATAGCCATGTCCAGGATTGGTATCCCATCATGTATACATGCACCACCCATCCTGTGTGTGTACATAGCATGCATGTGCTACACCTCTGTCCACAATTATCTGCTACAGACACAGACACTGCAATCAGACATGGAAATCCATGTGACACACAGATAACACATGCAGCCATAGTACGTATACCTGTGTGTGATGGTGCACAGGACATTGCAGAGCTTATAATACTTGCACAGAAATGTCGTTTCCTTGTACACATTGTGTTCCAGGGTGTAGGCAATCACTGAACATGTACACACATGCACCACAGCCATGTACACTGTCATCAACTATGGCTGTCTACACTCACACTGCATGGACTTGAGCAACACTTATTCTGCATGCTGACACATGTGTGTAACTGTTTGCCTTGTGATACTGTCACCCACCTTCAACCAGTATTAAGTATGATTTGGATTTCTGTTGTGTGTGTGTATCTGCTGTAGTGAGGAGTGTGCATGTGCTCCTGTGTGCATGTGTTCCTGTGTGCATGTGTTCCTGTGTGCATGTGTTCCTGTGTGCATGTGTGCATGTGCACACCGTAACATGTGTTTCCTGTCTTCCTCTCACAGGTGCTGAGGTAGGGCTTGGCGAAAGCAGCAGGTGACCTGAAGCCACTGCCACAGATAGTGGTGATGATGAAACATGTATTTTAGCACAGGGAGATTTGACAGGGTCTGTCGTTGGTCCACCAACTGACAGTACACAGTGTTCAACCCCATCTATGCGCACACTCATACTGCCATTACTCCCCTCCCCTCACCACCAATGGCCATAGGGGAGGGACAGCATATAGTTGGCATTGTCCAGGAGAGTGTGGTACCCATGGCATGTGCATCCCCTCACAGTAGCCATAGCCATAGACCCACAACGGTACCACATAGGCAGAGGTCTAGGGGTTCTCGGGAGAGCATCACTGGATGTATTGCCCCTGGCAGGCATGCCATCACAAGTCTTACGATGACCACTATGTTCCGGGCTGTAATGCAGGCTCAGGCACGTATGGAACTGTACACCAGGCAGGGACGTAGGGCGCAAAGGGCACATAACACCGCTATCAATGACAGCATCCATGACCTTACCAGTGCCATCCGGACATACACCGAGGTCATTGATAGACGTTGGGGGGAGACAACAGATGCCCTCCACAACATGTCTTCCTCAAGCCAGGACCGTGCGGGATGATTGCGACGTCAACGCGGACACATGCCAGCAACAGCAACAGCTGGCAGTGGTCGCGGATGGCCCACAGCTCACAGCTGCTCCCGTAGTGGCAGTACGAGCCCCAGCATTGCTGGGGCTGGCCTGTCCATTGTCTGTCCCAGTAGACCACGTGCACATGGCTCTGGCCAGTCCCAGCAGGGACATGGGTCCAGTCATCATACCTCTGCCTCTGATGACACTATCCAGTCAGGGTTGGTACCCGATACCGTCCGTAGCACCCCTGCCAGGCACAGGTACTGTGTCCGTGGCTGGAGACAGTGATCTGTACAGCCAAGCAGGTACAGTCTGTGGCTGTCCCACAAACCACCGTATATGGCAGCCACATGGTGGAGCTGTGTGCATGCAGACACACACACATTAAGCAAACAACTAGGGCTCACACATACACACACAGATTACATCAACATTGGCCCATGCTGTACTGTTGTCCCACACACACACACACACACACACACACACACACACACACACACACACACACACACACACACACACACACACACACACACACAGACACACACACACACACAGACATGTCGTTTGGATGGGTCAATGTCAGGCTCTGGCAAACAACAAAACGCCCTGTGCATATGATGATACCTGTGCCACCTCCTGTCATCTGCATTACCGACGGAGGGACAGGCTAACATGGTGCTGATGCACAGGGTGACACTATAGCAGTATAGCAATAATAGCGAGTTGTCATCAAGGAAGTCTAACTACATCCTTGTAGGTATATCTGAGCAGACATTATGCATCAAAGCTCTGTTTGTCAATGTAGCATTGTTTACACCACTGTTAGGTCTGAGTATGTATTATCCACCCTTGTGCCACTTGGCTGATGTGTGATGTGTTGCCAGCATGTGTTAGCGAGTGGACAGTATGTGTGTGATGTGTGCAGTACAGATTAGCAAGTGTACATCTGTGAACATGGTGGGTGCGCACTGTCTGGATGTACGTGCATAGTGGACACATGGGACGTGTGGCATACCCTGCCATACACATTATTAACATCCCATTGCATCTTTCAATGGCCAGTATGCATTCTACTACAGTTATGTACTAACATGGGTAGATGTGTGTATGACATGGGTTGACACTATGCTGCGGGTGATACTGTTAATATCAGTCATTGATTTGCAGTCTGGTAGTATACACAACCTCAACAGCATGACTATAAGCAATCATTGGATGATGTCCTGACAATTGATACACAGTAGTGGGGAACCCAGTATCAATTGGATCCTTCCGGTGTTACACTATAACACTAACCAGTGGTGATGACCGCCACCCATTACTGTGACCACACCTGTGTGTCATATAGCCCCCTTAGGTACATGCAGACACACTAGGGATGTGTCCATCCAAATCTGGGAATGCATGGAATGGCCTACAATGCATTCCCTGGATGGGACGCATATCCTACACAAGGGTATCATACAGACAGATACCTGTTGTGTGATACATGCTGTATAGCAGTAAGCCGACTATGGCATAGTCATCCTCATGTACTATACATAGTATCCCGTCAGTACCACATCGGTGGTAGCCCTCAACATGTATGTCGGGTACCATTGTGTACATACAGACCCATGTTATGTCATGTGTCCCTTCGTGTCCACATAGCCATAGGTATTGTGGAGTCCCAAGGTGTATCACAGACATTAGAGGCCTGAATGCATATCCACAAGGTAGTTGTACACCTATAAAGACTGTCCATTCTTGGCAGACTTTGTTGTGTATGACCATCTCTGACATATACCCCAGCTATATACACTCACTCACACTACTCTTCAGTAACTGTCATGGGTGCGTGTGCCACAGATGACCTTGGTCACAGAACATGACAGTGGACGGCCATGTCACATACATACATATGTGACCTACTATCTGAGTAGCAGCGGCACAACCGGTCAATGGAAACAAATGTATTCATGTAGTATGCAGGCTTCACACATACTGATTGAGGGGACATGTACACATATATATTTGCCACGCAGACACCTGATGTCTGCAATGCACTTACTGTTGTCATCATACTATGTCATACCATAGTAAAAGCAAAACTCACACTGTGTTGACCAACAGTGATACACACATAGTCAGTATTTACAAGATTCAAACCCCTACCTAACAATATTATGATACTAGAGAGTGACGCATTAATATGGCGCGCTATTTGCTTTACTGTCTGGTTTGCCTTCTCCTGCTGTATTTGTAGGATGGTGACATCATCAGACTTTCCAAAGAGGAATGTACCCCCTTTACTGGGTTTTCCCAGTCTCCAAAAAAGAACACCTTCCAAAGGAAACTGCACACATACACCCACCCCCCCCCACACGCACACTTTGCAGGATTCAAACCCCTACCTAATTATGTTAGTATTCAAACCCCTATCTAACTATGTTTTGATATTGGAAAGAGACGCATTAAGATGGCACGCTATTTACTTTACTGGCTGGTTTCCCTTCTCCTGCTGTATTTCTAGGATAGTGACATCATCAGTCTTTCCAAAGAGGAATGTACATCTTCTAGTGTGTTTTCCCAGTCTCCAAAAAGAGCACTCATTTCAAAGACAATTGCACACCCCCCCACACAGACACATAGTCAGCATTTGCAGGATTCAAACCCCTATCTACCTATGTTATGATACTAGAGAAAGACGCATTACCATGGAATGCTATTTGTTTTACTGGCTGGTTTTCCTTCTCCTGCTGCATTTCTAGGATGGTGACATCATCAGTCTTTCCAAAGAGGAATGTACATCTTCTAGTGTGTTTTCCCAGTCTCCAAAAACAGCACTTCTTTCAAAGACAATTGCACACATACACCCCCCACAGTCAGCGTTTGCAGGATTCAAACCTCTACCTACTTATGTTCTGACACTAGAGAAAGACACATTTGCACGGCGCGCTATTTGTTTCATTGGCTGGTTTCACTTCTCCTGCTGTATTTCTAGGATGGTGACATCACCAGTCTTTCCAAAGAGGAATGTACATCTTCTAGTGTGTTTTCCCAGTCTCCAAAAAGCGGACTCCTTTCAAAGACAATTGCACACATACACCCCCACACACACAGTCAATGTTTGCAGGATTCAAACCCCTACCTATGTTATGGTATTAGAGAGAGACGCATTAGCACGGCACACTATTTGTTTTCTTGGCTGGCTTCTCTTCTCCTGCTGTATTTCTAGGATGGTGACATCATCAGTCTTTCCAAAGAGGAATGTACATCTTCTAGTGTGTTTTCCCAGTCTCCAAAAAGTACACACCTTTCAAAGACATTTGTAGGATTCAAACCCCTACCAAACTATGTTATGATATTAGAAAGAGACGTACTAACACGGCATGTTATTTGCTTTATTCGCTGGCTGTTCTTCTCCTGCTGTATTTATAGGATGGTGACATAACCACACTGGACATGGTGATGTGTGTACACTTTGTTTTATGCCATTCCAGGAATGGTCCATGTGGGTCAGCAGGTGTCAACAGCTTGAACATGACCTCAGTATCCTTACCTTGTGTGATCTATCTGTGGACACATTGACATTCTGTCATATGTCAACACATATTTATGCACAGCTTCTTGGTTTTGTGGATACTACATGTGTCTGGGATGTTGATAAAGGGCTATTCAAAGTCTATGTGACACATGTGTAGATGTGTTCATTGATGTATGTCCTGGCTGGCTGCCTTGCAAACAGTCTAGCATGTTTGGGAACCATGATCCGCACATGAACATAGCACAGTTGGTAGGATTGTGTGTGTGTCAGCTTCCAATAGCTCTGTTTATGATTGCAACCATGATGGACTCCATGACCTTGCAGATCAGACCTCATAGGCGTACTAAACTTGACTTCCCATGGTGTGTTGTGCACCAACACTTGTGGGGAGTGCCATATGTAGCTGTGACACATTCAACGGTTCCACATCCTGTGTAGGGGGTGCAGCTCAGCTAACTGTTCAGGTGCATGATCTGTTTATTCTGTAGTTTGTGCATGACACATATTGGGAATCAATGTATTCCATCTGCTGCCATGCTTTTGGTAGTGGGGGTAGCTGCTCATCCATTCTACATGAGATATCTCCTGGTATGATGATGTGGACTATTGTCAGTGGGGTATGGGTATGTACATATGGGCCTGTCTGTCATGATGTTGGCATTGACACTCAGGTACAGTTGGCCCTGACACAGGACATATATGTGTGTACATTGATATTTATGACATAGCTGAAGGAGGTGCCATGATTCAGTCTGGACTCCTTCTCAGCTCCTCTTTACAACACACTAACGAACATGAGCACTAATCCCTGTTATACTCTTTTACATGCTTAACACCCTACTGATCCTTTGTGATCAGGCTACAGAGTATGTCATGATAATATCCTGGCATGTCCAGGGGTCGGTTTTGTGTGTACTGTTCAGTCCAGCTGGTGGATATTGTGATATTGACACAATGTCACATCTGCCTCATGTACACAGACAACCCTCTCCTCCTCCCGACAAACTCAGATATATGTGTGAGATGCACCTATATAGACATACAGGGAGCTGAAGTCTCTCAACCCATGACTGGCACAGTGTATCAGGTGGTGAAGGTAACCACACACACCACATATCAGTCTCACATATCCTCTAGCAACAGCACTCAAACCACATTAGCACACATTGACATACTTGGATGCTGTAAATGTACTCTACCTAAGCAGCAGAGGCCTCCAAAGCAGACACACACACACCTGCTACCCCACTACAATACACACATATCACTAAGTTTACAATGTCTGTGTGCCACACAGCCACTGCCCTTCGGGCTAAACAACACATCTAATACACTTGTAATAGGCGACACTTATGTTCAGACACACTGACGTACCACTCACCAGCCCTGACAAGGGAATAGTCACTTTGGGCTGTCTGTTGGGTGCCAGGATCTGTCACATAACACAGGCAGTCAGGTCACTCCAAAGCAAGCACAAGACTGGCACCATCATTGTCCATGCTGGTGTGTGTCACCTTAGACGTTACTCCCTGGACCACATGACATGATACATGGAGGTACACTCTGATCATGTAGCCCAGGCCAGTATGACCATGACCTTGTCTAGCATCTTACACCCACCAATTATGATGTCACAGTATACAGACACACATACCACATTTAACAGTTGGCTAACAAATTTGTTTCATTCATAGGGGATACAGTGTCTGTCACCGTATGGTGACATGCTCAACATGCCACGTAGCTTCACTATGGATAGCTTGCACCTGTCACCCTTGGACTTTGGTATGCTGGCTAAGGCTCTTGCTATCACCAGAGTGCCTTTTTTACGCAGGGCTCAGAAGACAAACCCACCTCCATAGACATTACAGGTTAAATGAAACTAAGGGTAATGCTGCTCAACAACAGTTGTGTTAACCTCATATTGTGGCCACTCAGGACTCTCCTCAGTATGGAGGAGAGCAATATCTGTGCACTGACAGACACCTGGTTCAGGCTCGCTTATGCACACCAGCACTACCAGGTTATGTTCCATACCATGCTGTCTGACAACAAGACTTGGAACAGACAACACAACTAGGGGGAGTATCCATATACATCACACCTCCAGGTTAGTAGCACTGCACAAAGCATCACAGACCATACATAGACAACTACCATTGTGCAATACTGCCTTTCAGTTTGTTGCCTGCTACAGAACGCACTCCCAAATTCAGGAACCACACTCAGCTTTTGTGGGAACTATGGAGAATATGCAGGTCTCCACAGACACCATTATATTGTGTGACTTCATATACACACATATTGACTGGGGATACTACTCAAGCCCCGACAACTTCACCCAACAGTCACTGCAATTTGTGGACTCATATGCTTTGGCACAACCAGTCAGCACAGCCACAAGGGGGAATACATATTGGACCTGCTCATCACCAACATGGGGACTCTATGTTCCACACCAGTGACATACCCCTCATTGGTAAGGTCAGAACATACATGTATCTCACAGGACATACATATACCCTCCACACACCCATCCTGGGTAATCTTGGTGAACTTCTCATGAGCCAACATCTCACTTCACCGAAGCAAGGTGGTATCCTTTAGAGACCCTGAGACAGTGGCATATACGGCTCACACTACTGCATCCTTTACATACACATTCTATGGACACCTAGTAGACTGCATAGATTGTGTTCTCCCAAATAACAAGACCCACTACTACAATGGCAAGGGACCTGTCTGGTAGGCCCCAGCCATTAATAAGCTGTACAGCGTCAAGAGGACACTACTACATGACAGAGCACAATCCCAGACAGGGAAGGCATCTGTGATCTGTACTAGCAGACAGCTACAATCACTCATGGAGTTTTCTAAGGGCCGCTTCTACCAGACAATTGCACCTGACACGTAGGACCATCACACGGCCTTCTTCAGTTATGTCAGGAACCTGGGTGGACACTCACTGATATGCTGTGAGTTACTGCATACTGACTAAACCTACCCTGAACCCACTGGCATTGCCTACATCCTGGCAAACAAGTTCAGTGCAGATGTCTCCCACCCATCTCCCCTAAGGAGCAACTATCCATCCCAACAGAGTATAACCTCACTGACATCACACAGTAGCAGGTGAGTGCTGCCCTCCCCACAGTGTACATCACAGTATCAATGTGACCAGATGGTATCCCAGCCTGCATCATACACGAGCATCATGACAAACGCAACCCTCACATTATATCACTGTTCAATATCGGAGTTACCACAGGATATGTACCCAAGGGATGGCGTACAGCGACAGTAGTCCTGCTCCACAGAGTTGGTGCCACAACGGACCACAGACAATATTGCCCTATAAGCCTATGTGGCCTGTTCTGCAAAGCTATGGAGCATATTGTCATAGGACTCCTACACAAAGACATTGGGAACCTACAGACACTATGTCCTACTCATTTCAGCATTGTTGTGGCCAGATCTTGCCTCTTGAACCTGTAGGTATTCTTTAAATGGCTAACAGGTCCATTGACATAGGGACGGCTATCCACACAGCCTACCTGAACCTTGCAAAACCATTCAACACAATAACCCACTGGGCAATTATGCATAGGCTCACCAGCGTCAATTTGGACACATATCTCACACAATGGATTGATACCTAGATCAGGGATAGCACCCATATGGTGAGGATTGCAGATGCCATGTCTGACTATACACCAGTTACACATGGCATCCCACACAGCTTGGTCCTGGGATCTCTCTTGTTCAGTATATATTTGTCTTACATACAGGCTATCACAGGGGGAATATGGCTGAACATGTTTGCACTTGACTGCAAACTGGGTGCCATTATCAACTCTCCAGCTGCCACATGCATACTCAATCAGGGTCTCACAAAGATGGATGACTGGTGCCTGAGCCATGGCCTACAGTTAAATGCCATTAGTTGCATAGTCATCCCCTTTGGGAGTAACAACATGCTGACACATTACCACATAGGTAGTACTCCATTACATACGGTAGGAGTTGTTAGGGGTTTGGGGACATCACTTGTTCATACTGTCGCCTTTAACATTCACATTGCCAAAGTGGTTGGACACACCTGCTATGTGTGCCACCTTATCCCATATGGTTTCACATCTAGATCAAGTGAGGTCATTGTGCCCCTATACTCATCACATCCATGCTTGGTTACAATACCACATTTGGGGCGTACCTTACCTGACACCTGCAGCAACTGTACTGGCCATGGACGGTCCTCACCAAGCAGATCTAGGGACTCACACAGATGCCCTGTATAGTTCAGATGCAGTAACTCCAGCTCTATTCAGTCGCTTACCACCTACTCAGATATGATGTGTGCCTGTTGTTTACAGCCATATCCAAACCAGTATTACTGGACATGCTCCACCTCAGGATATCCAACTCCCTTGGAGCTACACCCTGCAGGGACGTATACCTCAGCACAGATGTTAATAGGACATTCTGGAGGGACAGATTCTTATCCCAGAGGCTCCACTCAGTACAGAATGTAATCCCAGTTTCACATAGGCAGAGCCACCCACTGACCACCTACTGGAGACATCTTGACGACTGTATGGGTGATTGTATATTTACCCCTGGGATATCCTCTGTGTCCCTGCTAGACAGAGGCACACTAGCATAAACGTACATGGGCTATAATTTGTGACCTACTATTCACACACACAGTGTAGTAATGTGACAGGGTTGCGAATGCCAAACACACTCTGGCTAGGTTTGTACATGCCCTAGGGCAGATAGCCTAGTATCGACCTCTGAACCTATGCTTATGTTCATGATGCACAATGTTTATTGCTGATACTGTCTGCAGGTCTTTATCATCTTTGCTTTACCAGTTTCCATGAAGAACTTCAGTATCTTCAGAACATATTTGATTATGTCAGGGTTCCACTATATTATAGATGTGTCTGTTGTCATATAATTGTGTGCACAGGGCAGATTGCTGTATAGTGACAGGTTCCTGGGTTAACACATGCAGCTGCCAGATATGCGTGGCCCAGTGCTGTACTCAGACATAGCCTAAGTGTGTGAGCATGCCCAGTTCTGACATTACATGTTTTGTTGCCTGACATTTGTCTCATTTATTCAAGTGTGTGAGCATACCTGTTGACACACCTCTTTCCATGATGTCTAACTGACAGCGGACACATGCCACTCTGCTCCAATGAGCTTCACTTCTTTCGAACATACCCCCCTCGTGATGTCACCTATCTTCTACTCTGTTACTCCCCATATCCTACTCCTACACTTCACTGATTGTGCTCATTTGCTATGTAAACCTGCGATTCACTATCCTAACCCTCTTTTGCATAGGATTGCCTACTAATGCTTGGTTACATCTCTTAGACTGTGCTTCCCCCCTTAGCAACCTCTACTCGGTGGCCATGTTGTCTTCAGCCTGCCATTCCCTTGCATTGTACATTAACAATTTCAATAAAATCCACATTTGTGGGTTATAATTTGTAGTATTCTGTTTTTTAGAGCACAGCCCGTTTGCGTGGTGCTGCGCTATGGTTAAACATCGGAAATCGGCGTAAAAAAAAAAAAAATTATTTTAATTTTGCATTAGGGAACATTTCCAATGGCCGCATATTTTGCCATTGGCATGCTTCCTGAACTGGATGCAACCTTTATTTGGAGCTGTCACAGCTTCGTTTTGCTATTTGCAGAGCGGTACTCAGTTGTCAACTGAGTACATTTCTGCAAATAACACTGCTCTTACTCGGACAGGTTCAGGTTTCCTGAATCGCAAATTGACCTCATTTGCATGCCTTTCGTCTGCAATTGAGGTGATTTGCATGTCCCAGCCCTGTCCGTGTAAGAGCCGTTTTAGAAGCTCTCTTACACACCCCTACAGGCTGTTCCTGGATCGCTCGTCGGACATGATGGCTGCATGGAGTCTTACTCTACTCTTAGACTCCATGCAAGCCATCGTGAATGCGGCCCACTGTGTTTACTGTGACTTATAAAATCCAGTTTAAGACCTAGAACCTAAAGAATACTACCACAATAAAAATAGTTTGTGCTGCAGAGTTTGCAATTTACACTTCATTATTATCTCCTGTGGTTCCAGAAACATGAGCATTTGCTTAAAATGTGAGGACATAATTGGATTGTATCAAATAGCTTAGGATCTGCCCATTGGAAGTTACAGTGTGAACCTCCTCCAGAGCTCCATTGGAAGGAGGGGGTTAAAGTGCTTGGAAAATTCTTTAATTTGGTGAGAAAGTAGAAGAAAGGTAAAAATTATTAAAGGACTGCATGGTTGGCAATAATTTTTCAGAAATGGAAAAATATTCCAACAAACTGGTTCAGATGTATGTAGTCTATGTCTGATAAGCTCAATAAGTAAGAACGCAAACATTTAGATATAAAGAATTGTCAGGATTGTGGTATATATTGTTATTTATATTAGCACAAGATTAAGAAAGTTATTGAATTTTGAATTTATAAAACTGATTAGCTATCTATGGAAATTGCCATGTTGTAAAATGTTGGTAATATCTATGGTTTAGTTGCCTCATAGGACAGTTCTACTGAACCTTTTATTTGCTGTTGTTGCTTTTATTTTATTTAATTTTTTTTTTGTTTTCTGTTTGTTTTAAGATTGGAAGATGAGATTCATCTTTTAAATAAAGGTGTGTTAAAAAAAGAAAATTAACCCATGTGGTAAGCTGAATAACAAACTGGCTGAAAAACAGAACCTATGCAATGGGAGTTGCGGTTGTTTCATCAGAAGGCATAAAAGTAACCATTGGTGTCCCCCAGGGCTTGGTGCTGGGATTAACTAGGATTTACGATATTTACTTCTCAGGCCTCTGAGCAGACAGTCAAGACTTCTGGTTAACAAAGTTTGTAGATAACTGCAAGCTAGTGGTTGTTGTTAAGTTACCGTATGACACTCAAAGCTCCAGAATGAAGTCTTCCTAATAAATCCTTGGTATACAAAAAATGTTCTCAAACTAAATACTAAAAAATATAGTATCATCACTTTTGGAAGAGCCTCCCCTCAACACTGTATAGACATGACACCAGGTATTTGGGTTGATAGTTCCCTCCCTTTTGATCATCATGTGACAACTGTTGTCAAGAAATTATTTTATTTAGCCCTGCTAACTGCCAAATGAATATCCTGAAGGTCTAAAACTGTAATCACTCCCTTATACTCAGCATTGGACAAGCCAATTATTAAATGTAATGCCCCCTTTGGAGATATATCTCACTAAACATATCAAGCAAATAGAAAGACCTCAAGGGATCCTAACAAAAGAAAAATCATAAGCCTAAAGTTCCCAACAGAGACTGGAAGCTCTATCTCTTTAATCGGTGAATTACAGACTTGATGCATTTGACTTGCTCATTGTTCATTATTGACCCAACTGTCCTGGACCTCTTATACCCGTACATGTCCAACATCTCTACCTGCAGGAGATGTTTATTCCAGAGGCTTGGGAGGTGCTGAGTTACGTAATATCTCTCACTATTTTCGTTTAAACAAAAACGAGATGACTGGATGGTTACCCACAAATTTACTCCAGTATTGACTGGTCTAGCCACTCTGGAGGTGCTGTCCGAGGGAGGGTAATGGCAAGGTGTGAATGATCATAAGACTCACTGGCCTTGGAATATCTACAAATCTGAAAACTGTATCACAATTCATGACTTTTTGGGGAAACTTGCACATCAGACTGTTCAACTCTTTAAAAGGCAAGAGCATACAGTATATATCTGTACTGCAGACTACAATAATGTTTGGTATTATGTCAGGATTTACACAGCAGTATTTTAATATACTTAGCCGTATCAGCTCCTATCTAATGTCTGCATAACTAGAACAAAGGTTTGGTTTGGCTTAGTTAAAGGATTATTATTTTGCACTTATCTCCTTTTTCCTGCCTAACTCGCTGCCTAATTCCATATCATTCACATGTCTGTTGCATCTGTTTCTTACCACCTTCTGTAGATCTTCGCTAATGGTCTTTGTCAGATATGTGGAAAAAGATATTGTGTTAGAGATACTAGAAGGACTTTAAGATAGTTGTTTTCAAAAGGGCTGCTTTGACAGAAATTATATTGAGATGAGAAGCTCTCACCACACAGGGGTAGTATGCCATGTCATGCTGTCAAACGTAATACCAGTAGCTCAAGACGGATGCTGAAAGAGTGATGCAGGATATTTAAAACAGTTACAGGACTGCTATACAAAAACACTTTTGCTGAAGAAGTACCCAGTGATGGTCAATACAGCAGAAAAACATAGTTCTCTAACTCAGATAGCAACTCAGAAGAGATATTTTTGTCCCAGAGGTGTCACATTCATTATTTCAGTGTGCTTTTTTTCTGCAGTATGAGAAATTATATTTATTTTATTTATTTATCCTTTTTTGACAGAGTTAGTCTCATCAGGCCAGTAGCCTCTTTTCAGGGGAAAACTGAGTATTCAAGTGAAAAACTTTCAACAGGTTGAGCATCAGTTCTGTTTCAATTGCATTGCTGACCCAAAATTCATCAAAAGCAAATCATGGGAAGACATGGCCAAAGACAGGCAACGCTTCATTGCTGAATACAATGTGGGACTTCTGGGCAACAAGAGATATTTATAGCCTAGAGATGTCATAGTTTTGCTCCACCTCTTGATTTCATGATAGCGATTCAATTTAGATGCGGGAAAGGTTTTACCACCCTGTGTTGTGAGTCTTCCGTGGCATTTGTGACTACCAAATCAATCCCATAATCTCTTACTGACCCTGCTCTTCAGGGTTTGATTCCTGCAACCTGCTGTGTGATTCTTAGTAAGTCACTTAATCATTCAGTGTTCATGGATTGAGATTAGTAAAGCTGTATGTGAATCTGTGATTTTCCCAGTTAACAAATAGAAATAAATAAATACATATTTTTGAATAAATATGATATCACATTAAGGAGGTCAGGAACCTCAAAAGGGCAGGATGAGGTGATGTGGCTCCATATCAGGAGTGTGCTCCCCATAACAGCAAGTTCCACAACCATAAAAGATAAGGTGCGACTGCCAAAGGAATATGGAGAATCTTGAAACTTGCAGTAATTCCTTTACGGAATTGTTGCAACAGCACCCTGTGACATGGGGGAGCTGTTCCCCCTTCACCCTAACTACTTTTGTATAACCTTAGAGAAAGTTACTACAACCTTAAACTTAGGATGTATTCCACCTGTTCACACTGTCAGTCTTGCTATTCTAAGGGTTGTAATTACTGTCTTTGGACATGCAGAAGGAACATATGACATACAAACTGAGGGTTTAATGGTTGGTGGTTAGGAGCTTCTATTAACGCTTGGGTAATAGTTGGTGGTTAGGAGCTTCTATTAACGCTTGGGTAATGGTTGGTGGTTAGGAGCTTCTATTAATGCTTGGGTAATGGTTGGTGGTTAGGAGCTTCTATTAACGCTTGGGTAATGGTTGGTGGTTAGGAGCTTCTATTAACGCTTGGGTAATGGTTGGTGGTTAGGAGCTTCTATTAACACTTGGGTAATGGTTGGTGGTTAGGAGCTTCTATTAACGCTTGGGTAATGGTTGGTGGTTAGGAGCTTCTATTAACGCTTGGGTAATGGTTGGTGGTTAGGAGCTTCTATTAACGCTTGGGTAATGGTTGGTGGTTAGGAGCTTCTATTAATGCTTGGGTAATGGTTGGTGGTTAGGAGCTTCTATTAACGCTTGGGTAATGGTTGGTGGTTAGGAGCTTCTATTAACGCTTGGGTAATGGTTGGTGGTTAGGAGCTTCTATTAACGCTTGGGTAATGGTTGGTGGTTAGGAGCTTCTATTAACGCTTGGGTAATGGTTGGTGGTTAGGAGCTTCTATTAACGCTTGGGTAATGGTTGGTGGTTAGGAGCTTCTATTAACGCTTGGGTAATGGTTGGTGGTTAGGAGCTTCTATTAACGCTTGGGTAATGGTTGGTGGTTAGGAGCTTCTATTAACGCTTGGGGAACTCATTGCCTGAATTTGAAACAAGGAGATTTTGAAAGATATGAAGGACATCAGTTTAATACCATCTTCCAGAAAGAAGAATGTTCTCCTCTGTTAGTTTCATCTGTGCATAAAGCATGATGGAGTGCACTTCTTAGTTCTCTCTGCCCCAAATTTCTTCTTTGACCTTGTCAACCAACTGCACAGGATATCCATGATCATACTGTCTGGAGCACTCGTCATTGTTTGATGTTAACCTAGACATTCATGCAAACTGACTTTTTAGAACATCATTCTTTTCATGAAAAGGATAGCAACTCCTGAAATGCAGAAATGCAGAGAGGGCTAAGAAGTACACTCCAATTATACATCATGGTTTATGCACCGATAAAACTAACACAGGAGATTGAAGGAATATAAGCAATCAGATTCTCATCATTCATTATTCCTTGGATGCAACAGACATCGGGAATATTATATTAAGAAACTGGCCGCTAGTACAGAATGAAAGTGACTTCAAAGATCACTTTGACGGTATGCCTTCTGGTATTTATAAGAATCGTCCAAATGTCAAGACAATTCTTGAGAGACCAGATAAAAAAATCATGTACTGGAAGTTTTGAGACATTGAAATGTGGCTGGTGCAAACAATGCACATATATAGAACATGACTACAGCAGAATGGCTTGCTAAGGGCAGATACTTTTGCTATACATCTAAAGTTGTTTACCTTGCCTGGTGTAAGTCATGCACAGCCTTTTATATAGGCAAGACCAACAATTCACTTCATAAATGTATTTATCAATATTTGTATAGCATTAAAAAAGAGAGAAAAAAAGTGCCCTAGCAAGGCATGCAACAAGCTGTGAACATTTTTCTATGTTTAGATTTTCCATTCTTGAAAGGATTACAGATGAAAGCAACAAAGGTGACTGGCAGAATTTATTATTGCATAAATAATTATGTTGGGAGTTACATTTGGATGCCGCAAGTCTGACAGGTTTAAATGAAGCAGTATCTATTACAATGAACTGAAATATAAGACTTGTAAACTTTCAGCTTTGACTGCATATTTTAAAGTTACTTTTTCTATTTATTTAGAGCATTCAGTGGCGGAATGCTATTTTTACTTTCAAACTGGATCTTTTAATATTTTCTTGTCTGATTGTTGAGAGTGGTTTTTAGTGTTACTAAGTTTCACTATTGTTTTAAACAGCACAGGTTATTTTTAAATTGCACAGGTCACTTTAAGAATTTTGGCGGTCTTTTGATACATTGTTACATACTTCCTGTCTGTTACATACTTACTGTTTGACATAAAAAGGGACTGTTTTATTTATTTATTTATTTATTTCAGTTTGATGACCGGGGAAGCCCACTGGGCCATGAAGAGCCCATTTTCAGTGGACGTCCGGGGAGAAAAGCTCAAAAAGAGGAATTTATTGTACATACATTGCATGTTGCAAGAAAACAAAATTATCACGAAATATACAGTGAGTAGCTTTAAAAACATATAGTTGATATAAAAAATATAGTCATTGCACATAAGTATTGAGAAATAAACAGTATGTTAGATATAAAACATATAGTCATTGCACGTAGTACGTCAGGCATATATTGAGCAATGAAAAACAGTGTATAATGTTCTTGACAGCAGTGCATCACTGGTAGGGAGTAGATCTGTCCCTAGTATGGGAGAGATCATCTCAGGTCATGGAGTTAGTATTGAATTGGTGATTGATTACAGTGGAGAGTAGCAGGAGAGGGAGGTAGAGGGGAGTTTAAGTTGGAGTGTGACATGGATATTCCCATTGTATGATAGATAGATGAGAGAAAAGGTGAGACTTGAAATTGTTATGGTTAGATAGGTTGTGGAGGAGGGGAGGGAGTTCCACTGTTTAGCTATGGAGCAGGATAGTAGTAGTTTGGCTGGGTGGATGTGAGGATTTGAGGACTTGTAGGAGGTTTTGGTTTTTGGATCTGAGTGAGCGGTTAGGTATGTAGGGTTTTAAGGATGAAGCGAGAGAGAGGCAGTTAGTGGGTTTGAAGACAAGCTTGTGGGCAGTAATAAGTTGTAGATATCTTAGGTAGTTGGGAAGTTCGAGCCATTTGAGGGAGTGGAGGGAGTGGCAGTGGTGGGATGTTTTTCTAGAACTGGTTGCGAATTTGCAGATTTTGTGGTAACAGTATTCGAGTTTGGATCATAGACCAAGCTGGAGATTGGTGTACAGGGGAGTGCCATACATAAGAGAGGGGAGAAGGAAAGTGGATGCAGGAGTTTGCCCGGTTGAGGGGCTGAGGTAGCGGTTGTGTCTGTAGAGGAGACCGATTTTTTGATGGGTTTTCTTGATTGCAGAGTGAATATGGGTGTCAAATTTTAGGTCTTCATCAAAGATGATGCCTAGAAGCTTGGTATTGGGGAAAATTTCCAGGGGGGTGTTATTCTGGCTATGAATGGTAAATGAGGTTTTGTTGATATTGGAGTTCCTGGTAGGAGTAAAAATCATTAGTTTTGTTCTACTTGCGTTTAGGACCAGATGGTTGGATTGCATCCAGGTTTCTGTTTTGGAGAAGGCTAATTGTGTTTTTGATAGGCGTTTGAAGGATGAGAAGTCTGAGCAGATTATAGCAGAGTCATCTGCATATTGGATGAGTGAAGATTTGGGGATGGAGTGGTGGAAGTTGTTGATGAATACGTTAAAAAGAAGAGGACCAAGAGCAGAACCTTGGGGTACACTGGTTGTTGTAGGAAGGAAGGGAGAGTGTTTTCATTACATTACAGCCTTTTTGGGTCTTTTTATTTCTTTCTGAAGATGTCTACAATAAGTGAAAGTGCTAATATTTTAAATGGTTTTGCAATAAAAGTTACACACGGAAATGTTTGGCTATACTTTTGATTAAAGCAAGCATCTGCCTAAGCAAGCAAGCATTAGCTGTCCACTTTGTGCATCAGGCATAGGCAACCCTAAGTCACAAAGAAATGTGCAAAGGCCATGGCACAGTCATCATCACTTGCATAGGGTGGTGGTGGCGGGTTACAGGAGGGAAAGCCTAATATCAAAAGGTGGTTTATGTGAGTCAGAAATAAGGTTAACAGCAAGTATCCATTGTCAAGGCCAGTAGCAACAGACATAAATTATTTAATTGTAGTGTTTATAAATGTTTGTGTGAGGTGATATGGTCACAATGAGTTTTAATGTGTGTAGGTCTGCTGAAACACAATCAAAACACTTGTGCTAGCACTACATCCTGGCATGTTGGACAGGCAACTACCTCTGCCAGGAAATGCACTGTTAGTTCCATGGCCCTGGCTAAAAGATGGGGTGCTACCTAAACATGAACAATGTTGGCTGGATGAGGTCTCATCATGACCATGACCATGTGTCCTACCATGTCTGGATGCTGACACCTCAGTCACTGGTGGAGCAGTGGAAGTAGTGCCACTATGAGAGCAGGATCTTGCATGGCCAAGTCTGCTAACACCTAATGATGTTGCAGCTGTCTGGCCACATGGATGCTGACCCTCCCCTAGCAGACATTCTGTTACAGACACTGCTTGATCCATCTTGTCAGCCATTTGGTCCAAGGAGTCATCCACATGATTCAGGCAATCTCACATGTCAGAATGCACTACATTCAGTACTCTGATATCTCTTCCAAGGCTCTCATGGAACGTGCCCTTGCTCCATGATGGCCCTACACATCTTTGTGTGGCACTTACTGACACCCCAACAATAGGGAGAGGGCAGACAGCAGACTTTTTCCAAGCACCTCTACTGACACCCCTGTGTGGTACTTTACCCTCTTGATGGCTAGGGGAGACTCTGACTCTGCCAGCTCTGCAGCTGGAGTAACCACACTACCCTGATCAACCATGTTACCTTCAACCTCCCCTATCTCAGATGGCCCTGTGTCATTGGTATGTATATATATATATATATATATATATATATATATATATATATATATATATATATATATATATATAGGCATACTGACTGTTTTCAAATTTAGCCAGGGGATGTGTTAGCCACAATGTCAGTGTCAGACTGCCCCTCTGCATCACCAGACTGTGTCTGTTCATCACTGCCATCATCATCATCAGAGGCTACCAATATTCCGACATCTGGTCATAGGAGTTCCACAGTACCAGTGGCAGAGTCACTTGTGATAACAAATGATAAAATACAACAAATAGAGAAATACAATAAAAAATATCAAACTTCTGCTACATAAACCTGAGCTAAGCAATAACAGATGCAAATGCAATTAAAAAAGGAATTGAGGTAGACTTAAAGAAATGTTCTATACTGTAATACCTCTAAAAATGTTATGACTATATAATTTACAGGTGGTTGTAGAATCTCAGTACCAGATATGCCTAGACAGACAAACTGCAGCTGGAAATAGGGATGTTAAATATTACAGTGAAGATAACACATTGAAGACAAACTTCACCCACTTGTACATATAAATAAATAAAAGATCTTATCCAGTCATATCTCTAGCCTCTCTCTCCCTTTCCCTCTGTCTCCTCCTTATACCTCTCTATCTGACTCTATCTCTCCCCTTTTTTCTTCTCACACTATATACATATATATTAATATATGGTTTACCTTGAAAAAAACAAACACGTACATGTCGAATGTTCAGAATAGCGAGAAATAATGTTGAGGGATAAAACGGCTATTCTGAATGTCAGCAGTTGACACATCTAATTCCGATGCCACCCAACCAAATACTGGATCTGTGCCCCCCCCCCCCCTTGGGACCCATGGTAGCACTTGTACCTGGGTCCAGAGCGGTAGGGAATTCCGGTGAGTTTAGGTGATAGATTTGTTATGTTAAGATTTGCACTGGGTGTGACGAGGGTGGACAGGATTAGGCATAAGTATATTAGAGGGTCATCCCAGGTTGGAAGGTTTGGAGACAAAGCCAGAGAGGTAAGATTATGTTGGTTTGGACATGTGCTGAGGAGGGATGCTGAGTATATTGGGAAAAAGATGCTAAGGATGAAGCTACCAGGTAACAGGAAAAGAGGAAGGCCTAAGATAAGGTTTATGGATGTGGTGAGAGAGGACATGCAGGTGGCTGGTGTGACAGAGCAAGATGCAGAGGACAGAAAGAAATGGAAACATATGATCTGCTGTGGTGATCCCTAATGGGAACAGCCGAAAGAAGATGATGATTACTGTTCTCAGAATATGCGTAGACAGGCATTGTACATTGAAACTCATAGACTGCTCGGAATACTGTGACTGAGCACTGTGCACATGTTTGCTGGTATTAATGTACATACATACATACATTTCCTCTACTGTTGACTGACTGTGCCTGATGATATGTTTGTGATAACAGCAGCTGATTGTATATCTGCCATGCCTTTGTGGTAACTCACTTGGACTATAGTGTGCGGGGGGGGGGGGGACCTGGGAGTGCTGATTATTTTGTTACTAGCCATGACGAGGGCTGTTGGCTACAGTGTGGCTAAGGCACTGCAGGTGAAGTGTAGGCGGGTATGCACTGGTGTGTGTGAGGCTCAGACGTGCTGACTTCCGGTTATGGCATCTTACACTGGGTTGGCCTCCACATTGCTTAACTAGTGTGGGCATTGCTTACCGCCGCCCAAACAGGCGTAATCCCACTTGCTGCCACATACCCCCATGCTACTTCATTAACATGTCGGTCTTATACATGCTTAAGTCAGGTGTACATGTCAGGTATGACTGTTGACGAAGGTCAGTGTAAGGTGAAGTGGGATTCCAGTTTAGCAGTTCTGGATAGGTTACACTCAGGTATGCGGTTTAAGTTTAGTTATGCCATACCTGTGTTGTAGACTAGATGTGAATAGTAAAGGTGTAGATAGGTAGGTGGAGGGGGGACATTTTAACAGTATAGTAGGCCATTGGACTGATTGATGGGGGAACAGTAGTGCAGGTTTGCAGGATGTTGGGATTTGTATGCGATGCAGGACAGGAGGTGTCGGTGTCACTAGTTGGTGTAGGGGTATGGAGTGTTAGTTGGGGGGGTGGACTTCACCAGTCGGTGAGCAGGTGGTGATCCAAGTGTGCTTGAGGTTTCCCTTCATGTGTTATTTACATGTGTCGTGTGGGACAGCTGCAGTAATACACGCGGGTTGGGGGTTCCAGATGCTGCCAATATAGTTGTGAGGAGGGTGTCACCTAAATGTGACTGTGAATATTACTAGTAATGAAACAGGGGTCGATAGGTAAGTGGTGTTATTGGGCCACACAAAGGAGCTGGTAGTAGGGGACTTGTCCAGGGATGTGCAGGAAGGCTGACAGGAAGGTCCACAGCTGGCCATTTCTTTTACAGTGACAGCTGTGTATACACCCTGCATTTGGGGGTAGATTTGGACACTCACACCCCTGAGTGCGGGTGAGGACAGCATTCATACCTTGTCATGCCAATTACTTTGGCTTACATGCCTACAGTGGGTTGTTGCAACCATGTGTTTTTTGGTGTCATTTAGTGGGATTGCAACAACACATCTGGTTATACCGTCCTTTGCCATGTAAACTAGACTTTGCTGCAGTGGGACCTGTACCAGGTGTGGCTGCTCATTAGGCGTCGGCTCTGCTCAATGCACACTATTTCTTACATCCCTGGGGTGGTCCACATAGAACCGCTTCAGCCAACACCTGCATGCCCAGGCCCATAATTTCATACCCATAATTCCCCCCCGCACCACATCTTCAGCATTCTTCCTTACTCCGGGTGCAGGTCGGGTCTAAACACACCACTACACACTTCCCACTCTCCTCTTCTCAGGACCTATCACGTACGTTGTCTCGCTCCATGGGTCATCAGGCTTCCTCAACCTTGTAGTCCGGGAAAATGCATGCCCTGCCATAGGTTATCTGTGTAATGGCTAGAAAACTGAATATGCCTAAAATTTTTGGGTTGCCCCGCAAGAGACATTCTTGTCTTTGTTTCAAGATTAGACTTGACGGGTCTCTCCCACTGGTAGTATCCTGCCTGTTGCCTTGGAAGCAGTGGTCTGTTTACTTTTATTGTGTGTTTGTATGTTTCACCTGTCTAGCTGTGGTGCTGCTATGTGTTACACGTTTGTTGATTGGGCCCCTGACTCCTATTGGCACGGCCTGTGAACATATGTAATTCTTAACTGCTGTATCATATCCTAGCTATATTTACACACACATATATATATATATATATATATATATATATATATATATATATATATACATATATATATATATATATATATATATATATATATATATATATATATATATATATATATATATATATATATATATATATATCTATATATGTATGCATACACATATATATATATATATATATATATATATATATATATATACCTGTATATCTATGCATACACACATATATATATATATATATATATATATATATATATATATATATATATATATATATATATAACATGTGGCTGTATGGGTGTCTGCATATGTATATATCTATATGTGGGTATTTATATATATGTCTGTCTATGTATGTATACATTTGTATTACAGAGAGGGAGAGGTATATCTCCATGTAGTCATGGGTATATATACACACACATGCCTCTACATATTTAGCTACATATCCTGTCATGTTGCCTGTTATTGCTGGGTACTGTTTCGTGTGCATAACAGCCAACCTTGTGTGCCACGTATGCTTTGCGATACCTACAACTAAATCCGTTAGTGTACACAGAGTCACACATGAAATCTATTGTTAGTACCAAGTAATCATTCATCCAATGTGGGACAGTCCGAACATTGGGTATACAACTTTCATCTACACCCAGAGTTACATAGGTACTCATGGCTATGTGCATGGACTATGGCATGTGCCAAACCTAGGATACTTGGGTCGAGACAACATAAGGGATGGGTCCTGAGGGAGTTGTGGAGGGGGGGGGGGCAATGTGTGGTGGTGTGGTAGCTACGGGCCGGTAACCAGGGTTGAGATGGTGGCTGCTTGTGTGCAGTGGGTGGGGAAAAACAGAACTGTGGGTAATGTATGTGTGGGTCGGGGATGGTCTTGGTTGGATAGGCCTGTACTGCTCGAACCGCCTAGTGGGTGGGGGAGAGGGGGATGTGATGTCAACATGTGGAACATGACCGGGGGCTAATTTAAATCCCTATTTCAAGGACTCATGTACATTACATTGAGCTTGGTAGTGTTTTGCAGGGCAGCCGTGTTTGTCTGGGCGGGGGCTATGCCAATTCGTATGTGATGTATATTGTTTGGGGCCAGTCAAGGCCTTTCACAGTGCATGTGGACATATATGTGTCTGTTACTCTACCATTGATATCTACAGATGTGTGGCCATATATACCTCTGTGGGTGTATATATTTGCTTACATATTTCTAACTATGTCTGTATATACCTATGGGGACATTTATCTGTGTAGATATGTGTAACTTGCTGTGTATATGTGGACGTATGGATGTTAACATATATATGTGTAGTTGGCATTTGCATGTATATCTGTTCATATATTTGTATATATAAATGTATATATCTCTGGATATTTATATACATACATATATATGTGTGTGTGTGTGTGTGTGTGTGTGTGTGTGTGTGTGTGTGTGTGTGTGTGTGTGTGTGTGTCTACCTATAGATAAGTTGTATCTGTTTAGATAGTAATATATTTGCACACACACGTCCATCTAGCTGCAGGTATACATTCTCTGTGCTGTTACATGACTGGACTGGATGATATATTTCTGAAAACATCAAATTTATTTGTGTTTGTAATGGCTTAGTGATAAATCCCTTTGTCTATGGTGTGCAGGGTCCTTTGTTTGAGCCTTGCAGGAGCTGTTTATTTTGTTGGTGGTGCAGAACACCGGCGGTTGGATACTGAGTGATTAAGGCACTTTAAAGCAGTTGTAAGTGGGTTTGCATGGAGGTAAGCATTGCCAACTTCCATTTACAGTTTCTAACACTCAGTTAGCTTCTATTTTGCTTAGTCTGTGTAGGTAATGCTTACCCCCACGCAAATGCACTTAAACACGCTTATCAGTGCTTATATATGCTTACTACTGCTTATTTGTGCTTAAACCTACTTACTAGTGCCTTATTAGTACAGTAGTCCAGTTCACATTTAAATGTTATTTAGTAGGTTATACAGCAAATATATGAGAAAAAATGTTCATATACAGATTTCACATGGAAAATGGTATGAGCTGCTGTGGGACTTGAACTAGAAATGCCTGCTCGTTAGACGGACGCCCTACCCACTACACTATTGCTGTGCTGCTTCATTTGCATATATCTTCCTTGTTATCCTCTTCGACCTTTTAAGCTGCTTTAACCGTAGCTAAGCGATGGGCACACCCGCGCACCTACGGTTAGCTGTACTCAGATTTAAGAAAAATATAACGGGTTTTCTTCGGTTTATTTATATGTACTGTTGCTGTTGTACACATGGGGGACTGTTTGTGGGGATATGCTGACACCTATTTGCGGCCTCGCTCATTTATTTCCACTTTCTGCCGTTCTACTTTGTAGGGGTGTGTTTATTCTAAGAGATCTGCTCTCAGACATGCCCCCTGCACTTGTACACACTCTGTGTATGCCTAGGTGGTTGGGTAGAGTGCCTTCATTAATATGCATGGCGTCCTGCCGTCCTGTTCCTAAGCGGCTGCTTCTGTGCAGGACCGTCTAGTCCTGCACGGAAGATTAATAAATCTGGGGGCAAAAGTCTGATCACATAAATTTAACTTCTCATAATAAAGTCAGGCTCAAAACAAGAAATAAGCCAACACACATCTGTATTAAAGAATGAAAAAAATTAGATGGCACAAAATATGAAAAAGTAGATCGAAATATAAAAATATGGGCAATAAGGCTGTGCATTCTTTTCAGTGTTATTATACTACCACCAAAATTTACAAAGGTATCACATTTTGCATGACACCAGTTTCAGTTTATAGAAATTTCTACTTCCTGTCTTATGAACGTGGTCGGTGTTAAAAACACAATGCGCCTGATTCCAAAACAGCTGCTCTCAGTGTAAATCTGTCTTGACCGAGAAAGACTTGTTCCCAGTGTAAGTGACTTACACCAGGGGCAAAATACCAAAAGGCCTGCTCTCAGTATAAGTGGTCACTTAGACTGAGCATATTCTTTTGTAATCAGGCTCAGCATTGAAAGCACAAAGTAAAACAGACCCTGGTACTTCGTATGTCTTACTATAATTATGTTGTACCTTTGTGCACTTCTCAAAAAGAGCAAACTCTTGGGCATGCTACATTCTGTATTTATTAATTATAGTGGTAATAGCATTAGCACAGACAGACTGGTGGGGTGCATCCCATGTGAAGTACAACACATAGAAATTTGAACAAGAAGAATTTATATAGGTGATCGAGTCACCTGTGAGTCTGCCTAAGATGCATCATGTGGAGTTTTGAAACCTAGATGAGCAAAAGGGTCCTATTAAGTCAAATCAAAATGAACAAGCTCTAAATACACCTGCTTGTTGTATATATTAGCATGAAACACTTGCTCTCTAGTACACAGGCTCTAAACACATGTATTTGAGCAAAACTAATTTTGTGCAAATAAACTGCAAAAATGTTTGCATGGGGACAAGTATCTCTGTACATCCATATTGTGTCACTCCCACTCCAAGGTCACTCCAACTTCAGCAAAGACTGATCATGCATTAATATGAAAAAATGATTGCTATTTCTCATGGATACTATGATGTCAGAGTATACATAAAGCATACTATGATGTCAGAGTATACATAAAGTACACAGTTTAAAACTAAATATACTGAGCAGACAAAGTAAACCACTAGTGAAAATGCTTGAGAAACCAAAAAAGAAATAATTCCACTTGGCAAGTCAAAGTAAATATAGCAAAAATGGATGTCAAAGTGGTTTATGATAATACCTTTTAGAGCCAAGGTTTCATGTTCAATCCCAACCTTCTGATGTTGTCAGTATTAAGTTCATATTGTCTTCCTGTGTTAGTGTGGGTTGCATCTATGTGAAATGATTTCCTGTTGTATCCCAACAACATGCTTATAGATTTATAGATTAGTACTAAGCTAACTGCTCTTGCGAGCCATTTTAAGCCTAGCCAATTATCCCTTGTGAGACTCAAACCCTGCACCTTGTGTTTGTAAGGCACACACCTTAACCATTAGGCCACCCTCCCAACCCTTCTTAGGCTGACTGGCTGCTCTAATGAATTTTCCTTAGGTTTGCATTGTCAAACATTTTTCTCATGGTGTCTACTGTAAATGGAATTTGAGTTCTGTGGGATTAGCCAGGTTAACAAATTAAAATGCATTAAACTGAGAAACAGAATTAAAAGGAGTGTTACAGGCAGTCATGAGCAGAATGGCACTTGAGGGGAGTCATTTTACAAGTTTGTTGCATTCAGTGTAAATGACAGCAGAGGCACATGGTATGGGCGTGTAGGTAATATGATACATAATGGATTGCATTGACTTGAAACGGAAGGACATGGATAATTGAAGAGGCAGCGGCTGGCAGACTAAAAAAAGGCTTAGGCAAGATTTCAGGAGGCATTTCTGTATAGATTTATGTGATAAATGAGTGAGATATATTACAAGGATTTGTAATAATTTGTGACATCACACTTCCCTATAGCATATTTTGCAACTGTCCAGATTTTCAGAGAATTTACAAAATTTTGATGAATAGTTTTGGTGTGTTTCTCATAAAATTTTTGGTTTTCTGGCAAATCTCTGAGGTCTATGTCACTAAATAATGACATACATTTCAGTTTCAGACTTCATATCCCTCAGAAAATGTTTGGTAATGCAAATCCTTTTATTATTTTATTTATTATTATTTATTTTACTCTTGTTATCTGGGAAATTCCGACTGGACCAGGTCCATTTTCAGCGGAGGCCCGGGGAGAAAAGCTCCGGCATCTAGTTGTACAAAAACATTACAGCAAGTATAACACACAAATAAGATGTAGTAAAAAGGTTACAACATATATGGTGAACACAGTAATATAACAAGAAATAACTAAAAACACTCCAAATAAATGATGGTATAGAAAATAAGTAAAATGACAATGTCAGTTATACATTGGTAAGAGAAGAAAATATATTAAGTAAATTCTACAGTTAAAAGTTCAACTTTTGAAATGAACAAGAAGGCAGGTGATCTGAGATCAAGCAGGTGATCAGAGAACAATTTGGAGAGTTAATAGCAGTATGAGTAAGGTTATGTGATACAGGGACATAACCAGGTACTAAGGAGATGTGATTTGAGGGAGTTTTTGAATATAGAGATGGAGGGGGCAGTGGACATGGAATGGGGTAGAGAATTCCAATTTCTGGCAACGGTGTGGGAGTAGAGTGCTTTCCCTGCATTATTATTGGCCTTGGTGATGGAGAGGAGAGATTTAGCAACTTTCTATGTTTACAAGAACTATATTTAAATTTTGTCCTTTTTTTGCTTGTTTGGCCTCTGTACCCCCATTATTTTAAGTTTTGTCCAGATTTCTTGTAATAAGAGGTTAAAATGTATGGCCTATATAAATGCTTTACTAGAGCAGTTTAAACAGTTTAAAATGGGACCTGGGGGCACAACTGCATGAAAGTTGGCTCCACACCAACATGGACATGATAGATTTCTTCTGTTTTTTAATTGTGTTTATTTGTACATTTTCATGAAATGGGGGGATGCTTGCATTCCTGTATATAGCCCATACTATTACAAAAACACATCAGGTGTATTCATAAAGGTAAGCTCATTATGAAAACTGCATTAGCTTTTTATGTTTTGGAGAGCTCTTAGTAGAAATTTGAAAAGTAAAAAAAAAACAGAGTAGATACTGGTATTAACTGCCTCAAGAGATAGTTTAATTAGGATTTGAAAAACTATAGCTGAGTAAATCAAATAATTATTCTGAAGCTAAATAGTTACATACCTTGGGGCTAGTAACTAAAATAGCTGCTACAGGACATATATTTTAGAAGTTTATTCATTTCATTTAGTACAGAAATAGATTCTAGATCATATATTTGTGGTTTTCTGCTTGCACTGAGCAGAGTCCCTCCTGAGAAAAAGTAATAAACTGCATTAACTTTTTATAGGGAATAAAGAATACAGACAATATCATGAAGTCTCCCTAATTGTGTGAATACAGTAGTAAAACCTTCAAACATACTGTAAGAGTAAAAAATGCTGTTGTTAATAAGGACAGTCCTTCCTTGAAAGTACCATGAAAGTACATACTTTGTACTTGCTACAGATAGACAAAAAATAAACCCTTTTTAGTGAACGGGTATTAACTGTGATTGCCAGATGTTCACAAAGAACTGCCACTTATATCTAAGAAATTACATCTGACTAGTCAGTTTTACAGTCCTGTGTAACTAATCTCAATTCCTAATAAAAGGTGTGTGGTTTTGTGTATTTAAACGTTATGTCGTGCAACAGTTACTTGTGATGACATTTAACTAATGCTGCTACTGAAACAACATGATGCACTGCATTAACCAGTCTAACTGACTGCAAATATTAAATAAAACAAAACAAAATATGTGAACTGTACAGGCATATCCTCCATTAATTTTGCAGAGTAGTAAGCTCCACCTTTACTCCCTGATATATACTCTGTATTGGTTCTTTTTTCAAACTCCACCTTTGCTCCCTGATGCACACTTGGTATTGGTTCTTTTTTCAAACTCCACCTTTGCTCCCTGATGCACACTTTGTATTGGTTCTTTTTTCAAACTCCACCTTTGCTCCCTGATGCACACTTTGCATTGGTTATTTTTTCAAACTCCACCTTTGCTCCCTGATGCACACTTTGTATTGGTTCTTTTTTTCAAACTCCACCTTTACTCCCTGATGCACACTTTGTATTGGTTCTTTTTTTCAAACTCCACCTTTACTCCCTGATGCACACTTTGTATTGGTTCTTTTTTCAAACTCCACCTTTGCTCCCTGATGCACACTTTGTATTGGTTCTTTTTTCAAACTCCACCTTTACTCCCTGATGCACACTTTGTATTTGGTTCTTTTTTGAAGTGCTTCTCAGCTTCATTTCCTCATTCATGAAATGCATTGTTCAGTTGATAATGTCTGCTCATTAACCATGATTGCTCAGAAACACATGTACACCTCCCAAATGCAGTAAATTACCCCCAATTTAATCTAACACAATAGAATAAATATACTGTTCAGCATTTACGCTGCATAAGTCCAGGAGGATCACCAAGCTTTAAACCTACAGGTCTTCATAAAGTGTAATCTTTATAATCTTATGTTGATATTTTTTTTTACCTGACATATATGCACCAAAATTGTTTTGAAGGACGTTAATGAAAGATTAGTTCAACTTTAAGTGGAGACTTCATCCATAATTTTGGAAGGCAATGTGTAATTTTTATGTTATTGATATTTATTTTTAATATCAGCTTTCCCAACAAGATATTAGGTTTTCAGAAAGTGTCTTCCATGTGTACACTTTCAAGATGAAGCTGATCAGAGTGGCTTTATAGAGGAGGCAGAGTTTACCTCTACATAAAGTCTAAGCAAAATATACTGTCCGTTTATGAAGCCTTTCCAAATATTTCAATTCTCTCAGTTTGTTAGTAAACAGGCATACCTTTTCAAGTTGTTTTAAATTGTTTGTTTGAAGGCTAAAGAATGCTATATTATATTCATCAATATGTAAGTTCTGTGACAGATCAAGATAGTTGGTCAAAAACTGTCTCATCAAAAACAAAATTACTAACACTGCAGTTAAAATACAAGTTCAGCAGATGTACATAAAGCATACAAATGCACATAAGTATTTGAATGTATATTGTGAGAGGTAAAGTCCCCATAACCCACATCAAGAACATAAACATTCCACACACAAGCTGATCTTAACCTTAAAGCTTAACTTCCACTCAAACCTTAATCCTAACCTCAGCCTAAACCTAAACTGTAACCTTAAACTCACTCACTTGTTCAACTGACATTCTTTCAACATTAAATACATTTATTAAGTTATCCCTTAAGGCATAGGTACACATATAATAATCAAAAAGAAAACAAATCATATTAATATTGTTATATTCATGCATTAAACATTAAATATGTTTTTTAAAAATTATTCTCTCCAACATTACATAACTTGCAATAGTCTTGTCTGCCTTTAAACCTTACTCCTCCAGAGCAACAATCTGCATGTATCATTCCAATTTTTTATTTTGTTCAGTGAAACAGTTACAGAAATTAATTTCAGCCAGAAGGACTTGGCTAAAATGCTTTCAATCAAACTGAGACTGACTATGAACCTGCTACACTGAATGACTATGCAAATACTTATCATGACCTACATGACATTTACTATTTGTAGACCATTGTTATATAAAATAAGAACATTTCTCATCTTTCTGGGTCACTGGTAAGACTTTTAACAACAGTCCACAGACATGCCAAATGGGCATTTGTAGACACAGCATTCCACAGACATGCCAACTGGGCATTTGTCGACATACCTAGAATTGCAAATGCAGTAAACGTCCACTTGTGCTCCACCTTAGATAGGTCACAATTTTACCATGTAATGTAAGAGAAAAAAATTATATCCTTCACACTCGGCTCTACACCTGTAGAACTAGGCAAACTTTCATAATCATGCAACTAAGATAACTACACAAGGCCCATGTCCACTCAAACATACTTTAACAACTACACCATATGTTGTGGCATTTGAAACTTTTTTTGTTATAGTTTATTACATAAGACATCCATCCCACTTTACTATTGTGACTACAGGTCACCAGCGTTACAACTGGGCATCACAGGAAATATGCAGTCTTTCATCAGCGTGCCCCACCAGTATAAACTTGTCTTGAGGTTCAAAACAGCAAAAAGCATCTTACTGGAACTGTAAGTAGCTAGGGTCCTATTTATGTATGTTTGTGCAATTTCTCAGTATGGTATATTAAATAAGTTACATTATTTCAAAATCTCCTATGTTTGTATATCCTTTGCCATGCTTGGAGTAGTGACACTATTCCCTTATTCAAGTATAAATAGTTTTGGAATTTGTCCTTTATCTTATCACTGCTATAGGGAGGTGGGCACATGTGCAGAATGTGGCATGAATGTTGGATTACTGTGAATAAATGTTACAAAAATACAAAAAAAAAGGAGAGGATTGGAAATATAAAAGCAATAGTTCTTCATCAATGTTTCTTTGTAGTGAATAAGTGTGCCTTATACCAAAGGTAAACCTTTAGAAAAGGAATGAACTGCCTTGACTTAGCCTTGACAGAGACAGGCATGCCAAAATTATTTTTAGGGTGGAATTTTTCACTATTCTGGCCATAACTAGCAACAAATGTGTTTGAAGGACGGTGCTAGTTCTGCAAAGTGAGTGTGTGTGTGTGTGTGTGTGTGTGTGTGTGTGTGTGTGTGTGTGTGTGTGTGTGTGTGTGTGTGTGTGTGTGTGTGTGTGTGTGTGTGTGTGTGTGTGTGTGCGCGCGCGTGTGTAAGGGGGGTGCTGATGTGTGGGATGTAGAATCATTTGAATGGAGGGTCTGCAGGACAACTAAGGAGAATGATCGATAGTACAGGGCAAACAGTGAGACCCCAAGAAATGCTTTGAAAATACAGTGCAAGAAAACTGCATTGTCAGCTATCTGAAATGGCAAACTATGGTCAGAACACCAGCACAAGTAATGCGCACTTACAACTAAGTGACTTTTCAAAAGTCCATATATGGACTGACTGGTTCAGAAGATAACACCTGCTGCCATATTTCCATATTTAATGTTGCTGCTATATTATCAGACAGGATACAATTATGCTTGTTTCCCTAAGGTTTTCCTACTGTAATGTGAAATGTGCACCTAGAACTCCCATATGACCATAACCTATTTTGACTGCTATCTGGTCAGAAGCTTATTCACATAAATATAAATTTGGGATACATAATCAGAACTATTTCTTCATTAATGGGTGAGTTAACACCATAGATGCAATAGAAGCACTAAGGTACTTTCACACATAGAGTCAGCCAAAGGCAGATTATTTTGATGGATAAGTCACACCCTAAGGCAACCAGTGACACATTAGTGTGGGTAAATAAGGCCACTAACTGTCCAAACAAGTGGTAGAAAAATATCAGTGTGCTAAATCATTTGATACAAAACTGAAGTCTTCAAAGTGAAATAAATCTAAGTGCTGCATGTGATGCAGAAAGAAGGGGTTTGGGGGTTGGGCCTTTGCATAATGGTTAGATTTTATCTCACAGACACAAGGTACAGGGTTTGATTCTCACCTTTCAAGGTAAATTGGATAGGCTTAAAATGGCCTGCATAGCCAGCTAGCCTAGTACTTATCTATGAATCTATAAAGAGACTGGTCTCAATCCTGGTGTCCAGAGTAACTGAATGATCTCAAAACTACCAATAATACTGGTGTCCAGAGTGACTGAGTTATGTCAGAACTGCCAACTATGCTGGTGTCCAGAGTAACTGAATGAACACAGAACAGCGAAAGATGCTGGTGTCCAGAGTAACCGAATGAACACAGAACAGCCACAGATGCTGGTGTTCAGAGTAACTGAATGATCACAGAACTATCAAGCAGAGGTAGTGAAGAAGAAGGGGTCTGGCGAGTTACTTTTCTGGCAGAGGGCAATGCAAAGATTTCCTTGAAGTTCACATTTTACCAGATGTTAGGTGACATCACCATTTATGCACCCTGAACACACACACATATAACAATGCACAGGCACAGTAGGAGTGAGCATACCGAAATACTTACATATCACCATGACACTATTGCATGTTTAGCTGTTAAACAGCGGAAAACTCAGCTGTGACCTAGAATAATGACACAATGACCCATGTTCAAGGAAACAAACCCAAGATCCCTATGTTCAGGGATAACTGATGGACTAATGCCTCATTTAATTAAAGTGATGGAGTCTTTGGTGGTTCCCTGCAATAACCCTATCAAAGGGGGCATCCATAGTGTATTGGGAGAACTGAAGTATTCCAAGGAGATTAAGAGTTGCAACATGTAAATTAGGGCAGTGTGTTGTTCCCCTGTACGTAGCAATCCAAGGTCTGTTCCTAGAAAGCTGGAAGCATAATGACAGAGTTCTGTGGGTGGTCATGACATCCACAAAAGCATAAAAATATAACTAGCTGAGCAAAAATCTAACAGTCCTAACAATCCCTCAATCTTTTGAAAAAATAATAATGTCTCCAAACTTAATGCAGTAAATGATTTCCTATGTACTGTCAGAAACTGTTTCTACATGCACACTTCTTCTGTGTTTAATGTCTGCTTTATAGGCTCTAGGAAGTACTTTTATTATTGATGGCAAACTGACAAACAAGTGTCTGACTTATCAAAATGCTCAGATAACAACATGTCTTTATTCCACCTATTAACTTGCTTTGCTGAGAGACGTGAATAGGCCCTTATCAGCTTTCATGAAATGTAGCCCCAGGTGATAATTTATTTTAGACCAGATGTTAAAGACTGATGATGCCACAGGTCTGACCTATTACCATTATTAGAAGAAGTTCCCATCCTTTTGAAGGTTGTCATCAGGGTGTAGACAGGCATATGCAATACTGTATATGCTATAGTGTGAGGTTTTTAAAAAATATCTTCTTTATATATTTTGTGCAATGAAATGAACTACAACCTAAAAAAATATATATTTATGAAAACAGTCCCTGGTGTTTTTATCATGGTCTTATTGTATGAAGTTTTATACCTGTTGAATGGCTTTTTTAGAATGCATGGTGGTCTAAATGGGTCTTTTGTTGTTCTTCTTCTGCTGATGCTGCATTATTGAAGAGGTATACTGTCCAGAAACATTTACTACCCATGGGATCCCCTCTGGAGAGTTGGAGGTAGAGGTACCTTCTGGAAGTGGTTATACAGTTTCCAAAATCCTGGCTATACTCATGGTCTCAGTTCATGATAAGGGGTCATCTGTTTGTCTGTCTGTCTGCCTTTGCTTGTTTGTCTGTGTTAATTTTGCTAACCTGGGAAGAGCAGTGATCACAAAAGACCAATTTCAGTCTTTGCCTGGAGAGAAGTGACTAAGGAAAGCAAAACAAAAAATGTAAATACATAGGTCTTCAACCAGCATCAGTCAACTGCCAAAACTCCATCTCCCCAAATGTAAAAACATGCTGTTCACCACAACTACAGCTGTTTAACTTTCTGAACCACTATATTCTTTGTAGCAATCAGCATGATCTTTAAAGAGTATAACATTTTGCTATCCTCAGTCAGGGTTAGGATATAGTTGTCTTCTGGGATTTTTGGGACACACAAAAATGTTTAATCTTTAATTTCCTTTATAATATATCTCTTCATACCTTGAATAATACTTTGTTCCAACTCCCTGCATTCCCTGCATGGTATTGTTTTAACGCTTTCCCTTATAACATATCTCTACATACCTTGAATGATACTTTGTTCTCACTCCCCGCATTCCCTGCATGTTATTGTTTTAACTCTACTTTGCTTTTGCTTTGATGTGATTGACCTGAATGACCTCATTTTCCAAGACTCCAACCCATCTTTTCTTTATTGAAAAAAAACATTTATCTGTAATGCACAAAATGTGCAACTCTTGCCTGGAATTGGACAACTCTGAGTATATTCCCACACTCACAACATGGTTATTAGGTATGGGTTTGTCCAAAAATGGGGGAGACCAATGCTGGAAGACCAGGTGCCTCACTCCACTCCATTTACTGAGAGAAATGAGACACACGTCTGCATTTCCAGCCAAGGAGTGAACCATAGCAGATTTTTTTTCCCTAGAGTGCTCTGCATAAGTTTTGTTGCCATGATTTCCCACAACAGCAGAAGATAGCAGCTGCAAATGTCATTTAATAGGCTATACAATTAAACTGTTTGGTTGCTTTCATTCGGCTTCTGAAATGCTTCCTCGTGTTCATCTAGCTGAGTAAGATTTTTTCTTTCTTCCCATATTGCTTTTTTACAGTCTCAAAGACGTCAGGGTATCTGTTAACTAAACTGCCAAGCACATGGCTGTTATATTCATTCCATGCTGTATTACTACTAAATAAAACTGTTTATTCCCTTGATATTTCAGGTGCACACTGCATTTATTTATTTATTTATTTGAATTTGTTAAACAGGGTAGAACACTGATTCATATGGACATTTTCTTTTTTAAACTCAGACCAAGACCAGTGTCTGGTTAAGTGACTTACGATACCAAATGGAAACTGATGGAATCAAAACCTAGACCATAGGAAGTAGCTTGTTAACATATTATACCCATAATTCTGCATGCTGACTACCACACAAAAAATGGATAGATGCTGCCCTTTTTCCATACTGCAGAAAAATATATTAATACATCCCCAACTCCATCTGAGCAGTAACCCTAATTCAAAACCACAATGACTTCAAGACTCGTTGTTTTTCAGCTGCTGTTTACCAATCCAAACATGAGGCTGTGTAACCTGACCATGTGTATATGTGCACATGTTTTATTGATGGGTTTTCTATTTAGTTGTATTTTCAGAATGAAGTTGTGGTCACTGCCTAGTGCCAACTACATTGTGCTCCTGTCTAGACGCTGGCCCGGATATGCTGTCTGCCATTGTCCAAGTGCTGGGCAATGAAGTAGGTCGGAATGCAGCCACAGATGTAGTAAATGTGGTCAGAGAGAAGCCTCTTTGGCTTTTGCTTTATGCATTTAAAACCACAGTGCTATTCTGGGTGCTTTGTTGTCTGGTTAGAACAGTTACTGAAGACAACACTGTGGAGCCTGTTTCACTCTGGAAATACTTCTAACAAAACCATTCATTAAATAACAAAATGAATTATGCAGAACCGTAATATATGTTTGAGGCCCTTAGCCATCAAAGCAAAAACTTTTTAAAGCATAATATTTGAAGGCAGTTTGTTAGAAATCAGATCGTTTCTGCAGTTATTTTCACCAGGTTTCCTAGTTACAGATCAGCAAAATGAAGATGCTACTCTCCTTATCAAGAGTCCAACATCTACTCCAGTTGATATTGCCATTGTTATAGCATTTCATTTACAACTATGCTTAATGAAAACTGCCATCTTCAAGGTTATGCATTATGGCATATCTCATCCTGTAATATGATAATCTAAAAAGTCTCTTGTCATTTTCTAAAACTGCAGAAAGTATTGCGATGTGGGCATGCTCAGCAGGTAGCACATTTGCCTTTGATGCCAGGGTTATCAGAAAGATGTGTGTTCTATCCTCACACCAGATGTTTGGATTCATATTCCATCATTGACAATGCATACAACGTGTCACTAAAGTTCTTTTGAGGTGCCATCTTTTGTATAAGATGATAAATCTGTAATCAGTCCACTTGAGCTGGTGACAGTCCAGGTAGGAATTAAACGTTCCATGATACTTAAAGAAAGGAGAAAAGGGGGAATTTATATTGATCCGCCCTCAGTCAATATAAACTCCACTATTGTAATTTCAAGCCATAAAACTGCGAGTCCCACAATAAAGAGAAAAAACTGTTTCAAAATCAGTGAATGTTGAAACTCACTGTTCTCCTTTTAATTATTTTTTTATGCAGGGACCTTTTCCCTTCTGCACATCTCATTGTGAAGGCTGTGCCCTATACACTCCCACCAACTCTGAGATTGCTGTAGTTTTGAGAAAGCGAATATTTTGACACGATCTTGGAACACATTTTTGCACATACCATTTCTCTGTGCCCGAACTCATATTTATAAGCCTCAGACATTCAAGCCATTATCAGATGATTGCAAATTAGGTGCTGTCATTGAATCTCACACTGACACAAATGTTCTGCAGGAGTGGCTGACACAGACAAACAACTGGTGTCAGAGCCATGGACTAAAACTAAATGCCAAGAAATACATAATAGTATCCTTTGGGAAGTCATCCATCCCTGGTAACTATCATATTGACAACACACTTCTTAGAGTTGACCCAGCAGTCAGGGACTTAGGGACCCATGTAGATAGTAATCCACCCTTTGAGCATCACGTGTCTACAGTGTTGAGGAAATCATTCTATATTGTGCAACTTATAAACAAAGTTATGGCATCTAAGTCCAAGGAAGTTATTGTTCCACTGTATTCGGCATTCATCAGACCTATCATTGAGTACAATGCCCCCTTTGGTATGTACCTAAGCAGGCATATCCAACAGCTGGAACGTCCACAGAGGTTCCTCACTAAACAAATACAGGGAATATGTAAAATGTGCTGTGCAGACCCCCTCAAGGCCCTAACCCTGTATTCTGTCTCCTATAGGCTTTTGAGGGGAGATCTATCCAGGCATACAGGGCATTGTCAGATCCCACTCTGATGGACCTCCTGCATATCCACAAAACAAACAGCACCAGAATTACCCATCCTAAAGAGTTAAACCTTGCCTGTGATATAAATAGGACCTGCTGGAGAGACAGGTATGCATCCCAGAGACTAGCATGTCTCTGGAACAGGCTCTCCATCCATGTGAAGTAGAGCTCCTCCCTACCCCAATTAAAGTGCAACTTCAACAATTGGATGGGGAACAGGAAATTCTTCGCTTGTTTGGCAGCTATGTTTCTAATGGACAGAGACAACCTGTAAATGGTTCATCTCCTAGGTCCATGCTTACACTTATCAAGGGTATCAGAACTTGTCAGAGATTTGGGATGCATGGCTAGGCTTAAAAAGGCCCTTGTGGCCATTAGCCTAGTAAACATCTATGAACCTATGACTCTATGAACCAAATGCCACCTTGGGTTACATTTGAAAATGAGCTTGAGGTCTAGTGAAAGCTACATTTTGACCAAAGTAAAAATTAATTAATGCATATTACACAGATGAGCTGCAGAAAGGGAATTGAGCAGATCACACAACATTTGGCTCTTCCCACTTAAAGAGCAGAAAAAAAAGTCTGAAAACTTATAAGCTAGTCTGTTTTTTTGTAATATAGATTGACTATTTTTAAATAAATACAAAAAATGACAGTTTTACAGTTTTTTTTCAATAATTTTTCTTTTTCTTTTACAATTATATATGACACAAACATTACAATCTTTACAACATGACCATAGGAATATGTCATACATTAATGTTAATACCATAAGGTGCAGGTCATACAAATCATTTATTTACACTATTTACGGAGATGCCTTCACAATTAGCTCAATTGTTATACAAAACAACACATACATTCTTAATACCCAAACTATGATTAGTTTGTCAAATCCTGTATGAGTTTTTAGATTCCATTAAAGTGTGTTCTTAAGTTGCTATGTGGTTGATTATGCTAATAGTATATTAAAAGTTTGTTCCCAAATTTCTCTGGACTTCATGTTTTGGTTTCTTTTATCCATTACTATTTTGTGAGCTAAAAGATGTGTTATGGCTATTTGTTTAAAACCCTCCCAAGATATATTCAACAGATCTAGCTATTTGAGAGCTATATATAGTTTCATTAGTAGAAAGATTATTGAGTGTACTTGCTTGGTTTTTTTTTTTGGGATGTTAGGTGGAAGAATATGTAATAAGGCAAATTCCCATGTTAATGTTGATGTTTGGTAGCCCATCTTTTGTAACTGTACTTTGAGAGAATTCCATAATTTGTACACACATCTGCAACTCCAAAATATATGCAATAGGTCAGCTGTCTGGTCCTTGCAGTGTGGGCAGAGTGATGACCTCGATGTATTGCATTTGTGGAGGATTGGAGGTGTGAAGTATGCATTATTATTAATCATTAGCTGAGTGTAAGCTAACTTTTTAAGTGGTATGATCTTCAGCGTTAAATTAATTGCTTGGGTTATTTGTTGGTCATCTATGGAAGGTTTTCGTTTTCCACAGTGGTTGGAAAAAAGAAGCTCCTTCTGGAATTTAATCTCACTTATCATTTTATATGAATTAGTAATAGTTTTCCTTGTTGAAAGAATAGTTTTCCAAAGCAAATTGCAAGTTTCTATGTCCATATTGGATATAGTAGTGCTTTGGAGGTAACTGGAGCACAGTTCTTTGGTTTGTCTTATTATGTAAGATGTGGAGAGATTTAAGTTAGTCCTCATTTCTTGTATTGTGCAATTAAGATATGGGAAGATATCTTGGGCTGTTTTGTCTTTTAGATGCGAAAAATATTCTAAGTCTAGCATTTTGTTATTTATTTTTAAGTTTGGGTTTTTGTGGAGGGGTTGTAGTATTGTTATGGCTTGTCCAAGGTTCAAAGATTGAAACAGTTTTTGTGTTATGTTGATAGAGTGTTTTAAGTGATCTAAAATGTTGTAAGTTTGCATTTCTTTTTGATTCAGGAATGGGAGTACTTTAGGATTGATACCTAGTGCTTTAATATATCTATAATAGATTGTCACCCAAGGAGGAGACCAGTTTTTCTTTGTTGGATTGTGTTCAGCTATTTCTAGTATTCTGTTGGTGTTAATGATCGAGTAGTAAGTTTTAAAATCCGGTAGATTCAGCCCTCCTTTGTTCTTGGGCAGTGTTAAGTTTGGATAGGAAATTCAGTTTTTTTTGGGTTCCCATAAAAACTTTGCTAGAAAGGTGTGTATTTGGTTAAAGAATTTATTGTGTATTATTACCTGTGATGTCATGAAAATATACGTTAGTCTAGGTAGGATATTCATTTTTATTATTGATACTTTCGCCATGAATGGTAGTTTTAAGTTGTTCCACCTTTTGCAATCTTGCATTATGTTTTGTCATTTGAGGGTTACATTATATTGGTAGAAATCTTGTTTATTCTGGAAAAAGGTAATTCCCAAATATTTAGTTTCTTCTTTTATTTTTATTGTGTCTAAAAGTGGTATTAATGGGATAAGTTTGGGTGTTTTTAAGGGGAAAATATTGGTTTTATTAAAATTTAGTTTATAGTTAGACATGATCGAGAATTGTTCAATTGCAGTTATTATTTTGTTTATATCTGAATTTGATGTAATGCAGTATATATTCAGATCATCTGCAAAAGCAGTGAGGTATATTTTAAAGTTGTGTATTGATGGGGGGTTATGGTATGTATTTTGTTTAATGTATAAAAATAGTGGTTCTAAGTATAGGTTAAAACGAAAGTGTGATAACGGGCATCCTTGCCTTGTTCCATTTTTTATCAGAATTCTATTTGACCATGTTTTATTACTATATAGGGATGTATAAGGATTACTATAGAGAGTTTGGAAGATCTGTATGAAGTTATTAGGTATGTCAAAGTAAGGTAGTGTTTGGAGTAAGAAATCTAGGTTGACCCTGTCAAATGCCTTGTGAGCATCTACTACCATTGTACAGATGTTGGTATTGTTCCAATTTGCATAGGAAATTAGCACATATAATGTTAGTGTGTTGTCATTAGTCTTTCTATGAGGTGTAAATCTAGATTGTTCTAGAAAAATGATTTTCTTGATCAGGTTTTCATTCTATTTGCAAGTATTGAGGTAAGTATTTTTGTATCCAGGTTTAGAAGGGAGATAGGTCTGTAGCTGTCAGGGTTTTTGGGGTCAGCATGTTCTTTTAATATAAAGGTGGTTTTAGAGGCATTGAAGTGGATGTCATTTATTTTATTGTTTATTATGTAGTTCAATATATAATATAGTAATTTAGCTGTCAAGGGGGTAAATGCTTTGTAGAATTCTGAGGTGAGACCATCAGGTCCCGGAGCCTTGTGTGCTTTTAAGTGTTTGATTGTTGTGATTATCTCATTGACGGATATTGGTTCAGTTCGTTTTTTTTGTTGGTCTAACTCTAGTTTGGGGAATTTCAGTTTTAGGAGAAAAAGAGATCTATCTTCCTTTGATGTTTGTAATGTTTGTTCTCCATATATCTGAGAGTATATTTCTTCAAATATTTTGACAATGTCCTTATTTTTTGTGTAGTTTTTGTCCTCGTGGTTTATTTATGATATATTGGAGACAGTTTTATGTTGGGAGATAATTCTGGCTAGAGCTCTAGATGGGATTTGTGCTTCTTCTGCATAGGTGGCTAGCATCCTAGCTTTATAGAATGATAGGTTTCTGGATTCTAGCATATAAAGGTCTCTGCATTTTTAAATGTCTGTTTCTTAGGGTTATTTAATAGTTCTTTTTCAAGATGCTCTATTTTCCCTTTCAGTGTATGTTCATCTTTCAGTTGTATTTTTTATAATATGCTGCTTTTTTGATAAATGCTCCTCTAATTTGTGCTTTGGCCATGGCCCATTCTATGTTCATTGGTACTTGGGGAGTAGAAAATATTTGCAAGATATGTTTTTAGTATTTCTTCTACTTCTTTTATCACCTCTATTTTGGTGAGCAAATTAGGGTTTAATGACCAGTTATGACCTCTGTTCTCTGTATATATTTTTTTGTCCCAGTAGATGTTCAGCGTGATTTTAGAATGGTCCAAAAAAAAACCTGGTGTGGATAATTGTTGCTGGGTCCATGTTAATGAATGTATCTGAGATTAAAAAGAAATCTATTCTTGACCACATTTTATGGCATTGCGAGTAAAATGTGAATTTCCCGGTTTTGTCATCATTATCTCCATATTTAAATGGGTCATATAGTTTGAAGTCTTGATTGAATTCATTTAAAGCTAAAGAGGCTTGTTTATTATATGATTTAGTCAAATTAAATGTGTCCTTCTCTGGGTTTTGGTATGTGTTCCAGTCACCTCCAATCACTAAATAGTGGTCTTTAAATTGGAATAAGGTTGGGTATAGTGACATAAAGAAGTGTTGTTGGTTACTACAGGGTGCATATATATTAAGCACCATTATAGGTTTTGATAATGTAGGGTTAGTAAATGTTACATAACACCATCTTCCCTCCTTGTCAGCTTTGGTTTTAAGGATTTTCTCCTGAAATTGTTTTTTGTTATTATGGCCAGACCAGTGCTGTTTGTTTTTCCCTGTGAGGCTATGATTTGCCTTATCCATTTCTTCCTGCTAATTTCTGTCCATTGCTCTGTGGTCAAATGTGTTTCTTGTATTAGTATGAGGTTGGCTTTGGTTTTTAATGCAAGGTGTAGGAATAGTTTTCTTTTTTTCGCATTTTGGAGCCCTTTAATATTCCATGACTCTAGTTCCCACATTTATTTATTAAATATATTCATTAGATATGACTTGTATGTTAGTATGGATTTGTGGTCTTCATATGTGTTAGTGTGTAATGGTTGTGTAAAGCATCTGTCTATCCCCGTCCCTTCTCTGTGCCTAACCACTATACACCTGGACCAGGAATAATCGGGGGGGGGTGAAGGTTCAATATGTGGATTACTCTTCCATCTAATCTTTGGTTGTGTTTTCTCTTTACCTGTGGATTTGTCACATAGTAACCCCCCTGTGTGACTATATACAATACGAACTAAGCTGAACAAACTAGTTCCCCAGAAAACACTGCTAATAAAGTCCCTATTCCCTTTCAACAAAACTATTATACATTTACAGTGTTGCAGTTAAAGTGCAGCATATATTGTTTTTTTTGTCCCAGTAGATGTTCAGCGTGATTTTAGAATGGTCCAAAAAAAAACCTGGTGTGGATAATTGTTGCTGGGTCCACGTTAATGAATGTATCTGAGATTAAAAAATAAATAATACAACCAAACATAAAATACTGTTCAATCTCAGCCTTACTACAGGATATGTACCTAAAGAGTGGCGTACAGCAACAGTGGTCCCTCTCCACAAAGGTGGTGCCTCAACGGATCCTGGAAACTATCGCCCCATAAGCCTGACTAGCTTGGTCTGCAAAGCTATGGAAAGGATCATCATGGACCTCATAAATAAAGATATTGGGGACCTACAGACACTGGATCCTACCCAGTTCGGCTTTGTTAAGGGAAGATCCTGCCTCTTAAACCTGGTCGATTTCTTTGAAACAGTCACCAAGGCCATTGACGAGGGGAAGGTGGTCAACACAGCCTACCTAGACCTCGCAAAAGCCTTCAATACAATACCCCACTCGGCTTCTGGCTCAAGGACAGAACCCACATGGTTAGAATTGCTGGAGCCATGTCAGACTCCAAACCAGTTACAAGTGGCATCCCACAAGGCTCAGTCCTGGGACCTCTCTTGTTCGGTATATATTTCTCGGAGGTACAGGCCAACACGAAAGGACTGTGGCTGACCAAGTTCGCAGATGACTGCAAACTGGGTGCCATAATCGACTCTCCAGCTGACACAAGCATCCTCCAAAAGGGCCTCATAGAAACAGACAACTGGTGCCAGAGCCATGGCCTCAAGCTAAACGCCAAAAAGTGTATAGTCATCCCCTTTGGCAAAAACAAAGTGCCCACAAATTACCACATAGGTGGTAATCCATTAAGTACAGAAGAAGTAATTAGGGACCTGGGGACCCAAGTTGATAGCAATCTCTCATTTGACAACCACATGGCCAAAGTGGTTAGAAAAACATTTTATATAGCCCACCTAATCATGAAGGGATTCACATCTAGATCAGGGGAGGTCATCGTGCCTCTTTACTCATCCCTCATCAGGCCCATAATTGAGTACAATGCCCCTTTTGGGATGTACCTTACCAGACACCTGCAGCAACTGGAAAGACCCCAAAAGTACCTCACCAAGAGGATCAAAGGGCTCAAACAGATGCCATATGCTGCCCGGTTAAAGAAACTCCATCTCTACTCAGTGGCATACCGCCTGCTCAGAGGCAATCTGTGCCTGATGTATAAAGCCATGTCCAACCCGGAATTAATGGACATGCTGCACCTCAGAAAATCCAAATCCCATCGAGCTACTGGCCGAGAGACTTGAACCTCAGCACTGAAATAAATAGGACATGCTGGAGGGACAGATTCATAACCCAGAGGCTCCCTTCACTCTGGAATAAAATCCCAGTCCAGGTTAGGCAGAGTCCCTCATTGACTCTCTTCAAGAGGAATCTTGATGAGTGGATGGGAGATTGTAGGTTTACCCCGGGTATCACGTCTGTGTCACTGTTAGACAGAGGCACAGTATACTAACCTCGAAAAAGGGCATAGCTAAATTCATTTAAAATGGGTGGCGAAAGCCAAACACACTCTGGCTAGGCTTATAAATGCCCTAGGGCAGATAGCCTAGTATGAACCTATGAACCTATGTTGTGATTTGTTCTTCCTAATAGTGTATTTTAAGCACTCTATTAAAAATATTTTCTCAATAGTGTATATCAGCTTGTGTAACATCATATTGTTATTTTAATGTCAAAATTGTCAAACTCCTTTGGTACCTGTATAGTCTACCACATATATCTATGTGGGTTGTGAAATAAGATCTTGGCACCTGTAACCTTTCTAATAATGTAACTTTAAACATCATATTCATAAACATTTCCTCAGTAGTTTATATCCAGTTGCATAACATAGTATTAGTGTTTAGTTGTCATATTTACATTTCCCTTCCACTTACTTCTTATCCTTCCCTTTATTTATTCAGATTTTTGTTCATCTATGGTGCCTATATAGTCTTTCACATCTATAGGATTATAATATATATACTTGTCACTTATAAACTTTCTAATGATGTATTTTTAAACAGCATGCTAATAAACAATTTCTCAATAGCTTATGTCAGGTAATGTAACACAGTATTATTAATCAGATGTCAGAGCATGTTAATAAACACTTTCTCAGTAGCTGATGTCAGGTAGTGTAACACAGTATTATTAATCAGATGTCAGAGCATGTTAATAAACACTTTCTCAGTAGCTGATATCAGGTAGTTTAACACAGCATTATTAATCAGATGTCAGAGCATGTTAATAAACACTTTCTTAGTAGCTGATGTCAGTTAGTGTAACACAGTATTATTAATCAGACGTCAAGCTTGTCATATTTACATTTTCCTTTTGTTCTGCTACTTTTCCTCCCCTTTATAAACTCAGTATTTAATCAACATTGGTGCCATTGTAGCCTTCCACACATATTATGTGGGTTATATAATGCGTTGTTGGCACCTAAACTCCGGGGTAGGAAAGAGAGAGGAAAAAAAAAAAAATATATATATATATATATGCATGCATGGGTTACCTTTACTTAATCGACAGACCACTCCATTGGAACTCAATCTATCAACGCCGCAAAACATCGGCAACCTGACGGCCGACGTTACTCACATGGTAAGTAACCATTTGGCCAGGAACCTGAACTTTGCCCCATACCCCCGCGGTAGTGCGTTCTCAGAGTTGGAATATTATGTAAGGGGGGTATGGGGGGGTATAGCCCCCTACATGTGTGTGTGTTTTAATGGTAAGTTTCTACGTGTGAATGGCCATACGGTTACTTACCATGTGAGTAACATCGGCCTTCAGGTTGTCGATGTTTTGAAGCGTCGATGGAGTGAGTTTCGATGGAGTGGTCTGTCGATTTAGTGAGGGTAACCCGCATGCATACATATTTCTCAGTTTAGTCAGGCAAATCCTCATCTGCAGTTTGCATAACAGGTTACATTTCAGTTTTTAAGGATTATTAGATTACCTTTGCAATTTTCTTATTTTAACACTTTTCAGCATTTATGCAAGTCATTAGTCCTTTTCCTGGTATATGTCTGCAGAGTAGACTGGTTTCTAGTAGATTATTACTTATTTATTATTTAAGGCTGAGTTCTTCATTCAGTCATAAAATGATGTGTGTACAGTCTTAGTGAGTGTTTCAGTGTAACAGAACCTTAATTCTTCAAGGTCTTGCTTGCAGTATGTTGGACATATTTGGTGCTTTGTTTACTTCTTTGAGAGATGCAAGTCGATTTCTGCTTTTGTCACCAAAGCCTCTTCAGAAGCTTTTAACAGTCCCTTTAGTATGGTTGGTCTTCATAATGGAGCCCTCGAGATCATAGGGGGAATGATTTTATAAGCCAAAGTCCCAGGAGGTGGTTCCTTCCTAAAATGTGTGCATCGGAAACGGCAGTTGATTTTTGGTTCCTACACAGGCTATACTTCTTTTTCCTGTGTTTCTCGTGGCTTACTTACATAGTTAAGGGCCTAGGCTGCCAAGGGAAGTTCTCTGGGTTGGATTCCCATCTACAATGCTCATGAATCAGCTTGTTTCTTCACTCAAGGGTCGTTTGTCATTTTTTAACTTTTATTTCTTTTCTGAAGGTGGAATCTGCTGTAAAACGGCCAGGAATGTCTCTTTTGCCTCTTTGGGGTTAGTGACCATGTATTTGACTTCTTTAACATAGAAAATTAATAGATTTGGGAATTTCATCTGGACTTTGATTTTTTTCTCTATTAGAAATCTGCATTATGGTGAAAGGAATTGCCTTGCTTGCCTTATCTGTATGGGAAGATCTTGGGCAAAGGAGATTTTGTTATTATTCCAGGTAAGTGTGCCGTTTTCTTGGCTCCCAGGATGATTTTGCTTACATGTTGATAATTCAGTATTTTAATATAAACAGGTCTTAGATTCAGTGTTGATTGCATTACACTCAGAGCTCTATGGCCTCTTTCTATTGTCATTTGATTTATTTCTTCAGATTCATCCAGCGAGGAATTTATTATCTGTCTGATTGTTGGTATTAGGTTATTGTGAGTCACAGATTCAGGTATTCCTCTGATGATAATATTGTTCCTTCGAGATCTTGCTTCGAGGTCTGTTATTTTTTTTTGTAGGCTTTGTATTACTTTGTCATGAGAGTCAGTTCTTTGAATTAAAGACTCTATTTTTATCTCATTTTCAGTTATTTTGGATTCTGATTTTTCCATTCTGGTTATTATTTGGCTAAATGAGTCACCAAAGGTTTGAAATTGGAAGGATAAGTCCTTTATTGCTTGCTGGATAGGTAGTAATGCAGTTTTTATGTCTTCTAAATTTGCTGGCTGATCAGTCTTACTTTTATTTGCAGTTTTAGGGTTGTCTGTTTAATTGTCTTCTGTCTTTTGGCAGTTGTATCATTTTCAGGTGAAGCTAGTACTGAGAATTTAGACTTAGTTGTGCTGGTTTCCATAATATTTTCCTCTTTCAACATCTTTGCTGCTTAAAGTTATTTCCAGTTTTTGTGTTCTGATGTTGGGCCTTAGCACCACATGGCTTAAGCTGTTTTTCAGAAATCGTAGTTAATCCTGTTGTTTCAGAAAGAAATCTGTCACTTTTTCTTCGTCTTTTAGTTGCTGACTGTTATCTGTGGTATATATTCAGTGATATTTTTGTGTTTTTTTACTTAGATTTATCTTCTGGGTTTGTTTAAATCCTGGGTATTTCAGAAAGCTAGGTGCTAGCAGTGCTTACAGAACAGCGGCCATCTTGAACTCCTACAGTTTTACAGTTTAACAGTCACATAGTTTACAAGTTGTCTAGTGATCATTGTTAGAATCACTTGATTGGCAGCCTGCAAACTGTCATGTTTTTAGTGTTCTGCACTCCTTACAAGTTGATGCCTGAGGTATACTTGTTCACCCCACCCTAGGTGTGGAATGATTAGCTAGTTAGTTCACATATTCCATTAACATTTTAAGCAACAGAGCACGAATGATGAATATCACAGCATTAAATTGCCCTTGTATCTGTTGTTTAAAAAACAGTCATTTTCTTCAGGGGTGTTTCAAGACTGAGGGTTTGTGATTTGCGCTTACTGCATGCACTTATGCTATACTAACAGAAGAAGATATTGCAGTTTGGGAGATGCATGTCTTATGTGGTTGCATTACAACTCACAAACTCAATCTTCAACATGACCAACATAGAGAAAAAGGGTGTCTTTTGGCAGAGCACCAAGTTTATGCCAAGACTGATGAAACTATAGTACAGGACTTTCCTGCAAGATGTGACAGTCTATGACTTAGTTATGCAAGTTGTGGCAAATGCTAGAGGTGGGGGAAGGTTGTACTGAAGGAAGCGCCTTAGCTGGGGCAAGTGCCAGACGTGTGGGAAGGTTGCAAAAAAGGAAAAGCCTCTTGCATTGTATTATGAGGCATCAGGCTTTCTTTCACAGAGAAACAAAGGTATATTTGGTTATTTCTGTATCAGCATTTCCATCAGAAAATACTGAGTTTGTTCTGCTAAAGTAACCCTCGGTGAGTTTTCCTGTACATGGCTGGGTTTGTATCATATTAAAGAGTTTCAGAAACTCAAAATTCATATGGTTGAGACCATTATTTTCAAGTTTCTAAAAACTCAAATGTAAAAAAAAAAATCTGCACCCTACACCCCCTGCAAATTATATATACCAACTCCAACATTTCACTACAGTGTGGAAAAGGGTACATTTCCTGTTAAAGCATGTCCATGTAGATCGAACTAAAGTGAAGATAGGGGAGTTTATGTAGATTTATTTATTTTTTTTATGTTCAGGTTTTGGATACTCAAACATATGGGCTCAACCATATAAATTTTGAGTTTCCAAAACTCAATTTTATATGATATAAATCCACATACAGTCATAGTGTCAATATTTCACTGAAACCTGGCACAGGTATGCAGTCAACATTTTATGCAGCTAAATTAAAAAAACCTGCACAGAAGACCTTGGGCGTTTTAAGAGGAACAGGCCAAGCCCAAGATAGGTAGCATGATCAGAATAATATTTTAATAAAAATCTGACATCTACAGATGCTATATATTTAGAAATGAAGTAACACAGACAAGATTTTTAAAATTGTGTTCCAGTTTCCAGAGTAACCCTTGTCCTGAAATGTAGCTCCCCTTACACCAAAAAATGCATATTTTTCAATATCATAACTCTTCATTACTGAAAAAAAAACTGAAATAGCCTTAAACAAAAGTTCAGTTTAGCCAACCAGGCATTATGAAAAAAAAAAAAAATTTAACAAAATATGTATCTTAATAAAATAAAGACAGTGAATATGAGATTTAAATAAAGCCATGGTAAATGTTTACATTTTTCATTCAAATTCTAGCATGTATCTTTGCACAAAATAAAGAAATTATTCAAAATGTATATTCTCAAGCATATGTGGTGTGTGTCTGACTGCAGTCCTTTTCATAAGCATTCCACTGTTCGCGTCTGCCTGGCACAGACAGCTAATTATGTTATAGTAAATAATATAATTCCATTTAATTGCAATAATCCAAACATGGATTCTTTTAAGAAGGCATTAAATTGTTGGATTGACCAACAGACCTTTTCTTGACCCTGCAGTATTTGTTCTAATATGTCATTTGGGCAAATCTAAAACTCTTGAAGGACAAGTGAAACGTATATTAAATGTCTGAGAATTTTTCAGTATTATGAGATGGGTGAGAGATCCTGAGTCTGCACAAAATATATGAATATAAGACATAAACAGATAAACAAGTTACCAAAGCACAAAATGTCAAAAACTAAAAATGTTATTTTATTTTATTTATGCGTGTTTGCTGGAGTAGGGCATTGATCAGAAATGATCAGTTTCAAGCCCATCCTAGGATGCACTGTGAAACAGGAATTGTAATACATGAACACACAAAACAAATTAATTGACAAAACAGTAACATGAAGGACACAGAGATACAATCAAAATGTATATATTTACACAGGCAATAAAAATAAAAGCAGTATAAAAGCTGTATGTTGAAACACATAGTTAACAAAGTGTATAACCAATTGAGTATAGTGACAGCAGATGAAGTGCAGTTTCTTTGGTCACTGAGTCAGTTTATCAAGAAGGAATTTGTTTTTAATAGAATTCCTATTCATCAAGTGGCTAAAGCTCTGCTGGCAGTGTATTTTGGTCTGAGACTGTCAGACATAAGGGCAGGGAATTTGTTCCTGTCCTTGCTTGATCTCAAGTGTTAGTATATGCTAGTAGCAAGGGTGTGGGGGAAGCAGTCGTCGGTGTTTCTTTCTTTGCTTTACTTACGTGTTTTTGATCGCTTCCACTATGAGTGGAAGATGTTAAACCCACTGAGGATCTGAATCCCATTACTGCATTTCCCTGAATAAAACAGACAAAAACACTTTTTAAAATGTTTTACGCAAGGGGACAAGTTCCCCTGCACCCCCCCAATACGTTCCCTATTAGTTAAGCGAACGTTCAATATTGCGAACGCCGCTTTATCAACAGCTAAATGCCTTCTTCTTTCTTCTACTTTCAACTTTTCCCGGTTAGGGGTCGCCACAGCGGATCACCTGTCCGCTCATGATTGGCAGTGGAGTTTTACAGTGTCGAGTTGCCAGCCCAACGCCCAACCTTCCACAGAAGGCACACACACATGCACTCACACCTAGCGCCAGTTTAGAGTGTCCAATCCACCTGCAGCATGTCTTTGGGATGTGGGAGGAAACCGGAGCACCCGGAGGAAACCCACGCAACCACAGGGAGGACATGCAGTCTTCGCACAGAAGGCACCCCAGCTGAGGATTGAACTGGAGAACCTCTTGCTGTGAGGCGACAATGCTAACCACTGCACCACCATCAACAGCTAAATGCCAAATCCCGAAAACATGGAACAGGGATTTTTTTCCTAGGGAAAAAAATAAATCACTGGGCTATTTTCAGGACTTTGCCATTTCCTCCACTGTAGTGCGATCTCAGAGTTGGTATATTTAAGTAGGGGAGTGTGGGAAGTGTGGGTGGCAAAGCCTCCCACTTTATTTTGTTTGGGTTTTTCTTTTTTTTTTTTTTTTTATGGATCAGTGATTTTTTTTCCCTAGGAAAGAAAATCGCTGTTCCATTTGTTCGGGATTTGGCCTTTTTCACATATAGCTGTTGATATAGCGGCGCTCGAAATATTGAATGTTCGCTAATTTAATAGGGAAGCCCCCCCAATATAGGAGGCAAGCCTCCCACACCCTCAACCTTATATGCCAATTCCACACTCGCACCAACTTGAAAAAAGTGAAAATTCCCCTGAAAAGGGACACAGCTCACTGATTAGATTTCCTGTGTAGAAGTTCCTACCCTTTTTGGGTTGAATTTCAGTCAAATGCCATGTGAGAATTCAATCTTTGTCCACCCATAGGTGGTAGTTACCCTTTTTAACCATATGTGCATTCTTTGCGTTTCACTAATTTCAGTTTGTGTTGAAAGGTGATACAATTTTACAAGTATATAATGTTTGAAAGTGACATGCTGAACTTCTTAAAAATTATAGCCATTGCTGTTAAGTATATATACAATACAATGCAATACAAATAAACCATATCAATAATAGCTTCTATAACAATTTGTCATACTAACTGACTGATGAGAAATACCAAAACCTAGCTCTTGAATGTTTTAAAAATAGACTATACATTACTACACTGAAAATGTGTATGTTTTATTTTAGCTAGTCTATGTTAGGTGGCAGATAAAGTATTTGTTCTTAGAGATTAATGTGGTTCTTACCCCGTTCTATTATAATGCAGCCTTGGGTAACAGGTACGACTTTGTTAACTCTCTTATCATAACCTTCTCAGACCTTGCCTGATATTTGAGGACTGCAACAGCATCATCTCTATAATTTTCTCCCTGGCACACGACAAAACACAAAATTGCCTAGTGAGCAGAGACACAGAAAGTGTGACCATGCAGCCAGAGAAATACCACGGTATGAATCAATATGCAATCAAAGAACTATGATGGGATGAATCAGTATGCAAATGACTGTATTATGGTAATGAGTGTCATCACATATGTAAGTAACAAAACCAAACATGATGGAGTGATTCAGAGATGTATAGATTTAACAAAAAGTGCTGAGGGGCTCATCTACTCTGAATGTCAGAATTTTTCAGCATACGGGAGCTTTATTTATGCTATGATGCTTTCAGTAGCATCAGCATTAATTGCACAGCATGTGTTAGTGGCCACTTTCATAGCAAGTGTCCAGAGTGCTGCAAATTGTCGCCCTCTACATCACAGATGGGTCCACCAGCAGCTAACATATCATCACCTTCACAACTAGGACATTGCTGACCACTACAGAGACACCATATGGAACTTAGTAGACATATGCTGCTTAGATATTGAGACAAGGGGGGTCCACAGACTGCCAACCCCATGGACACAAATGTTTGTGCAGCATTAACCTCCTTGCTACATGGACCTTTCAGTGTCTGAAAGAGGACACATTATGTTTTTTGCAAACATCAGCTTCATGGATCCTACAGCAGTTCCTTCACATGATGACACAGTATGTGGGAACATAAATGTTTTCCATTGACATCAGATGAGAGAACCACCACTATGCAGGTATTTTACAACATAGACCACTTTCCAGAAGTCCTAGGGACACTGATTGTACCCACATCACCATTAAGGCCCCACATGCTCAGCTTGACATCTAGTATTTCAGCCAGTAGAGCTTCTACTCCATCAACTACCAAGTGAAGTACGGTATACATAGTGTATTATATACAATACTGTATACACAGTGTATTATGTACAATGTGTCTAAGCACCAACAAGGCAATTGCTGTGATTCTAGCATCTGGCATACACATGACCTCTATCAGAGATTTACCCAGGGTGGATTTACACAGGGTCAAACAGTTAAATGGGCAACACATTGCCAACTACAGAGTCCAGGATAAGCTGGTCTTCTGCATGTAGGTAAAAGAGCACTCATAAGGGTGCCCACTGTTGTATCTAGCAGGTGATGCATGATATGCCTGAGATCATAGCTAATCACTCCCATCAGAAACCTCCAAACCATGATGAAGATGGCATACAACAGCATTCCATCACAGACATGACCAGTAAAGATAAGTTTGCACTCCTGAAGGTGTAATTTCACTGTTTAGACAGATTAAGTTGTGAGCTGCATTAAATACCCAGAGACCTGAAGTCAGTTATTACTGGTGTGCACTGTGTAACATAATATACAATATGAGAACATGACAGACCTGTGGCAGCAGTGAAGGAGGTGGAGTTTGATGATGAGTCATGGGAGAAACCACTGCAGCAGGAGGATTTAGATGAAGAGTCATGGGAGGAACCAGTGTGGGAGGAGGAGTTGGATAATGAGTCATGGGAGGAAGGACATGAAGTATGTGCCTATATAAGACAGAAGTGGGCAAAATATGTTGTAGCACTAACAAAGAGACAGTGTCTTGTTCACAACTATGAGATGTGACAAGGACAACACATAATAAAACCGATGCTTGCAGTACAACACCATTATTATGTATTATATGTCACTGACTGGTCGCATCATACATTATGTATTAATTCGCCTACACAGGTCAGACAAGTGGGCAGGGCACTGTCATCATCACTTGCTCAGGTTGCTTGGGGCACAGTGACAGGTGATGACAAGAAGCATAGATAAGGGTTACTGAAGTTGGATATGGTAGCCACAGAGGTGGGCAGCAAGTTAAGGACAGTCAGGGATCACATCCTTTATTGCTGTGGTGGAGCTTTTGTATCATGAACATTGGCCAGCTATGTTTTCTTTCAGTGTGGCGTATGACATCTGCACTTTGGGAACATGTATGGAAAAATAACTGTGGCCCCTCCATTTGGAGAGCCAATATATTGATGGTTCTCATGACCTTATGATAGTTACAGCTAGGCATTGCAGTCAGTAGGCCAACTGGGTGTAGGGATGGTGTGGGTCTGAATCTTAAGACAGCCACCTGATGGGACACCCATGTCATTCAGCCAGATCAGTATCAACCATAGATATCAAACTGCCTATGTTGAGGTGTGCAGGCAGCCATGACCATGGATGACAAAGATTCAGTCTCCAGAATAGCATGTGCCACCTGCATAAGCCTGGCCTATGAGTATCCGCCATGCATCCAGATCTTGGCATAACTTTACTGTACCAAAAGATTCCAATGAGCCACTACTGCCCTCAGCCAATGTTAGCAATCCAGGTTACTTACATGCCATATTGCTCTGCATGTGGTGAAGACATTCTTGCAGTCCCTGCAGTGCTTGCACATCCTTATGCAAGACATTTGATGCACTCAAAATGTATATCATGGCATACATAGCAGCTCTCTCTGCCTGCGTCACTGACCTGCTATCTGCTGATCCATTCCATGTGTGGCACCCAGGCAGTTAATGACCTGAAGTCATGGTAACAACAGCCACCTACATACCTTTAGCCAGTGGTAGGTGTGCACACCTTGGAGGCAGTGTGGCTCACAGTTGGTGTCTCTTGTGTATAGCCTGGGTTGAGCTAACATGGATTGGAAGTGCAGTGCTAAACACAGGTGATTCAGGAGGTTCAGCCTGTTCCTCTACTGTCACCTCATATGTCAGGGATGTGAGGGTGCCCTCCTATGTTAGCACTGCCAGCATTGCCACTGTGTCATTAGAGTGCTCCATGTGGATGTTGCCATCATCATCAGGCATAGGTGATCTGCTGATATCAAGCATGTGCCAACCTAATGTGCTGGACCTCTGCCTGAACCTGGGAAAGCATAATGTTAGAATACCTTTGTTGATGTTGGCACACGTCACTAGCCCCAGCCTGTGCCAAACTTACTAACACATGCCAATTATGTGAACAGCATATGGGTGCATACATACCCTATGGTGCAGCCCTGGCATACCTGAAGAATAAATATGCATTTGTGTACTGCTAAACAATGCTTCACACATGGTAATGAGAGAGCTATGGTAATGAAACATGCTAGGACAACTTGTGTCATCCCTTACAGACAAGTTGTTACCAGCCCAGGTGAAATATTCGGGCCACCAAAAGGTGTGAGGTTTTTGTCCTGGAGGAGGGGATTACCAGGAACTCTACCTCCTCTGTGAGCTGCTTCTGTGTCAATGATCCACCTCATGTGGTGGAATTGTCCCTTGCAATGTCGTTTCCCCTTGGATTTGGCATGCAGTATAATATCAGTGACCACAGCACTGATGTCCTGCAGCACTCTCTGACAAACCAGTACAGATATCCTTGTCTGCTTTACCCTCACAATGGATACAGATGCCATGTGTGTGCAGGGCCTGAAGTAGTTGTGTACACCTGCAAATTACACCTGTGTCTCAGTGTGTTTGTGTGTGTGTGTCTGTGTTGTGTGGGTTGTGTATCTGTGTGTGCATGTGTGTGTGTGCGTGTGTGTGTGTGTGTGTGTGTGTGTGTGTGTGTGTGTGTGTGTGTGTGTGTGTGTGTGTGTGTGTGTGTGTGTGTGTGTATATATATATATATATATATACATTATATATATATATATATATATATATATATATATATATATATAGATATATGGGTCTACTGCTTTACATCGAAAATACACTTCTTCAAAATAGAGCTGTAGACCCTACCTTTCAGCGAAAGTCCACTTCAAATTGCTGAAGTCTAGTTCCCTAGGCTACCAAAAAAAAACATACACAAAAACATGTTGTTGCAGGGGGGGGGGGGGCAAGCCCCTCTGCACCCCCCCATGTGGGAGGCTGTCACCCCCCTACTTAAATATACCAACTCCGAGATCGCACTACAGTGGGGAAAAGGGAATATTCCCATTCCACGCTGTAGTGTGTCTGCCAAAGTCAATGTTCAAAGTTTCACTACTTCGAACAAGAGGACTCTGTGAAGTGGGGTTCGAAGTAGTGAAACTTCAAACATATGCATGGATCCCATATTAATATATATATATATATATATATATATATATATATATATATATATATATATATATATATATATATACATGCACTCGGATGCACGCATGCATGGCTGTCCTTGGCAGGCTCCTATATGTCAGCACTTTCCTCCTATCAGCTACTTTGCTGTCACCATTCCCACTGTAAAGTAAACTAACAGCAGAAATAGACGTTACTAATTCTCACCTTCTTACATTATTCTTATGGCCAATGGTGAGGCCTATGTACAAGACATTTCATTTCCCATGGGGCATTTTATGTAGTCTGTTTGGATATGCTACTTTGTGACACCCAAATAGCTGGAAAGCAACCTGGCATGCCATTGTGCTGTATTCCCTGTCACGGTGACACTTCCCCATCTTGACACAGACTTTTCCTGTCATGCCCTTGTGCTGTATTCCCTGTCAGGGTGACATTCCCCCATCTTGACACACACTTAATATGTCCTTCTATTGTGTTACCTTGCCCACTCCATTTCGCAGTGTTTCAACTGCTCCCATATACCCACTTATGCTCACTGCGTCCTGGAATACATTATCAGTTGTCTTTTCTTCTGTGAGTTTGCTTGTATCACAATGCAAACTCTTATCCACTGCACTCCTCTTTCTAATTTGCACAATATAATGCAGACTCCCACAATATTGTATCATGTTAAAACAGCTGTTGTAGTACAGCGATTATGATTATGCGATGAATTAGTTCAAAAATCTCTGAATTGCTGTCACAATACCTTGCACAACCACTCACAAAGCACTAGTGTACTTGACCCTATCCCTTCCAGGTTAGGACGAAATAAGCACGATATGCTAATGCATAGTGAAGCTCATAGCACTGCATGTCTGCACTGTTGGCACCTTCAAGAGTTCACCATTGCTGCCCAGTGATGCTCATCACACGAAGTCCATAATATTTGGCCATATGCTCAAGGCTACCATGTTCTCTTTTTTTCTGACCTGTTGTGTGGATGTGATGACCCTCCACTGGACCAGTAATCAAGGATCCTCAATCCTCACCACTGGCACCTGTGGGGGGAACATTCACTTGGAGGATAACAGGTACACACAGTATTTCCAGATGCAGCTCACTACATCAAGTGCAGTTTCCCTTAAGAGCACACAGAGATCACAGTCAGTCCGGGGCTGGTTTCTCCCTCTTCCTTCAGGTCCCCAATAAGACTCCCCAATAGCACAGCTAAAGAGTTGAGATCTCAACTTAGTGACCAAGCCAAGACCTCCAGCACCCTCTCTGTCCATCCAGAGCTTCGTGTCCCTGCCCAAGTAGCTGCCACACACACTCTTTTAGGTTTGATTTACATACACACACACACACACACACACACACACACACACACACACACACACACGCACACACACACACATATACACACACACCTGGGAAAGGCTAGCACAGGTTTACTAGCTATGCCCCCTTCTGCCCAGACTATAAGGTAGTTACCACTGCCACCAGTTACTCCTTATCAGATACTTTAGGGTCCTTAAAAAAGGGTGTCCAGTTTTACTGTATAATATTAATACTAATACAAATGGTAGCTTGATCAAGAGCAAGGCTGTTAGGAGTGGCCCACAAAGTGTCACCAAATAAATATGCAAATACTCTCAAAACTTAAAAATCTCTACACAGATTAACCACAATGAAAGGTTTAAATATATTTAATAATAAATAATAAAAGAACAAGACAATACTAAATATATATTCACAGTGACATCAGATTTCAAAATCACAGGAAATGTTTAAAACAACATTGATGGACAGTCTCAAATAAATAAAGACAAATAATATCTAAACTAAGCTTCACTATGTTCCTGGCTGTATCTAAGAGAATTACTATACCCTAGAAACCTACTTAGAGCAAGGCAGATGTGGTGAAGGGTTCTTGTTTTTGTTGTCAGATCCAAGACAGAATGCAGAATGATCTGCCTCACTAAAAGGCTACTCAAAATCATATCTAAAATATTACTGCTGAGATAGCTTGTAGAATGACATAATTTCTGGTCATCTGACTTCTAGTTCTCACGCAAATCCCCATTGCTGGCAGCTGGCAGCATTTAGCATCTACCTATAAAAATACTCAGACAAGGGCTTTTGCTCAGATCTTTGGCAGGTGCTGGAAGTCATAAAACAATTGCTTTCTTCATGCTACCAAAGTAGCAATTAGTTCAATTTAAAGACAATACAGAAAGCTTCCTAGTACAGACTTTATATCTCTAGCTGCATTGAAACCTGAAAGATAGCATCTTTATGGCATAGCCTTTAAAACAATTTAGTTTCAAATATTTTTGTAAAGTTTGCTGGACTGAAGTTAACCCTCCGGTTTCCTCTGTTAACATACATTTAAACAGTTACAATAGTGCATGTACATTTCTGTTCTCTTCCAGTAGGGTACACTGTGAATACATTTTAAGCACAAGCACTTTACAAATACCTTTTCAACACAAGCATCTGTACAGAGCAATTTGATATATACATAACATACAGTTCTAATACATTTGTAACACAAGCATCTTATATAAATTAGTTTGATATTCACAAATAACATATAATTATTTACAAAATTCCAGCTAGCTGTGCTAGCAGTACCTCCCTTTGTCACAGTGAGCATAGCCTCTTCAGGCACTGGATGCATCAATGCTGCTACCTGGTGCAGCCAGGGGATAAAACCCATCCTGCATCTTGTTGCATCTTTCGGCTTTTCCCGGTTAGGGGTCGCCACAGCGGAACTCCAGTCTGCTAATGATTGGCAGTAGATTTTTACGTACCGAGTTGCCAGCCCTGAAGCACAACCTTCAACGAAGTTACGCCCATTCACGCATGTCTCCACACAGAAGACGCTTTAGCTGAGAATCGAACAGGACATCGTCTTACTGTGAGGCGACAACGCTACCGCAGCATCACCACCGCAGTTAAGACCTGCCAGCCCATCTATCTGGAATTTTCTAAATAATTATATGTCATTTGTGAATATCAACATGATTCATATGCTTGTATTACAGATGTATTAGAACTGTATGTCATATTGTACAGACGTGCTGAAGAGATATTTTGCAAACTACTCAGCAGAAATGTATATACACTATTGTAACTCTTTAGATGTATATATTTTAACATGGGAGACTGAAACACAGGAGATTAACTTCTAAAACTTCAGAAGAATAGTTGAAATTAAGTTACTTTATGGCTGGCCCATAAACAAAAGAGATGTCATTTTTCAGTTTCAGTGCAATGGGAGACATAATGTCTAGAACTAAAAGTTTTTTTGTATTGTTTTTAAATGTGGAGGAATGTAAATAATTTTACGACTTCCACCATTTGCCAAAAGATCTGAGGTCTATGTATTTTCACAAGTAGTTGCTAAATGCCACCAGCTGCAGTGGGGGTTTTCACCTGGGATAGTTAGATGACAAGAAGTGATGTCATGCTGCAAGCTACCCCAGCAGTAATATTTGAAATATTAATTTAAGAACTCTCTGAGAGAGAGACTGGGCATTTTATATTTTGTCTTTGACCTGACAAGAACATCTACTCACCATATCTGCCTGCTTGCTCTGTAAGTAAGTCAACTTGGGTACAGTAATTTCTCTTAGATACAGTCAGGAATATAGTGAAGTATAGCTTTGATGTTTTCCTTATTTATTTGAGACTGTCCTGCAATGTTGCTTTAAATATTTCTGTGATTTTGAACTCTGATGTAACTGTGATTATTTACTGAGTACTTTCTTATTCTTTTATTATTTATTATTAAATATATTTAAACCTTTCATTGTGGCTGATATTTTTGAGACATATTTAAGTTCTGAGAGTACTTGCATATTTATTTGGTGACACTGTGGGCCACTCCTAATAGCCTTGCTCTTTGTCAAACTACCATTTGGATTAATAGTAACATTACACAGTAAGATTGGACACCCTTTGTTAAGGGCCTTAAAGTAGCTGATAAAGAGTTGGCTGGTGGCAGTAATAACAACCTTATAGTCTGGGCAAAAGGGGGCATAGCTAGTAAACATGTGCCAACCTTTCCCAGGTGCATGTGTGTGTGTGTGTGTGTGTGTGTGTGTGTGTGTGTGTGTGTGTGTGTGTGTGTGTGTGTGTGTGTATAAATCAAATCTCAAAGAGTGTGTGTGTCAGTTACTTGGGCAGGAAATGAAGCACTGGGTACCAGAGGTCTTGGCTTGGCAAGTCAGCTGAGATCTCAAGTCTATATCTGTGCCAGTGGGGAGTCTTACTGGGGATCTGGAGAAAGAGGGAGAAACCAGCCACAGACTGGCTGTGGTCTCTGTGTGGTCTTAAGGGAAATTGCACTTTACTGCCTGTGTACTTGTCATCCTCTCAATGTGCATCCCTCAATGATGCTAGTGGTGAGAATTGAGGCTCATTAATTACTGGGCCATTGGTGGGGCATCACATATATTGTATGGCAGTGGTGGGGTATCCACATCACATATAGGTTCATAGGTTCATACTAGGCTATCTGCCCTAAGGCATTTATAAGCCTAGCCAGAGTGTGTTTGGCTTTCGCCACCCATTTTAAATGAATTTTGCTATGCCCTTTTTCGAGGTTAGTATACTGTGCCTCTGTCTAACAGTGACACAGAAGTGATACCCGGGGTAAACCTACAATCTCCCATCCACTCATCAAGATTCCTCTTGAAGAGAGTCAGTGAGGGACTCTGCCTAACCTGGACTGGGATTTTATTCCAGAGTGAAGGGAGCCTCTGAGTTATGAATCTGTCCCTCCAGCATGTCCTATTTATTTCACTGCTGAGGTTCAAGTCTCTCGAGCGCGTAGCTTGATGGGATTTGGATTTTCTGAGGTGCAGCATGTCCATTAATTCCGGGTTGGACATGGCTTTATACGTCAGGCACTGATCGCCTCTGAGCAGGCAGTATGCCACTGAGTAGAGCTGGAGTTTCTTTAACCGGGCAGCATATGGCATCTGTTTGAGCCCTTTGATCCTCTTGGTGAGGTACTTTTGGGGTCTTTCCAGTTGCTGTAGGCGTCTGGTAAGGTACATCTCAAAAGGGGCATTGTACTCAATTATGGGCCTGATGAGGGATGAGTAAAGAGGCACGATGACCTCCCCTGATCTAGATGTGAATCCCTTCATGATTAGGTGGGCTATATAAAATGTTTTGCTAACCACTTTGGCCACGTGGTTTTCAAATGAGAGTTTGCTATCAACTTGGGTCCCCAGGTCTCTAATTACTTCTTCCGTACTTAATGGATTACCACCTATGTGGTAATTTGTGGGCAATTTGTTTTTACCAAAGGTGATGACGATACACCTTTTGGCGTTTAGCTTGAGGCCATGGCTCTGGCACCAGTTGTCTGTTTCTATGAGGCCCTTTTGTAGGATGGCTTGTGTCAGCTGGAGAGTCAGTTATGGTGCCTAGTTTGCAGTCATCTGCGAACTTGGTCAGCTACAGTCCTTTCGTGTTGGCCTGTACCTCCGAGAAATATATACCGAACAAGAGAGGTCCCAGGACTGAGCCTTGTGGGACGCCACTTGTAACTGGTTTGGAGTCTGACATGGCTCCAGCAATTCTAACCATGTGGGTTCTGTCCTTGAGCCAGTTTGCAACCCATCTAATGACATAGGGGTTTATATTTAAGCTGGTGAGCTTATCTATAATGCCCGAGTGGGGTATTGTATCGAAGGCTTTTGCGAGGTCCAGGTAGGCTGTGTGGACCACCTTCCCCTCGTCAATGGCCTTGGTGACTGTTTCAAAGAAATCAACCAGGTTTAAGAGGCAGGATCTACCCTTAACAAAGCTGAACTGGGTAGGATCCAGTGTCTGTAGGTCCCCAATATCTTTATTTATGAGGTCCATGATGATCCTTTCCATAGCTTTGCAGACCAAGCTAGTCAGGCTTATGGGGTGATAGTTTCCAGGATCCGTTGAGGCACCACCTTTGTGGAGAGGGACCACTGTTGCTGTATGCCACTCTTTGGGTACATATCCTGTAGTAAGGCTGAGATTAAACAGTAGTTTTATGTTTGGGTTTAGCTCTTCTTGGAGTTCATGTAGGACGCAGCCCGGGACACCGTCTGGTCCCATTGATGCTGTGTTTTTTGCTTTGGAGAGGGCGGCTCTTACCTGAGCATCTGAGATGTCAGGGGGGTAGCACTCTTCTGGGATAAATATTTGCCCTTTTGGTGGGGAAGGGGGGGAAGAAGTTTGCGCTGAACCTGTCAGCTAGGATGTTGGCAATGTCTGTGGGTTCGGTGTATTTTTTGTCATTTTGGACTAATTCTGAGCATATTTGGGAATTCCCACCCAGGTTCCTAACATAACTAAAGAAAGCCTTGTGATTATCCTTAGTGTCCTGTGCAATTTTTCTCTCAAAGCTGGCCTTAGACGATTTTATGAGTGCCCGTAGTATTTTGCTAATACTGATCAGAGATGCCTTCCCTTTTTGGGGAACAATATATTGGTGGACAGTGGTGAGATATTCATGTCACAATCAGGAGTGCCTGCTGGGCCTTCTTAATGACCCCATGTATAAAACTGATGCTGGGCATCACCTTGCCAGGGTGGTGGCATCACTCACTGTGCTGAGCAATGCTGGCACAGATATAGTGACCAGTGGAGGCCCCACATCAACCTACTTTACACAGCTTGTCTCCTTTTCTACCAGAGGAAACCCCAATACCAATAAGGTGTCTCTGTTTGATCACTTCATAACAAATGTCTTATAATTTAAAACATGTGCAGCAAAACAGAAGATGATTTGGTAAAGTAGATTTGGGCGAGACAGAAAGAAGGCATCCTCATCTCTTCTTGCCTGCCTGTTAAGTTTATTGTAAACATACTTTATGACCAGATTATTGAACACATAAACAGGTATGACATCATGACAGATATCCAACACTGGTTCAGGTCAGACCACAGCTCTCATATAGTCAAATACTCTCTCGCTAACGCAGTTTACACATCTGCAGAAAGGAACTGCAGTTCTGGTATTACCTTTGTAGTTATGAAGTAAACCTCTGGAAGTGGCAGTCATAAATCATTATTGGTAATTTTCAAACCTGACTTCATCTACACCTGTCTTGCCTGGTTTACAAACTATCTCTCTCTAAAAATCTTCTCCACTGCTAACTCACCAAACCCTTCACTAACAGTCAACATTACCTTTGGCATCCTCCAGACCTCTGAGTCATATCTCATCCTCTTCTCTTTATATTAATTAGCAACACCTCTTCTATCCATTCCTTTAACATCATATTTTATAATAATGATATTGTCATATACAACACCAATACAGATATCACTACTATAGCACCCACAGGACTCTAAAGAGCATAGCTTGGAAATATGTGTTTGCACTTATGCAGCTGTTCATCAGATTACTTGTCTATCCTCTATGCATTTCAGCTTGCTACTCCATATTTAGCTGTATTTTGTGCTTTTATACATGTAACTGTTCACCTGTTTGCAGGGCCGGTGCCACCATTAAGGCGAATTAGGCATTCGCCTAGGTCACAGATCATGAGGGGGCACAGCCGAGCGGCTCATAGCGAGTATTCACAGAACTCGGAGCAACGTGCCTGCATGCTCAAGTTCTGCTTTAACAAAAAGAAAAAGCACCACTGTTGGACTGCTTTAAAAACAGTCCGGATCACCTAGAGACTGCAGGGATCTGAGTCTGACTGGACTGTTTACTCAGCAGCCACGTACGTGACGTGGGTGCTGATTAGTCCTTTTGCTCTTGTGGTCTCTTTCCACTCTTTGCATTGAGTAAAGCAACAAGCTAGAGTGAGAGAGCAGCAGTGGAGTCTTCTTCCGAGGTATGCATAAATTTTATTACTGCCAATTGAAAACTAATCCACAGACCACAGTGACAGCAGATAGTTCAGGTAAGTTTGAAAAAAAGAATGGGTTCTTCGTTTTTTTTTTTTCAGCAGGGCCAACCAGATATACATATTGCATGTTTCCTGGCAGGGGCAACTAGATATTTTCTGCAATTCTTTTCCTGGCAGGGTCGACCAGATAATTTATGTATTTAATTATTTATTGTTTTTGACAGGACCGATCAGATACTGTTTAAAATGCAAAGGTGAACTGATTACATATTTGTTCTTTGTTTCTAACATCCTGTGTCTGGAGTTTGGCAGGGACAGTTTGTGATTTTCTAACACTCCTGTCATAGTCAACCAGATACTAGTAGTAGGTAAGGTTAAGTAGGGTGCGTGTTTTGGGGGCTGTTGATGACTTTCTTTTTTTATACTATACAAGGTTCACCAGATATGGTGATGCAGTTTTTTTGGGGACTGTTGTGTTTTATTTTTTTTAATACTGTAATACACTGTATGGCATGGTCAACCAGATACTACTGGTCTGTGTGTTTTGGGGGGGGCTGTTGACGACTTTCTTTACTATTATTATTATTATTATTATTATTATTATTATTATTATTATTATATTTTTTTAATTTAATGTCCTGGCAAGAATCAAAGAGTATGCTAGGTCTAAAGTGTATTCTAGGGAGCTGTTTAATGATTGTATGTTTTTCTAACCTAATATCGTTTTGTAGGAGTAGCCAAGAAAAATAGGATTGTTTGTCAATGTGTTGTTGTTGAAGCAAGATGTACTCCTGCATGAGTACAATGTGTATGGGTGAACTGAAATAAGATCACGTGCAAGTTCTTGGCTATGTGATGTAAAAGAAATACGATAATCTAACCATGGCCTTTTATTTTTGTTATTTTAAACATTATAGGCCCAAAGCAGATTCTCTGGGTAAGCCGTTGGAAGGGGGGCGATGCTTATGTGCAAACAGAATGACTGCAGTTCTGTCTTGCTTTGCAAGAGTAATATGCATTTTAGTGAAGTAAGATCGACCACAAGCTCTGAACTCAAGTATTGTTTGTGTGAGAAAAAGTATACTTAATTAATGACAGTGTCGTCTTTTTTGTTCCTATTTTGTTTTCATTTTTAACCTTGCAAGATCAAGTCGTATACTGTGGCTGGGGTTGTGAATGGAGATTGGGGCTGTGTGAATGGAACAAATGGCCTGGCTGCTTACTGTTACAGTTCTGCAAAGCTAGAATTACAATACTTTTCTGTCTGTACTTTACGATAAGTGTAAAATAATTAGCAAGTTTACGAGTAGTTCTTAATGTATTATTTGATATCTGTTCATGTATATACCGAATGTTTGTTTAAAATGTTTCTAATATGTTAGAGCTTTTCTCCCCACACATATGTTGAATTTTTTATTTGTAAAACAAGGGGCGCACTAATAAGTTTTGCCTAGGGCACAAAATAACCTCACAACGGCACTGTCTGTTTGTGCATTCTGTGTATCTACCTAGTTGGTACTCTGTTTTTATGTGTGTTTCCATCACTGTAACTGATCATGGTTTAAAAGAGTCCAAGAACCACGTCCACTTATGGCAATTTACAAATGAATCAATAAAGCAATAAAACCATAAACTAGGTAACCAATAAAACTGTAAAATCTACTTGGCTGGTAATGAAGACAATGACTACATTAATTTATAACTCGAATCAGAAAGCATTTACAGTATCACAACAATGAAAATAAAAAAATTTCATGATAAACTTTGTGGTATATTACTCTATTAAAGCACCTCAGATATTTTTGGCATTGGATGTTGACTTCCCCACTCCTGATGCAGAAAGTTGTTGTCTCACACCCACCACACTCTGTTTATACTAACTCTGATGTCATGCTGCTGTGAATATAAACCCAGGTGTTCTCTCGCTATTCCCAATTAGTGTGACCCCAACATTGCCATGCACACATAATTAGATGGGTGTGCAGATGTTGGAGGTGTGGTTGTCATGAATATAGTTACTTTAGTATGTGTGTGTGCGTGTGTGTGTGTGTGTGTGTGTGTGTGTGTGTGTGTGTGTGTGTGTGCGTGTGTGTGTGCGTGTGTGCGTGTGTGTGTGTGTGTGTTCATGTGTGTGTGTGTGTGTGTGTGTGTGTGTGTGTGTGTGTGTGTGTGTGTGTGTTTGTAGGGAGATGCAACATCCTTGAACAATATTAATGTCACGAGATTGTTTTAAAAAGTCCTTAAAACAGAACTGTAGTATGAAGTAACAGTTTTGAAGCTGTGTGCAAGTGTGCCGATAAATGATTTGGTGGTCTGAACATTTCTACATTTTGCAGGTAGTTTTGAATGACAGATAAACTGCACTGTTTTACACTGTTATCTGTTCACATTATACCATGTATTCAGATGAACTCTGCTGTTTGCTTTACAATTGTATTCTTTTTATTTTCTGCTCCATTTTGATATGTTGTCTCATACAGACATACAACTGAATACTAAGCACAGAAGAAATATACTGTCACAAACTATGTGTGCTACTTTATCTTGAAACATTCAGCAATCTGGGTTCTGAGTCATTTAATCTGAACTGGGTTTTCAGTTTGCACTAAAGAGCTGGCGTTCCTAGGAGCAATAATCAATCAGACAGATCATACAGAATGGGTTAACAGTATGGTAACAGAAAGTTATGACAACAATGCACTTTCCAGATTCTTTTCAGGATTTGGTGCAAAACAGGGATTTTGGCAGGTTGTACAGGATGAAACCAGTTCCAAGCTCTGCACATTCATTATGCATTCAGATAACACATGTTTATGTTTATATTACTACATGCAGATTGTATATAGAAATACTCTTACAATCCGTTATCTCCTGCTAAAGTAATATCTGCCTTGTATACAAACTTTTTACAAGCTGCGTTTATAATTTCCCCTTGCTCTATATTGTACACACTGCCTTCTCTAGACTAACTTTGAATCCTAATAATTTATAATTATAGTTATTTTGTAAACTGCACCTTTCAGTATATGAAAAGAACCATGGACTTTGAAAATCATTGTTCAAATTTTCAACTGTCTACTAAGTGCCTGATTATTCGTGTCATTGGAATAAGAGTATTTTATAAAATTGTGCATTGTTATGTCTAATTGTAGAGTTTTTCTCCCCGAGCCTCCGCTGAAAATGGGCACTAGCTCAGTTGGACTAACCCAGTCAACAAATGTCAAATAAATAAATAAATAAATAGTAAATTTTGGGATCTCATCTGCATCAAAGGTGTTCCAGTGAGCTGTAGAAATTATGACTAAGGGTACAGAAGGAAAGAGCTAGGTTATCTGGTGCCCTGTACAGTTCCCAGATTTGGCACTTCCCTGAACTCACAAGCTCAAGAGCAAGTAGAAAAAAAAACACTCCTCACCTACAAATGTAACAGGTGGAGTTAAAAATGCCACATGCACAGGAACCACCTCAGCCATGACAAGAAATACAGTATTTGTATTCAGAAATTAATGTCAATAGTGTATACTTCTGGTCAAAACTGTGTGGTACTGCTCCATCAACACCCGCCAGTCATGCCTCCTAACACCTCGCTTCTGGGGCAGCTGTCTCTTTTTTCCCACCTTTTGCTGAAGGAAGAGTTAACACTATTGATGGCATTCTACTCAGTGATGCTGCAAAGGAGAGCATGACTGCTCACTGATCAATTTGTCATACAGACTAAAACTGCAGGGTCTGAAACTCAACAATGCCAAATTGTAAATAAGTGTCACTTCTATGAAGTACATGGGACATGCTTTGACTCAGAATGGTCTCCAGCTGGATACAGACAATCAATTGTAAATATGTATAAGCCTATATATGCATTTTTTTAGAATGTTACCTTATCTGTCAATGATTATTCCAGACATGTCAGAGATCTCCCTGACACTAAGAAAGCCATTCCAGAGCATACTGCTGTAGGCAGCAGATCAAGAAAAGACTTTTGAGTTGCTAAAGAAGTTATTAATCCTGGCACTAATTCTAAAATACTTTGACATGATACTACCCACGATGCTGTCAGCTGATGCAAGTCAGTAAGACATGGGAGCTGTCTTATTGCAAGAAGACAGATCTGCTGCTTATGCAACAAAGGCACTGACTGGTATGCAGACATGATGTGCACAAATAAAAATAAATGCTATCACATGTCAAAAATACACATCACTATATATGGGGAAAGCATTACAGTTAAGTTTTAATACAAGTCACCTCAGAGAACGTTTAGGAACTCTTTACTTGTGTAGATAATGGCACTAGCAGTGATGACATATGTCCTGCAAGTACAATATATGCCAGAGAATATTATGGCCACTATGGATACCTTTAGTACAACACGTGTGAAGGAATGTAAATAAGACCTATTAGACAAGTTGTAGAACTCTGTAGACTGTTACAATGTTACCATTAACTATGAGAAGTAACAAGAATTCAAAGCTGCTACAAGAGATGACGTGAGGCTTCAATTACTATAAGATGTCATAGGCTGCCCGAATGGAGGCATGCAGTTATATCCATAGTGATGATTTCATGTTAAATATGCCTTGTCAACTACTCAAGATTGATGTTCAGAGATGATGACATCATTATCCCTAGATGATTAGGTAATTAAACACTGATGCAGTTGCTTGATTCATATCGTGGTATAAAAAAGTACAGAGATCATGTGACATGCACTTGCTGAAAATGTCTGAACAAACTGAGTAGATGATTCATAACTGTTAATTAATTGGTATGTACAGGAACCAGAACCAAAGAAGGAGCTAATTCAATTACTACAGTTGAAGTTAGGTACTGACCTGAACTAGTACCGGAATCTCAGTTTCTAGTTGTATGCACCTGTTTCTAGTATCCTGAGGTTGCTCATTTAAAAGATACTTCAATGCAATTTGTACTAAGAAAATTGCAATCCATATTTTTCAGGCATAAAATGACTAAGCAGTGTCAGATGGTCATCTGTAGCTTTCCAGCAAGAAATTCCAGTCCTTTGACAATGTAACCAAACACAACTTATTTTATTTATTTATTTGACATTTGTTTACCAGGGTGGTATGACAGAGTCTACAAAACCTGTTTTCAGCAGAGGCCTGGGGAGAAAAGCTCCACATACAGTACAAATACAGTATAATCCAATCCAGTACAAATTACATTAGAAATACTATACAAAAATAAGTTGAAAGAACATAAGCTATATTACAAGATGTTACATGATGTACTACACACCTAGGAAATTCTATAGAGTTAAAACATTGTAGACAATTATAGTCACTCTCACCATACACATAGCCGGGTCTATATTATAACATCGAAATCTTAAAACTTCAAATGTTATAATATCGAACCATTTCGATCGAAAGACTATAACATTGAACACTCAGAATAGCAAATTTTTTCCCAGGGAAAAAATTTGCTGTTCCGACAAACATACACACAACACAAGCACACCAAAATAAATAATCCACACACATACACTTCACAAGACCCTATACTAAACCATACATACACTACTAGCTATCCACTTACCTTAACCCAACCCTAACCCTAAGGTCCGTAACTACCACACACTCACCTTACCTGCTCCCTAACCCTAAGGTCCCTAACTATCGCACACTCACCTTACCTGCTCCCTAACCCTAAGCTCCCTATCGCACACTCACGTTACCCGCTCCCTAACCCTAAAGTTCTTATCGCACACTCACCTTACCCGCTCCCTAACCCTAAGGTCCCTATCGCACACTCACCTTACCCACTCCCTAACCCTAAGGTCCCTATTGCACACTCACCTTACCCACTCCCTAAACCTAAGGTCCCTAACTATCACACACTCACCTTAACCTGATCTGTTCGCACACTTACCTTAACCCGGTCAGTAATCTTCGCTCCACAGTCAAGGAAATAGCGAAGCTGCAGAAATGGCCCACTGAATACTTTCCCTAGGAAAGTATTCGATATTCTGCAGATTTGCTATTTTCAGCGTTCGGTGTATAGGGTTCGATATTATAACAGTCGAAGTTTTAGGACTTCGATGTTATAATATAGACCCACATAGTCTATGAGTAGATACTGTCCAAGAATAGTATGTAGGTAGTGCATTGTATGACAATAACTGTTCTAGTACATGAAAAAATAGAATTTTGGTTTGTTAGGAAAATAATAGCTTGAAAGGTAGTCATGCAGAAAGATAGTGAAAACGTTAAGAAGAATAGAGGCATTACAGTCTGAGTAGTAGTTTAAGGATATGGTATAGAAACAGAGAAGGAGTTAGAAGAGCCTTAGGATTTTGCAGACTATGAGGGAGTGAAATGTGACAGAAGACGAGGATAAGGCTAGTCTGGAAGAAGAGAAAGAGCTAAGCATTAGTAAGCTTTATACAGCAGCAGAGCCATGTTTTTTTGAGATGATTTATTAAAGAGGCTTTGAAATGAGTTAGGCCAGGCATAGACCAGGTAGCTAGAAGTAGTGAATTCCAAAGTATAGAGACAGAGTATGAATACAGAGAGTGACCTGGTTTTCTTGCAGATTTTAAGATTGCTAAGAGATTTTTGCCTTCTGATTGTAGGAAATATGGCATATCAAATAACTATGGGAAAAAACAAGAACCGCCACACAGAATGCCACAAAGCCGTATTTTAATCAAGTTTAAGCACTTTCATTCTAAAACATGTAGAACTTCTTCAGAAACAGTTGTGAAGCTGGTTTACTCCATTTAAAAATGCCTCAATGGCACCAAACTGAGTTCTTAAAGAGAATTCTTAAAGAGGCATACTACAAAAGAAAACATGCATAAATACAGATAGCTAAAATACATTCAAATAGCAGCCTTTCAACAAAATTGTAAATTTTTAGCTATTTGAATATATGTTTAGCTATTTGAATTTATGCATGCTTTTTGTCTTATTTGTGGTTATGTCTCTTTACAACTGTTTCTGAAGAAGTTCTACATGTTTTAGAACAAAAGTGTTTAAACTTGAATAAAATCCTGCTTTGTGGCATTCTGTGCTGCATTTTTTGTTTAATCCTTTGACAATGTATGAGGATTCACACACATCATTTTAAGTCTAGAACAGAGAATGATTGAAACAGTGATGATCATGAGAAAGTGTGATCATTCACAGTAAGACGCTGGTCGGTTCGATTCTCAGCTAGAGCGTCTTCTGCGTGGAGACATGCGTGAATGGGCGTACCTTCGTTGAAGGTTGTGCATCAGGGCTGGTAACTCGGCACGTAAAAATCAACTACCAATCATTAGCAGACCGGAGTTCCGCTGTGGCGACCCCTAACTGGGAAAAGCCGAAAGACACAACAAAGAGTACAGAAATGTACCTTTCCAGTCCATAGGATTTTCACCAGCAGAAAAGAATTAATGGTCAGAAGGATAAGGTAAAAACTACCCACAACATTTCCATTGCTAGTTCCAGACAATTTACAGCAAGCATTAAGAATGTTACAGAGCAATAGCCACAAAAACTTAGCTGATAAATCAGCTGGGAGCTGTTGGGATAATAAGATTTTAATTTACAAAAAACTCCTGTTTTTAGAGGATGAAAGCACTAATTTTTTTGTAAATTAAAATCTTACTATCTTGAGAGCTCCTGACTCATTTTTCAGCTAAGTTTTTGTGGTTATTAGTTTAGTTCCATGGTTGCTATACTTATTTTATTGTTACAGAGCACCCAACTGAATCAGAAAATGTCAACAACTTATCTGTTTTGAAGGACTGAGAGTGGGGGAAGCTGGCCCAGGGTCATAATTTAGGTCAAAAGGTACAAGTGCAAGCAACTCTGCTGATCACAAACAACCAAGATCTTGCATACTGCATTGTGATACATGACATTTTACTATCAGAATTCTACACAACTACTGAAACTGCAGAACATAGCTACATACACGTCTAAACTGGCCACCATCTGAATCTAATCAGGGCTGACCGGAGATTGTAGTGCAGTGTCTTCTGAATGCATTGACTTCAACTAATCAGCGCCTACTAGAGAATGCAGCAAAGTCACTTCTGAATGCCTATACAATAAACTGCACTTGGCAATTAAGCTCACTCTATCAATCTGTGAGAAAGGATGTAAGAAACTAGAAACTGTCTTTCAAAAGGAAAATGCACACGTGAACTAGATGTATTAACTGTGCACTTAATTAAAAATGTGTAAACAAATTGTTTAAAAACATATTGTGCTTTATTTGTCTTTTCAGTAAATGTATAATATTTAAAAAAAATGTGTAAACTGGAATATAATTGCAGTTGGTACTGTGCAAAATTACTTCACAAATGTTTTACATAGTTTTACAGTTGCCTTATTTGGATTTTATCATCCTGAATCTTAACTTCCCTTGGATATTTAACTGGAAAAACAGTAATGACATTTTTCTAAATTCAAAAGCCACAGAAAACCCATTTGGGTACTTGTAAATAGAGTCTCTGACTGTTTATTCACAAAGCAACTATCACAAGTGTGCCTTCTGGATACCCTTAAAGGCAGAGCTCAACTATTACCTGTAAGGACTCTGAGCATTTCATTATTGACATAAAGTCAGATATAACAAGGAACAGTATACCTTTAGCCAAAAGCAGCCAGTGTGTAGTTTAGATGATCGACAATATTTTCTAACCATAGTCTGTTTTTAGTATGTTTTATTTTCAACTTCTTGTGTAAGTTTATTTTATTGTTTGCATATTTACCTGTAAATAAATGCTTTAACTTAGAATTTCTTAAGTTTTCCTAACATCTCCCAGCCATATACATAGTTTTGTGACACTGCTCACCAACCCACCTCTATTATTCTAATTGTTATGATAGCCATATATAATTGACTCTGAAACTGCTTAAAACCCCATCCCTTAACTACAACATTAATATTTTCTGCTCTACCAAGTTCCTTCCTTCACTTCCATTTTTTTGAATTTCTAGTCACACTGTTCATAAAATCTATTATATATTTGACAAACCCACTAATACACCACTCCAAATGCTCAGTGGTCAACCTCTACTAAATGCATAAATATTGTTCATACTGTAACAATTTCCTTTATTTCATAGGAATGTAATTTAATTGGTAAGCATATTTGTAATTGCTAATGTGTATTATTTAATATCTATTACTGAACATTACTGAATATATGTTTAAAAAGTTTGCAGTATATTGGACCTTTTCTCCCCTGGCTTCCACTGAAAAGGGATGTTGACTAAACCCAATCAGGCAAACACAGTTAACAAAAGCAAAATACAATAAATAAAATTAAACATATGTCTAGCTATAATCTGATTTGTTTCTGTTTCAAATGCTTGTGGTTGATATGTTATTTGTTTATTTCTAAAAGTTTATGCCTTTTACTGATGTATCCATTAGTTTAGTGTGCAGCCTTTTGGAGAGTGACTGCTTAAAGCTAATTGTTGACATTTAAGAATTTAAAGGCTGGCTTATTTTAAGGGTAAACAGTAAATCATTAAGTGATAGCAGGCTGCAACATATATGAAATTTTTGGAAGGAGGTAGCTGGTAGTGGAGTGTCACCATTTATCCTCATTTTGAAAATATTGTGTGAGTATATGAGTGCAAAATAAGTCTGGTCCACCTTCAATTACTGTTGGTAAGGTTGCATTAAAAGGTAATGTACTTGATCTGAAGTGTATAAAATCCTAGGGAGCCAGTGATTATATCTCTGATCTGTAGCTAGATAGTATGGTGTTTATCTAGGTCTTGCAGGGCTTGGCTATTACCCATGACAGCAATATACACTCTTCAGGCCAGTTGCCATTTGCATTCTAACAGACTCCAGTGGTGGTAGTTGTGAAGCTAGGTGAAGGCTGCCAGCCTAGCCAGATAGAATTTTGTAGATAATTCTGTCATTTGTAAATATTAATGTAAGCCACAGGCTTGTTTTCTTAAATCTGAAATGACTGTATTGGATGTTGAACTGGAAAAAATGTAACAACAGTGCACTCTGCTGTAAGAAAGCTGAAAAGTCAAGCACTGTAAAATTCTTTGATCTAAAACTCGGAGCTGAGATGCCTAGAAGGAGGCATTCTGCTTATTGTTTTCAGGCCAGAGTTAATGGATAGAATTTACATGTGTGATTTCTTTTATTGCTCTGGCTTCCTGACCAGCTGCAAGATCAAAAGGGCTATTTACCTATGAGTTTCTGTTAGCCTGGGAACCAGAAAGAAATGATGTGATCTGAAATGAGTCAATGGTACTGTGTTACCAATTTAAGGACAGAGTGACTCAGAGCATTTTAGCACTTGTCTTGAGAACATCCAACTCACCAGCACTCTGCTTGTGTTCTATATGTAAGTTTATTTTAGAACTGTGTTTCCTCTTAGATATAGCTAGGAAATAGGAAGATTAGATTACTCTTTTTTCTGTATTGATGTCAGAACATTTCTACTGTATTATATTAAGTATTTCTCTGTGATTTCTGAACTCTTGACTAGCACCATGTAGTAAGAAGTATTGGCTTGTGTTTTTATTATTTATTATTAAATATTTTTAAACCTTCCAACTGTGGCTGCTTTGGGCTGCTTTGTGTAGAGATAACTTAAGCTCTAAGAGTATGTTGCATGCATTTAGTGATATTGTACAAAGCCACTCCAATAGCCCTGTTCTATCACACTTACCATTTGGATAATAATATTGCACAGTATAATTGGACACCCTTTCATAAGGGCCTTTTAGTAGCTGATAAATATTAGTGGGTGGTGGCAAGTGGTACTACCGTATAGTCTGGGTAAAAGGGGCACAGCTGGAGAACCTGTGCCAGCCTTTCCCAGGAGTGTCTGTGTGGTTGTATATAACTCTTATCATAAAGTGTGTGTGTGTCAGCTACTTGAGCAGGGACACGAAGCACTGGTTGGACAGAGAGGGTGCTGAAGATTTTAGCTTGCCCACTAGGCTGAGATCTGGACCCTATAGCTGTGCCAGTAGAGAGTCCTATTGGGGACCTAGAGAGAAAGGGAGAAACCAGCCCCAGACTGACTGTGATCTCTGTGTGCTCTTAAGGGAAATTGTACTTTACTGTGTGTGTATTTATTATCCTTTCCCTGTACGGATGCCCCTCACTGGTGTTAGTGGTGAGGATTGAGGCTCCTTAATTGCTGGGTTAGTGCACGGGCATCACAGTAGTCAAGCCCCATGCTACTGATTCTAGTTCACATTCAAATAATGATGGCAGGGATGTGGGACTTAATGCCTTTTATTTCCATTCATCACACAATCCACACATTCAATAAGGACTTGGATAACTCCATTGGAACCTTAAAGCTTTCAGATGACCAACATTTTGGAGGGGTTGACATAATGTTTAAGGTGTTTACCTTACATACACAAGGTGCAGAGTTTGATTCTCACATGAGATATAACTTCTAGGCCTAAAATGCACACATGGGCAGTTAGTCTAGTACTAACCTATGAACCTATGTGGGAAGGCAGTGATGGTCCTAAATGCTTAGGTAGTTTGTGGTATTGAAGGCAGGATGGTACTTCTGTTGGAAAATTCCAGAATTCAGGGGTAGTCGGTACTGATCTGTAAATTAAGTCCAACTAACTGAGGACAATTGGGGCAACCTGGGATTAACATGGCTAGGCTTATAAAGGCTCTAGGGCCTAGTAACCTCCTATGAACCTAATAGGACTTGAATTGTTCATGAAATGTATGCATCTGTATATGCAGCAGAGCACTTCTAAAGTGGAGCTGTGACATAAAGAAAGATATAGCATTTAAAAATACATGCAAAGACCAGTGTATAACACTGTCTTTTTGACTGAAAAAGAACAGTATTAGCAACATAGCAGTATTGTGTGCTGTCAAGCCCTCTTTTGAGATGACTGATGGTGGGGGTCGCATCTAGCATTGTGATATCCCTTTACAGCTATGGAGAAATAGCCTACAGTATTATAAAGTAATTCCGGAAAGCAACATTTAAATTTACATGATTTTTTTTCTGAATGGAGCTGTGACATTCTACTGCTTTGCATTGTATCACATTGTATACGATAGAACACATATTGTTAACAACATAGTGTTATTTAACAATAAAGCATTATCCTGGGGAAATAAGAGGCATTCTGAAATTCCCAGTCTACTCCACATATCTATAAAGCGTATAATATGCAAATAATATATGTGTAATGGATCTGCAATTTGCACTAAGCAAGGCACTTTCATAGATACTGCCCTCACACATACCATTATGTACTGATATGTTACTGTGCCTGGTCTCCATTCAGAGATGTTCTTCTTAATCTACTGAATATTTTCTTGGCTATGCATTGTGCATCTTGTACATTTCTACCTGCTGTGATCAGTTTAGCATAGCACACCAAACTGTGTCTGTCATTAATACCTCCCACATACATTTTACCATGTGACCTCCTCCAGTGCCATTGTCTGTACAGGCTGTGTTGTGCTTCCCTCGTCCTTTGCTACTGTGAAACAGTGAATGTTCCTGTAATATCATCACCTCACATAATGTCCTTCCTGATAGACCAGTAATGACACACAGAACATGATTCAACCTTTACTCCCTCCATGTCCTCACACCAGTTGTGTAAATTTCATGTATTCCCCTACTAGCATTCTGTGGACATTTCCATGGTTGCTGATATTCCACCACCTATGCACTGTTTCCCAGTATCGTGCCCCCCCCTAAGGCATTGAATCCTAAAATGCTACCTAATACAAGGCAGAGAGTGATTTGTTAAATGAATGCATAACACTGAAAAGTAAAGTACAAGGTGTTGCAGGAAAAATATGACTATAAAGGTAATATCAGTCCTTTTTAAGCTAGGACCTTCAGCTCAGTAAGTGATGCTGCTATGATGATGGCACAGAAATGAACAATTTAGTTAGCACACGGTTTGGCTCAAAATATGCATTTCTTTCATCAGTTGTTCATATCTGTGTGCCTAGTGATAAAGAAAGCATGTGGTATTGTTTTCACAGCAGTTCTTATATGACCTTGATATTATGTACCTTAGTTGGTTTATCAGTGCTGTATCATTCTGTTGCTGATGTACCTGCTAATACATGTTCTGGAAACTTGTTCCTTAATAAATATTTAGCAACTAGTGGTTCGCACTTTTCAAGTATTCCCATAGGGCAGTATGCTAGAACTGACATCGGCGTTTTTCTAGGGTTACCTTTATTAGCCAGAATGGCACGCGCTCGAGTAATCTCATGCTTGACATGCTTCTGAGAAATGTCGGAATGCCGAATTCCAGTATACCCAACATAAACACCGAACATTGAAACTCCCTACCCCTCTGGAGCTAGGAACAAGCATTAACATGGGTCTAGAAAGGGGTGAGATTGGTAAATCGGGAATGTCGGTGTTCGGCATTCCTGTCATTCAGGATGTAGGATGTTGCGTAGGTGGACTTGAGCGCATGCTATTCTGGCTAATGAAGATAAACTGTTTTTCTGTCATAGTAATATAGCTGATCATCCAAACAGATTAATACCTCATTGTCCCAACATTCGAAGAACATGTCAGTTTATGTGATACTGACCATGCCAGTAAATGCATGAACATGTATAACAACTGATTTATTTTAAGTATTTACCATAAGTTATATAAATCTGAAGTTATATTTGGATTTTGACAGATATCATACATGTTTCTGCTGTGCAGTAACATATTCAACCAGGAAGAAATTAAAAATATTCAAATTTCTGACTGCAGTGATAAAATACTGATTTTCTCTCTCATTCTTTTGAGGCACTGCTTGTTCATCTCTGCCTTCCCTTTTTATAGGTTCATAGGTAAGTACTAGGGTAGCTGGCCTTGTAGGCCATTTTAAGTCTAGCCAATTTCTCTTTTTGTGCACAAAATAACCTATCCTGTCTGGTTATAGATTGGCCTTACTCATCCTGTGGTCAATAGTTTTATATTACCCCTAATAGGAATAACTAGGATCATACCATAGATAATTTGAGGGGACCCATGTATGGGATAAAGTATATAGGAGATGCACAGGGGGGGCAGTCCTGGTGTAAATTTTCTGCTTCTCATCCATAGATCTAAGTTGCACTTGAAAATGGTCAGGAATTAACTTTGCTTTATGTGGATGGGGAGTCTGTTCCATAGCAGCTGTATCTTCTGTGAACTATATATGTCCTTCCAAACCATTCTGTTGATGTTGCAGAAGAGGTTTAGATTCCTAGACCAAGCATTTCTGATGCCATTTAACTTGCTAATATGTGATAAATCCATCAGTAATGGGTTGGAGGATACTTTGTATACTAGACACAGGTCACCTCTCAGCTGTCTGTAGGATAACAAGTACAGTGGCAAGGCTTTGAGATTGTCCAATTAAAGCATGTTCTTTAAGCCTTGTATCATCTTAGTAAGGTATCTCTGTGGGTGTTTCAGTTGTTCCATTTGTCTAGATAAATATGTATGTCAAAAGGGGCATTATATTCAATGACTGGCTTAATGAGGGCTAAGTAAAGGGGACAATGACATCTCTACATGTAGACACAATCCCTTTGTTTATAAGCTGTTCAATATAAAAGGACTATCTTACAACAGACACATGTTGGTCAAAAGTTAGGTCACTGTCCACGTGAATTCCCAAATCCTGAACAACTGGGTCAACTCTTAGGGACATCTTGTCAATGTGGTATTTCTCTGAAGTAGATGATCTCTCAAAGGATTCAATAATGCATTTTTTGTAGTTAGTTTCAGACCATGATTTTGACACCAGTTATTTATTTGGGACAAACCTAGCTAAGTTATTTGGGGATTCAATGATTGCTCCTAGCTTGCAGTTATCTGCAAACATAGTCATCCAGAGCCCTTTGGTATTTATCTCTTAGTTCAGAAAATTAGATGTCTAACAGGAGAGGTCCCAGTACAGAACTCTAGGGGACTCCACTGGTGACTGGTCTCTTTGTAGAGGTAGCTTTCCCTAATTTGATTATCTGTGTCCTATCTGTGACATAGGGGTCACCATATTCATGGTGACAATTCATGTTGACAATTATTTTGATTAGTTAGATGACAAACTATAACAAGCATGTAGTTAGACAAATGATGTAATTGAAGCAGCCTGCTGCTTCCCCACCAGCCACCCCAGAGGAATTAAGAATTGAATGCATTCAGTCAAAATACTATTCATTAAAAATGGGCGCATTTATTCAGTGATGAAACTTAACTGTAAGTAAACTGTATACACACGTGGTATTATCAGAAACATGGTCAAATAATGACACTTTCCAGTGCTTTCATTTATACTATTATTTCAGATTTACATGAAAGAAGTTAGAAAAAATAATACTGTTTGACAGAGGCTTTTGAAATATTGCTCGTATAAGTACATTTTTATGATCATTGGCCCAAATCACAAAATAGTCAATGACAAAGGCTGAAAATAAGGGACATCCCTGAAATGACTGGTTGTACCTTACATAAACTGCATGCTGTCTTCTTTAGTGGTTTCCCGACATATGCTTAAGGTGAAATTTCTCAAGCATCAGTAGTCAGCAGAAAAAAAAAAGAAAAAAATGAACGGCATAAAACCAAAATTTTTTTTTCATAGGAAATTATTGCCTGTGCTATTTCTAAGTGTGTGCTGGCAATGGTTCACTTTTTAGGGAGATTTCTCCCTTGTTCATGTTGGTACAACTGTAGAGTTGGTATATATAAGTTCAGGGGAAGTCTTGTTACCTAGTTTGGGGGAGTCTTGCTTTCTACATCAGGGGTGCAGGAGGCTTGCCCCCCAGCAAAAAAATTGAGTTTTTTGCTGTTTTTATTTTCAGACATTTATTTTCATTCTTTTGAAATCTCAGCTTTCATGAAGTTGGCATTTTGTAGAAGAACCTTCTCTGTTAACTGCAATGGTAAAAATCTGGTAGTGACTAATGACTGAAAAAGTATAGTTGTATAGGCTGCACTTCACATAATGTTATGTGTTCAAAGTTTTCACTGCTGTAGTGGCCTTTGGCTAGATGGCTTGTATCCTGCCCAGGATACAACAACTGGCCAGTCTTCAAAAGCTCTGTCTTCCTCCCACACTTCTGTCTGGTAATTGCTGACTGGATGGCCCCCAGAAGGGAAATGAGCAGTCAGAGTATAACCAACATCAGGATTTTCTTGCTCAAACAAAAATAGAAACCTTACTCATCCAGAAACCCCCCCCAAAACATAAACATATACCTTTTTATCCTATCAACTAAGTATATACAGTAGAAGGGGGGTGGAGGGTGGGTGTGGCTACTGCAGCACTGAATAATTAAAACATCTACTGTTATACTAACTGCAACTTACATAACTGTACTAGGTTCATCATTCTCACTGCTGCAGTAACATTTAGCAAATTGGGTTGACTACCAAAGCTCATCCAACCTGGGAGGAGGAAGGATAAGGATTCAGGAGCCCATGGAGAATGGTCCTAGCAAAGCCAGTCCTGGTCCTGGAAAAGGAGTCCAGTATGTAATGCTTTGTAAAAGTATGCGCAGAATATCATGGTGCTGCCTCAAGGAAGCTTCTAGAGTCTACCTCTCTCCAGTATGCCATTGAAGATGCCAAGGTTCTAGCAAAATATGTTGTAATCCTGCCTGGAAATGTCTTACCATGGTAGGAATAATAAGAAAAGATGGAGTAAGGAACAAACAACTGGAATTGTCTGAAATGACACAGTTTTTTTTTTATTTTCCAGTCCAATACCAGGAATTCCACGGCTGTAAAGCTTTCCTAAAGGACTTAGTAGAGACAAGATAATACCTGAGTTGCAATAGAAAGAATTCTTCCTGCCAATCACATTGTACAATAAATGAAGGAGATTGATTGCTAGATTCAAGGTACACTCTGAATGTAGTAAGGGCATGTAAGAGGGACTGTTTTCTACACATAGCCCTATATGCATGGGAAAGTAAAATTATTAACCCACCAAGTATAGCTGAAACCCAGATACTGTCTTGCAGATGTTAGATAAATAAACCAGTTAATCTACCAAAAAGATGAATCAAAAGCATCCCAAACAGATGGTTCAAACACAAACAGAAATAACTTTCAGAACAAAAAATAATGATCCCAATTAAGTGTCATCTGAGTAACAGGTTCCCTTATATAACAACAGAAAAACAACTCTTTGTAGAACAGCTTGACCAAAGTCTGAAATGAAGAGGAGGATCCATGGACAGAAATGCTGGAATGGCTGATAAATACCCCCTGACAAAGGAGTAACCAGGCCACAGGATAGTAACTCAAACAATTGTTTTAGAACCAGAAGCAATAATCCCAGCTAGGACCCTGGTTATAGGTGAGATGCTAACAAGAATATTTTCTCCACTGGTTAACATAAGACTTTCTAGAAGCAAGAATTTTTGCCAGCTTTAGTATTTGCAGCAAGTCCTCATAAAAACGTGCCTAAAAGGTATTAGAACTGAACCATCCAGACAGTCAGGTAAAGTTGTTTGAGATTAGGATGCATCAAATTCCCTCTGCCTTGTGTGCATAAATACAATCTGTGATGAAGCTGGTGGTAATTGCTCTGACCAATTCCATAAGAAGGGAGACCCCATGTTGCTTGGGCCAGAAGGGAGTCACCACAATACTTTTTGGAGAGACCTTCGGAATATTTGGAATAACCCTGAATATTTGGCAGAAAGGGTAGAAATGCATATGGAATAGCTGAATTTGAATGATTGTTTCTCTAAACTTCTGCTGTCTCCTCGTAGCTCAACCTGCTCCATTCACCTACCCTATCCCCATTCCCACCCACCCAACTCTCATTTCATTTATATTCTTCTAACCACTCCCCCTCCATATTCAGCCAATCATCATCCCCATTCTCCACTCCTCCTCTTCTTTCCAACTCTCTTTCATCACTTCCTTTATTTACTGCATAGTATCACAAATGTTTCCCATTATTTATCAAACATTACTTCTTTTCCCTTTCACCTTCTCTTTGTAAGTCTAACAAATACCACAGCTCTAAACCCAGATCTTCTACCCACTGAAATAAAATTTTTAATCTGCTACACATGTACCCCACTTAATACTTCCTCAGACATTAGCCCTAGCCTCTATCACACTAATCCTACTCTCTGTGCTAAAATACACTTGCTTTCTTCTGACTGCATCTTACATTATATACCTAACTCCCTTCACTATATAATCTCTAAACGTTTTTACCTCTTTCAACATTCTTCTCATATCCTTTCCATTCTTATCTCCTCAGGTGACATTCACCCCAACCCAGGGCACTCTAACTCTTATAACCCCACAAACTCTACTTTCTCTAAATGTTCTAAATATCTTCACATAACTACCCTTAATTTCCAAAGTATCTGTAATAAAACATCTGAACTGCATGCCTGACTCTCTCAAAGCAAAACTGACATCCTAGCTGCTACAGAAACTTGGCTAAAATCTCTATTCAAGACTCTGAGCTTCTCACTCTTAACTTTAGTATTATTAAGGCAGGTAGGCAACAGAAATAAAGGAGAAGGTGTGGTTATCATACCCCAACACCCTCAATATTTCCCCTTATAAAGACCCCATCTTTCAGTTCAAAAATGCTGAAATAGTGATCTCCTTTCTTGAAATTAACCACCAATAAAGCTTTGTATCATTGTCCTATGCATTCCACCTGGAAATAACACTCTAACTGTAGAAGATTTTCTATCTTGGCTGTCCCAAACTATAAAAAATGAAACAATCATCCTTGGGGGACATGAATATTGATTGGTCCTCTATCTCTTCCAATCCGTCATCCACCACCATAAACCTATATCACTTCACCCAACTTATCACTACTACTACTAAGTACAACAGCAAAACCAATGAAGGATCCATCCTAGATGGGATTCTAGTCTCAGACCCTTCCAAATTTATAATTTCTGGCACTATGTCAAACTCTATTAGTGACCATCTCCCTGCTTATACAATCTGAGCCTGCTCACCCATTCCAAAAAAAAAACATAATACAAAGCTTGTCCAAAATCTTTCTAAATTTAACCCCATCACATTTAACATCCTGAAAAGTATTAAATGGAGTATCCTTAAAACTATCCCTTTGGATGACCCCTTTCTCCACTTTAATAATACTTTTCAAAAAATATCGGATAGCCTAGCTCCTTCAACAACCAAAAGAACTGAAACTAGTAATTCCCCCAGGTAGCAAAAGTTACTAAAGAAATGTTGAGAAATATGGATAAAGCTTGGAAAGTTTGGCTTAAATCTAAGGTTATCTCAGCTTAAATCTAAGGATACCTCTAGTCTGATTCCTTATAAACAGCTCAGTAACCTAGCTAAAAAAACTTATCTCTAAAGACAAAATGCACTACTGCTGGAACCAGCAAACTAATAGAAAAAGTAACCCCAAAATTGTTTGGTCTTCTACAAATAATCTCCTGAACCCTGGTACCAAACCCATTCCCTGCCCACACCCCAAGTCTCCAGAACAAATAGCTAACATTTTTAACTCTTATTTTATTGACACCATTGCCAATAATACCTCTATTTTCTCCCTTCCTCTCCCAAACAACACTTCTTCTTCCCTTTCTTATACTCTACCTCAGAACTTACAAAACACTTCATATACTACTCACTATCCTTCTCCAGCTACTAAAACTCCCTTGCCAAACAGCACTCAACTGTCTTCTCAATCACTTTTCAATCTCTCTCCTATTCCTACCTCTCAAATCAAAAACCTTCATCTAAAATTAAAGCCCTGTTCCAACTTTGCTGACAGAATTTCTGCCAAATTTCTCAAACTCGCTGCAGACTCAGTGGCCTATCCCATAAGCATTTTGATAAACAGTTCCATCCAAGAATTTTACGTCCCTGGCCTCTGGAAAAACCTACAATATTACCACTTCATAAAGGTGGCCCTTCAGCCGACATCTCTAATTTCCGACCCATTCCCATGCTCTCCCCCATTTCTAAAAGTCTAGAAAAATGTGTTGAACAACAACTCTTAGACTACCTTCTAAAATACAATATTGTCTCCCCTACTCAGCACGGGCTCCATTCAGGGCATAGCACATCCACTGCATTAATTTCCTTCTTAGATATAGTTAACAAAGACTGAGACTCAGGAAACATTATATCAGCCCTTTTCTTGGACATTTCAAAAGCATTCAATACTATCTCTCTCACTGTATCCTCCTCTCCCAACTCTCCAGTATTGGCCTATATCCCCAGTCACTCAACTGGTTCAAAAGCTACCTCTCTAAAAGAGAGCACGCTGTTAAATGGCAGAACTCCATCTCCCCTTACATTCACAACCCCACAGGTGTTCCCCAAGGTTCAGTCTTAGGCCCTCTTCTATTAAACATTTTTATCAACAATCTCCACCAAGCTATCCAGCAGGGTTCCCTAGCCCAGTATGCAGATGACTCCACTAGTCTGTTAACAACTCAAACATACTAAGAAAATCACCCAAGTGGCATTTTGTCCTGTAGAAACCTGGATTCACAAAAATCACTTCTCCCTAAATCCAAAAATAAACAAACTTATTTTTACTCCCAAGAGAAATATACCTATTAACAAAGCTGACTTCAAAATATTCTGTCTTAACTCCACCAAAATTGAGTTAGTAACTCACACTAAGCTATTAGGCTTAATTATTGTTGAAAACCTCACATTCATTCTCCATATTCAAAACAATATCTGCAACACCAACAAAAAATGGTGCCACTCTACAGGCATAATAAGTTCCTCTCTCTCCTACTAAACAAGCATTAGCACTAACTTACCTCCGGCCTTCACTAACCTTTATTAATTGACCTACAGTGTTCTTTGAAAGGTAAATAAGAAACATGCTATAACAAAATTGCCAAATTTGCCACAAATAGCCACAATTCTACTCATCACTGTATTGCCCTAAAACAATTCCAGTGGCTCGAACTCCTCCACTACCTACTGCTTCTCTAGCTCACAACCACTCATAAACTGATATATAAGCCCCATGATTCTCCTGCACTCAGCTCCCTATTTACTCTTTGCAAGCCAGCTTGGCCTCTACGTTCTGAACACCAATGCCTTCTCCAAATGCACAAACCCAAGCTACCTGCAGGTCAGTTATTATACTCTTGGACTATTAACAAAACTTGTAATAATCTTCCAGCATCTATCCACTTACAACCAAGCCCTTCTAACTTCAAAAGTGCACTGCACAATCATTTCCTCTCCAAGTGGATATGTAACTGTTCAGTTCCTACCTCAGACATTACTTAAACCTAATCCACTAATTAAATCCGGTATCTGTCCTTCCAGCTCTTCCTCATAATTTTCTTTTTCATTTTAAATTCCTAACGAACTTCATACCCTTCCCTACTGATATCACTTACCTCCTCTCTCCTCTTTGCCACCTTTCCATCCCAATTCCCACATTCCTTCTTCTTTATTAATCTTACCCTCTCCTTTTATTGTCCTTTACCTTTTACTTTCCCCCCTTACCCTCCCTTTCTTTTGTTTCTCCTTTACCTATTACCCTTCTTCCTTCCCTACCCCCATGTCATTAGTAACTCATACCGATATTCCTTTCTCATTAACTTACATTCACATTCTTCTATTACCTGGTCTAAATAATGCCTCTTATTTTATACTTTTCTTCTTCAGCATATAACTGTTTAATTCTTAAGTCAATGTATTCAGTTTACTATTTATAAGTTTTATTGAGCTTCTTTTCTATTATATATCTAACCTTCCCTTTAATACCTTGTTTATTCAGTCAAATATTCTGTGTAATCTTATAAACTTATTTGTAATTCTATGTATCTTATAAACTTTTTGTATTTCTGTGTATTTTTTGTTACATTGGAACTTTTCTCCATGGCTCTCCACTGAAAATGGGATAGTCTATCCCAGTTCTCCCTGGGCCTCCACTGAAAATGGGCTAGTCTAACCCAGTTCTCCCTGGGCCTCCACTGAAAATGGGCTAGTCTAGCCCAGTTCTCCCTGGGCCTCCATTGAAAATGGGCTAGTCTAGCCCAGTGGACTTTCCCGGTAAATAAATGCCAATAAATAAATAAACCATTCCTGACCATGGGAATAAAAATGCATCTGTTTTCCAGACCTGCCTGCAAGGAGTCCTGGTGTAGAATTTACTTAGTTGTTTGTTTTGAAAGGAGACAAACAGATCTATTTCAGATGTTTCCCATAACTGGATCCATTCCTAGAAGACCCCCCTCATTCAGTTTCCATTTGAGAGGGTCTGTCCTGCCTTGCTCTGCTTGTCTACCACTACATTTTGCTGTGACAGTATGTAATATGCTTGGAGGGTTATATAGTCTATAATCCTGTAGAGCTAACTCCCAAGCCATCATAGTCACTTTGCACAGGGGGGTAAGATCTGTTGCCTCCCTGTTTATGTACCATATCAATGTTGTATTGGCTGTAATCACTTGAAGTGGCCCCTGGAACACAAACCATGAAGAGATTCTATAGGATACACCACAGCTAACATCTCTTTGATGGATATGTGCCTTGGATTGTCTGAACTGTCCCATAGGCCTCTCATGTTTACTCCTACAGACACTCCTCCAAAAGCAAAAATGGAGACATCTTATTGCCTCCATCAATGCAACTTTTTCTTGTTAAAGCTCTAAAGTAGAATCTGAAAATCCCAGTGGATAAGAATGTTGGGTCCACATTTTTTTAAGCATTGAAATTTTCCTCATGTATAACTATAATAATAAGACTCATAGAAGCCATGAATCGTAGAATCTTTAAATATTCTCTGGCTTAAGTCTCAGATTGGAGATGATAAGAAAAATTTTCAGATACAAATTATCATTTCCTGTGTTTGGAATGTTTTTGCAGAGATGTATCTAAAAGGCAGTCTAAAAGCACAATCCTGTGTGAATTATGGAGTCAAGGAGGCTTTCTGAACATTTATCTGGAAATCAAAATTGGTAAGGAATGAAGAAGCCCATGTTAAGAACTCCTGACAAAAGACTTTGCAGACAACTCAAAGGGTAATGCAGAGGACTGAAAATGTGACTCAGACAGACTTTGTTAAACTTTCCAAAGCCTGTAGCTATGGGAATGTTATACTGAGCATCTCTAAGGTCTAATGTTACCATAAAATTCAAAAGAGGAATGACTGATAACAGACTCTGAACAGTCAACATTCTGAATTTTGGTACTTTCACAGTTCATAGGTTCATAGGTAGGTATTAGGCTACTGGCCCTGGGGCCTATACAGGCCCAGCCAAAAAGGTACCCTGGCTTTTGCCACCCAAGAAAATTATTTTCCTGTGCCACTGTCGAGCAGAGCCACAGAGGTGATCCCCAGAGTGAATTTCCTATTTCCCATCCAATCATCAAGATTTTTCTTGAAGAGTGCTAATGAGGAGCTTTGTTTGATATATATATATAGGTAGTTTATTCCAGAGTATGGGAAGTCTCTGGGACAGGAATCTATCCCTCCGGCATGTTCTGTTTATTGTGGTGACAAGGTTTAGGTCCTTAGAGCATGTAGCTTGGAGGGATTGGGATTTCTTTAAGTGGTGCATGTCCAACAGCTCTGGGTTTGACATAGCTTTGTATGTTAGGCAGAAATCACCTCTGAGTAGATGATATGCGACAGAGTAAAGCTGGAGTTTTTTGAGACAGTCTGCATAGGGCATCAGTTTGAGGCCAGTAATCCTCTTTGTGAGGTATTTCTGTGGCCTTTCCAGTTGTTGTAGATGTCTTGTGAGGTAAATACCAAAAGGGGCGTTGTACTCTATAATGGGTCTAATGAGTGATGAGTAGAGGGGAACAATGACCTCTTTTTTCCTGGATGAGAAACCTTTTGTGATGAGGTGTGCCATGTAGAAGGATTTCCTGACTACTGTGGCGATGTGATTATCAAAGGAGAGACTACTATCCACCTGTGTCCCAAGGTCTCTTATCACACTTTTAGTGTTAAGTAGACTACCGCCTATGTGGTAGTTCATGGGTACAGAGTTTTTACCAAAAGGGATGACAATGCACTTTTTGGCATTGAGCATGAGGCCATGGCTTTGACACCAGGCATCTGTCTAAGTGAGGCCCTTTTGTAGGATGTCCACATCATTAGGAGATTTGATTATGGCTCCTAGTTTGCAGTCATCTGCGAACTTTGTTAGCCAAAGACCTTCTGTGTTAGCCTATACCAAACAGGAGAGGACCTAGGACTGAACCCTGTAGTACTCCACTTGTCACTGGTCTGAAGTTGGATGTAGAGTCTGCTACTTTCACAGTGTGGGTTCAGTCAGTGAGCCAGTTGGCAACCCATCTTGTGACATGGGAATTTATACCTAGTTTAGTATGCTAGTAAAGTGTGACTGCACGTCTAGAGCAACCATTAAACTGCCATCACTAATCTGTTTGCAGTTAGTAAATGTATATAAATCAGTTATAAATTGTTTGGTGTCTTTGAGAATATATGTATTTCTACTCAAAACTGTTTTAAGATGATTTTCAACAAAGATACTCAGTGGCTCAGTACACCACCCTCTGCCGGCCACAATTAGTCTCATAGGGGACAGAGGTATTAATGATAAAGTTTCTATAAAGCCAGTTTTACAGGCTAGGGGACTGCCCAGATGACTACAGTTTTTATTACTTTTTAAATTGTTCATATTTATGTGCAATATGTTTATGTTTCTAAATGTTTACTGCCTAGATGACCATTTTAAACTGATTATAGATATGCTTTTGTATATGTCGTTAAACAAGGATTGCATTTATTAATTCATGTAATTGAACAAATGATTTTATTGGTTCGTTTTAGTTTAAAAGTAAGGCCTTGCATTTCTTGTGTGTCTGATGAAGCAGCTTGATGTGCTGCGAAAGCACTTACCATGAAACGGAATTCTTTTTTATCTGCTGCCTGTTGTGGTTTGGTTCATCCTCTTTTGTTTTTGGTTTATTCTTGTTTAGTTGGTTGAACCCATTATCTACACCACATTTTTGTTCTTTTGTATGACAATGTACATATGTATGGGATAATGAATATTACGTTGTAAACCTATGCACCTTGCTGTTTAATGGTTGCACGACTGTGTTTGTGCAATTTGTACACACACATGTTTAGAGACATCAGTTATGCTGTCTACCCATGAGGAGTACATTTGCCATTTGTTTCAATGTAGCTTGGATGGACTTCCACACCACTTTATGTGCAATGCACCCCTTAAATACACTTGTCCAACTTTATTGTGTACCTAATTTCCTTTGCTTGCATTTCCTTAATGTTATAGACCTGTGTTGCCCACCCCCCTTTCCCCCTTTTACCTTTGCCACATAAGTTGCACATACACATGGCATGCATTTAACTTCCTCCATTATCATTGTCGCCATACAGTTATACTGTTACAATAAAACCTTGCACAACACTTTTTGTATTATACACATGCAAGCCATATGCAGGCCAGGCAAGGCCATTCTTCCTTTTATACTTGTGTTTAGATTACTAATCAGGCCTTTTAATGTCATTTCTAGGCACAAGCTGCCTAGCATTATTCATGCCATAGTTATTATTCCATGCCATTGTTGTGTGTATGTGTACTGACTTTACTTTCTGATAGCATCATGTTCATTCACCGCAGATCATACGTAGAATGACAACACATCTGTGTTGAATCTGACATGGCATATGTCTGTCATATATGCAGCCCATTTTGCAGATATTCTGGTTGTATATATATATATATATAGATATATATATAGATATATATATATATATATATATATATATATATATATATATATATATATATATATATATATATATATATGGGTCTACTTTATTTGCCCGAACTTTCATTTGCCCGACAATCATTTTCCAGAGACCAAATAACCGAAAGTTCATTTGACCGACACTTCATTTGACTGACAGTTCATTTGACCAACAAGCATTATTGGCAAGAAAATGGGATATGACCCCTTCCCCACTGTAGTGCGACCCTGGAGTTAGAATATATAGTTAGGGGGGGTGTGGGGGTGAAGCCCCCCACTTATATTTCTGTTACTAAAGAATATTAAAGCAAAGCTAAGCATTATAATTATAATTATAATAATATGTGCCCCCCACCCCCCCCCCCAACTATATATTCTAACTCCAGGGTCGCACTGCAGTGGGGAAGGGGGCATATCCCATTTTCTTGCCAATAATGCTTGTCGGTCAAATGAAGTGTCGGCCAAATTAACTTTCGGTTATTTGGTCTCTGGAAAATGGTGTCGGGCAAATGAAAGTTCAGGCAAATGAAGTAGATCCATATATATATATATATATATATATATATATATATATATATATATATATGCTTGTGTATTACACAGTCACATTCTGAATTTGCTACAGTACTGCTGTTTGGCATTTTGCTTGTTTGTTTGCCTTTCACATGCAGGGTTGGAGGTTCTAGTCTTTCCTCCGCTTGTCTTCTCCTGCATTTCCCTGGCTTGATTTGCTCATCCATGATGTAGCTTGGCTTACGCTTTCACTTCTGATACACTTGATTGGATTCATTATCCACTGTGTACTACACCCACCATTTATTTCACTGCAGCCCACACCTACCAGCAGTGATACAGCTTCGGGTATGACTGTCACATAGTTTGCAGCATCTCAACACTACGTAATACACAGGTACATATGTATTTCTGCAATTCACCTTGGCTGGTATGCATGCCTACCCTGTTTATCTACTTATCTGTTTATCCCTGTTTACCTTATCCCATGTTGTACAGTGTGATGTCTGTGTAATTTACCTCTCATTTATAGGTTCATAGATTAGTAGTACTAAACTAACTGCCCTTATGGGCCATTTTAAGCCTAGGCAATTACCCCATGTGAGAATCAAATCCTGCACCTTGTGTGTGTAAGGGAAACACCTGAACCATTCTGCATTATTTCCTACCTTTGTCTGTCATGTGTTGTGACGTTTGTTATACATTTATCCTGGCTATGATTTCCTCCCCTTCTTTCCCTCTATTTTGCATTTCTTCTACTCTTCAAAAAAATGGGGCCTATTCCCACTCCCCCCAAAAAAACACTTGTGCCTCTGACTGTCCCTCAGATTTTTCTATTTTAGCATACCTCTTGTGTGTTCGTCTTCTTCACTCTTACCCCATATTGGCTTTTCCATCACCCTATTTCCTTGGGGGTGTGCATTACTTGTGTTCCCTACACAGGTCTTGCACCCATTGTTAGCTACTGTTAGGCATGGTGAAGTGGCTGTGATTGCTCTTCATCTTAACTCATTTTTTATGTGAACTTTCCAGATTCCATTGGATTCTGTATATCATAATGAATATATTTATATACTTTTGTACAGGCCTCATGATGGAATCTGTAATTATTCGTAAATATTTTTCCACTTAATGGATGGATTGCTGCAGATTTGGTTTCTTTTATTGATTTTATGTTATTTGCATTGAGCTTGTTTAATTCCCATTGATAGGCATAGATAATGCACAGCCTGGATTATGGACCACTTGTCTGAGCATATACAGATTTGACATGACTGTTTGGGAATACACTAATATTGCTTTATATATCTGTTTTGCACTAAGTTATTCGATGTACACTGAGGCATATTAGCAAAAATGCGCTGGATTCAGCAAACTTTATTGAATCTGGACCTTAGTCTTGTGTATATTTGCTATATTTGATTCCAGTAGTAAAGTCTGCATTTTGAGCTCTTTTAAATCAGCCCTGCCAAGATCAGCTGGGATCACATGCAGTTTCTTTGATTTATGATATTCAAAAGGCTCCCTTATCAAATTAGTTCATGACTGTTATCTAATTTAAACTGTGGCTTTTTTTTACCCTCCTGAATATGAATCTGGAGAAAATTGGCACAATATTCTAAAAAATAGTTGTTGTCGATAGCAAGGTTTATGAAATACCTGGTACTGTTTTGTTGTGGTACTTCTTCAGAAAAAAATAGTTTCCTAAGACAAACCATTTGTTGTATGGAGTCATGAAACTATATATGCAACAGATTATGTACCTTATTTGGACATGTCAAATTGTTCAGCTGTTGTGAAAGTATCTTGTGTTTGTGCAGTGCCTCTGATGTATGGTTTGGTTCTCAGCAGCAGTGAACAACCACAAAAATGTCTGCATTACAAACAAATGTGAAGCAGTGTTGTTAATGTTGTCAGTGTTCCAGTAATATTACTGGAGTGTATTCTTAATTATTCCCAGCTATTGGTAAAATGTAAGAAAAAGTAATATTTCCCTTCATATAACACCTTAACACAGAGGTAAGTTAAAAAAAAATGAAAGATTTACTGGAAAGTTTAAGGAAGCAAGCATTACTGGATCCGTGCTTTGTGTTAAATGAGGTTTTAGAAAAGCATGAAGCAGGAACACTGATAAATTCAATTCATTTAATTCAGTTTATTAAAAAAAGAAAGAATAGTAAAAGTTATTAATTCAAATGGAACATTCTTCAGGCAGGATGTGAAAAAGTAAAAAATGCCAGTTCTTTGCTTTCACATTTAATATTGCATCAGGAAGACTAATTAACTAATTTTGTTAAAAGCAATGGATACATATCCCTCTTAGAAACTATTTATTTGTTGATACTATAACAAGTAAAAAAAAACTGAGAATCATCCAACTTAAACAGAACCAACTGGCTTTAGAAAACAAATATTTCCCCCAGGAGCATGTTTCCACAGTACAGGCAGAACTGTAAACATTAATAGCTTGGCCATAAAAAGTCATGAAGAGATGCCAAACAAAATTACAACATATTATTCATAGGAGGTCTGTGAATGCTACTTTAATGAAAGTGCCTGTATGTAATTTGCGATGTAGTTAATGAGCATTGCTGTAAAGCAACACAATCTCCACTCCAGGGAAATTGTTTTATTTACTGAAATCAAAATACATTATATGGATTCCGCCCCAGAATTATCACAGACGGGATGCAATATCTGATCAGTAAATGAAAACAAATTAATGTGATAAACTGATACGTCTATAATATAATTCAAACCATTTAAGTAAAAAACAAGTTGTCCTTTTTGATATTCAGGCATTAAGGGGCATTTACAGTAAAACATTTACTTTTATACTGCAGTCATTTACTTGGTATATCGACTGTTGTCGTTCAATGACCAGACTCTATAAACTTGTATAGCATATGGCTGCTTTTATTAAAATGTTCATGTTTCCACTAGGGTTTAAGATTCTGCTTTAATTATCCATCCATCCACAACCCCATATAATACCCAAATATTAAGTGTGCTTTCTTGGTGCCTGAACACAGCAGCCTTCAGAAAGATGCATTAGAAAAATGTCAAAATATGTACCACCAGAGGTACAGTGGAACCAAATTGGAAAATGAGAGCAGTGTTATTATAACTAATGAATACAATATCTAATTACATTTACTTGTGAAACAATCTAGTAATGTAAGATGACACATTAAATATAGCAAAAACTTTTCAGAGAAGCTAAATATATTAAACCTAGACCTGCAGTCCTTTGCCTTTAGGAAATAGAGTACTTTCTCGTTTAACAATTTAAGTCAAGATAAGTGTAAATAAATACATATATTTAACCATACTTCATCTGAAACTAATATTGACATTAGTTTGACAGTCCCATGAACCATGCCCCTCAACTTTCCTTATTTTGAAGAATGTCCCTGATTTTGGCTAATATTTTTTGCCTTGTATCATAAAACGTTTAGTTTTCCTTGTAAATCATTGAGGATTACACTCAATCTATCATGTCAGATATTTTTGTCATCTTGTTCTATTGTTCTGAAAATGCATGTTGAGACAAAAAACTTTTGTTTCTATCAATGTTTTAAGATAATTAGAGTGATATTTAAAATGTCCCTGATTTAGGGCCTTTGTACCAGCATTATTTTCAGCTTTGTCTTGAATTCTTGAGCAAAGAAGGTGAGAGGCAAATTGTGAATAGATAGTTATAATTACTAGACATTGTGCACTGTTACAAATGTTCAAAGTAGATATTAGCAATAGGAATTTTTATTTTCGCTTTCAAGAATGCTTTCTATATTGTTTGCAGCATGTTTGCTTAAACTTGAATCCAACCTTAGTAGTGAGGATTAGTCATATGTAAGTACTAGGCTAGTTGCCCTTGTGTGCCATTTTATACATAACCAATTTCCCTTGGTGGGATTTAAATCCTGTACCTTTGTTTCAGGGGTAACCCCCCATTTTAGTGCAACTTATCAGTACCACTGTTTTATTGGATACAGCCACTTTAAATCTACTTTCACATATTAAAACTGCATAAAATATATATCTGAACTTAAATTTACAGACTCTGTTTGTGCCACTCCATCCTCCAGAGGTAGTGGCAGTTCATGTAGATGTTAAAGATCCCAAATCACTTTTGGATAAAGAAAACAGTAATTTCTCTCTGATGATCAGGCCAAATTTCACCCCTTTCAAATAAATGCCACATTGGCTCTTCCTTGAAAAAGTAACATTGGATTAGTAAGAACTATGTTGCCTAGAGCTCAAACTAATTACATTTGTTTACATTATATTATTTACCATATAAATTATTTTACATATCAGTGTTTACCATATAATTATGTCAGCAGAATATAAGTTTCAGATATAGTGCACTAAATAAAGCAATCCAGTAGCAATTATTCAAAAACTGGCAATGCTGAATGGAATAAGAATTCAATTCAAGTAGGAGAGTTTTACAAAATGCTTCATTTTGTATTCATGCTCAAGCCATTTCACATTCCTAATTTTAATTGGGGTGGCGCAGTGATGCAGCAGCTAATGCTGTCGCCTCACAGCAAGAAGTTGTCTGGTTCGATTCTTGGCTGGGATGCCTTCTGTCTGGAGTTTGCATATTCTCCCTGCGTTCGTGTGGGTTTCCTCCAGGTACTCCAGTTTCCTCCCACATTCTAAAGACATGCTTTTGGAGCATTTCTCCCCGGGCCTCTGCTGAAAACAGGATCTGTGGAACCTAGTCGGACTTTCCCGGTCAACAAATGTTAAATAAAAATAAAAATAAATTGTCATTAAAAAGGCTTTGCTTTTAATGTAGAAGCATCTCTAATTTTTCTGTCATCAAACCTGAGTGTAAGAACACAGATTTAGGTTGGCACAAAAGACTAAAACAATTGTCAAAATCTGACTCTTTATTCTGGGATCTGCTGTAACAATACTCCAGCAATGTTGTTTCATGGATTTCCTCACTTGTTCTTTAATGTGTTTGCTGTGCCATGTAAAGTGAATCCCCATATTGTTATCACCAAACAGTGGTACAATAGTTAGGATAGTGGTCTCACTGCACTTTTGTTCTTCAGTTTAGTTCTTGGTTTGGGTGTCTTCTGTGTGGAGTCTACAAATTCTCCCTGAGTATGCAGGACATTTTGCTGGGTGTTCCAGTTTTCCTATCACTATCCAAACAGGTACCATAAGTGAATTATCCATCATGCAAAAATTTGTCTCTAGGTATTCATGCCAAGTGACTAAGTTTATGTGTGCCCCTTAACGGGGGTGGGCACCCGTTTAGGATGTGCTAATATGTGATGTACCCATTAAGTGCCATAATAGGGTCCTGAACCCTCCTGACCATGTAGTGGATTAAAAGTGTAATCAGAGAATGAATGAATGAATCAATCAATCAATTAATTAATCAATCAACTGATGATTCCTCATTAATTCAACTACTATGCCTTATATATGTTTTGACCTAATCACAACCTTAACCTTAGGATTAGAACTGAAAAAAAATATATTCATATCAGAGCTGGTGCTGGCTGCCAGTTTTGGCATACTGCACAGAATTTTAAGAGTACCACACGCATTTTCATTTTATGGATACTGAGTATATACCACAAAATTCCACAGAATCTGTCAGGTAAATAATATTCACTACATTACAAAGCAAATATTAAACATGTACTTAAAAGAAGAACTGACACATGTATTGAAAAAGATACGGAGCTGATATGTTTCCATATAGGTTCATAGTTAAGTACTAGACTAACTGCCCTTGCAGGCCATTTTAAGGCTAGCCAATTTCCCTTTTTATGCTCAAAATAGCCTAACCCATATGGGTATAGATTAGCCTTACACACCCCACAGTAGATAATTATATATTATGCCTAATGAAAATAACTGGGATTATACCATAGATAATTTAAGGAGAACACATATATGAGATAAAGCATTTAGGAGCTACCATTAGTCCATTAGTAATACAGGGGGCAAACTTGGAGTAAATTTTCTGTTTCCTATCCATAGATCTAAGTTGCTTTTGACTACGGACAGGGATTAACTTTGTTTTATGTGGATGGGGATTCTGTTCCACAGCAGCGGTATCCTCTGTGTGATATACCTGTCCCACCAAACTATTCTGTTGATGTTGCAGAAGTGGTTTAGATCCCTATTCTGAATATTTCTGATGCCATTTGACATGCTGATGTGCAGCAAATCAGTTAGTAAAGAGTCAGAGAATGCTTTGTATGCCAGACACTGGTCACCTCTTAGCAGTCTGTAGAATACTGAGTATAGTGACAGGGCTTTGAGCTGGTCCATTAAGGATATGTTGTTTAGGCATTTTATCTTTTTAGTAAGGTACCTCTGTGGGCATTCCAATCACTGCATGTGTCTGGATGGATACAAATATTCCTGCAGGATGTCTAAGTCATGTAGGGATTCAGTGACTGCTCCTAGCTTGCAGTCATTTGCAGACTTAGACAGCCAGAGCCCCTTCATATTGGCTTTTACTTCAAAAAAAGTAGATGCTACACAGGAGAAGTCCCAGCACAGAACCCTGGGGACTCCACTGGTGATTGGTCTGTTTGTGGAGTTAAATTCCTTCATTTTGATTAACTGCATAATTTTGAATATCTTTGATCAGTTTACAGTAAATTTACATTAGGTAAGTTATTTGGCACCAATGTTGGTGATATGAGCTGGAATTCTGTCACATCTCATGTACATAAGAGATTGTGTTTCCATTGTTACTGAACAAATGAGTGGCTTGCTTAAGGTCACTCACTTAAGATCACAAAGTTGTTTTGTGCTGTTAAATGTTCCCTGAAAACAGAAGATGTTTGACTAACCTAGCAAAACTATGTGGTCTACAGCTTGTAAATAAAATTATGTGTCACTCACATTAATTTACTTTGAGCTCTTAATGAAAGTTTTTGTTATTTTCTTTGAAATTATAAATGGTTTGGCAAAATTGTTGACATCAGCTTCTGCTTCTAATAAAAAGTGTCAAACCTAAGGGTTTTTGTACATTTATTCTTGTTTTATAGCAGAGCAATTATGCAATAAATTACATTCAGCAGTTCCATGTGCGGAGAGCCTGTACAAACTCCTTAGTAAATGCATGCAGTAATTTTGTTTGGCATTTGTGTCATTTTGTTTGGCATTTTTATCATGGAATTCATTATGACTGTGCTGGTAGTGTTCATAGTTCATTCTGTACATAAACATATTTCTCTTTAGGCTATGTGTCATTTTCTGACTTGTATTACTTTGATTAATTTAGACATTTAACTTTATAGTAAGCTGCTGAATTTCATCAGCTTATTATGATTTCCAAGGGACTGTGTTTCCATTGTTACTGACAAAAATGCATTTATTAAATGGCACTTTTCAGGCTTGCATATGGAGCTCATAATGCTATGTTTACATATGTTTTTTTTTAGCCTTTATTGCTTTTTAACTAATAATTTGATGTACCATATATCGTTTTAAAGTATATAGGAAGACATCATCAGCATTCTAGCTCAAGATAAATTGTTTACTAGTATTCATTATAAAGCATTGAAATATTTTACTTGGTTTATCTTTCCATTTATTAAGATGGTTTCGATTTTGTGAACAGTGATTTGACTTGGCACTCAACTTCATACAATTAGATTTTCACAAAGGAGTGGTTTTGCTTGCCTTTGTAAGGTGTTACCAATATATCTTATGGACTCATGCTGTCAGGGAATGTAGTTACTGAAAACAGGTGTCAGGTAACCAGTGAGAACAGATGTCAGCTAACAAATGAGAACAGATGTCAGGCGACTACTTTCCTTATTGCTTGAGTATATGAGAGAGTGAAGGCAATTCTGCATTATACCAGTGTGGTGCAGTGTCAGCTACAGCATCTAACCAGTGTATGGATTGGTTTCTCATTAAACTTTTCAGGATCAGTAAGGTTTACAACCATTACTTATCATTATCATAGTTGATTCTTTCTAGGGGGAGCTAGGGAGGTCTTCAGTGGAAGTGTGTAATGAGGAACATAAGAAAGGGATGTGGTTAAACTGGACTTTGTATTTTATGTAATGTTCTGAGATAAAATATGCTGACTGGTATTGTTTGTAATTAAAATGCACCAGCACAGCATGCCTCCAGTAACACTAAATGCAAAAGTATAGACATTCATATTATAAAATAGCTACTGTCTGCATGGAATTTGCTTGCTTTCCCCATGTCCGTGTATATATTCTCTGACTGTTCCAGTTTTCTCCCACTTCCCCAAATATATACCAGTTACTGGTTACTCAGAACTGTCTATACATGTTACAGTTCACTTATAAATTTTGATTCAGATTTTTGGCTAATACAAAATCTGAAATGAACCATTTGATTTATCTGGATAACAAATAAATGAACTGAATTAACAACGACTCATATATGATTAAATGCACTAACATGACTGTTTCCTTAAAGTTTAGCATCATATGTTCCAAAGACTGAATTTTTTTCTTTGTTTTTGAGATTTTATGCCATAGGTATAGCGACTTTCACATGTGAGTTCATAATTAAGGGATATTACACATCAATGGTACTGTATCAAGTCTCACTTTTTTAAATGTCTTTTATTGTACATAACAGAAAACCATACAAACTGAGTTAAGAATACAACCAACAAAGAATATACTCAAATAAATACACAATCACATAAAAAAAATCTAACGTTTCAATTAAACTATCAAATGGTTTAAAAGGGTTTAATTGACAATCAATATAAGTAAATGTGCTTCAGTCAGGACACCTGAACAAAAAACAGATTGTTCAGAATGTCTAACACTCCTTTGAATTCCAAAAACAGATTGTTCAGAATGTCTAACACTCCTTTGAATTCCAAAAACAGATTGTTCAGAATGTCTAACACTCCTTTGAATTCCAAAAACAGATTGTTCAAAATGTCTAACATTCCTTTTAATTCCAAAAACAGATTGTTCAGAATGTCTAACATTCCTTTTAATTCCAAAAACAGATTGTTCAGAATGTATAACATTCCTTTTAATTCCAAAAACAGATTGTTCAGAATGTATAACATTCCTTTGAATTCCAAAAACAGATTGTTCAGAATGTCTACATTCCTTTTAATTCCAAAAACAGATTGTTCAGAATGTCTAACATTCCTTTTAATTCCAAAAACAGATTGTTCAGAATGTATAACATTCCTTTTAATTCCAAAAACAGATTGTTCAGAATGTATAACATTCCTTTGAATTCCAAAAACAGATTGTTCAGAATGTCTAACACTACTCTGAATTCCAAACAATTACAGTGCAAAATCAGAGAATTTTCTAAGACTTTACTTTTGATTATTTCCAAGATCTACTTGAATAACACTATGAGGGAAACTAAAGCATCCAATATTGCAACTTATCTAATGTTTCCTTATATTTTTTATCTACACCTCAGATTTCTAACTTATATATTTACTGCATAATCTCTATAAGATTGTGGGAGAGTCTTTTGACTTCTACCAAGAGGTAATTGCTTTTTTTGCAAGTTAATCCAGACAAGGTAAGTTAAGTTCTCTCTACATTATTAACTAATAGTATATTGTCTAGTCCAATGAGATACTTTGGGGTAGAGGCAACAGCAATCTGATTAGACAGTAATTTATTGCAAACATCCTATAAATCCTTTTTAACTTCTCAAACTGAGTACATTCCCAAAATATATGATACATCTACTAAAAATCTCCAATTCAGATCTCCAACATTTTAGATTAGCAGAGGGGAAACATTCATCTGAGTCTAGAAGGCATATAAAATATTACAATATGCAATAACAACCACAAAATACCTTGCTCTTGTAGCATACTGAAGGGCCAAGAGCAATCCCCTCCATACTTCACTGGTCGTCAGCAGCTTCAAGTCTTTCTCTCACATTTCCATGGCTGACCTGTTTTGCTATTCTGGAAGCTGGATATACATTTGAATTAGAGTACTGGCTTGGCATTAATGGTCTCAAAACTTACTTGCTTTGTAACTCCTATGATCCTGTGATCCTACATTTTGTTAGTTTCTTTAGTACAGACATCAGACAAAATTTAGCAGATTCTGCCAAAAATATTCAATCATGTATCAAATTCCCCTTTTCTTTCCAAGACCCAAATCAGCTGTAGAGGCCAGTTTGATTTTTCTACACTTAAAAGATTTGTTTTTTGTAAACATTTTACCAGATCTCCAAAAATGCTTTGAAAAACACTCCCCATACCTATAAAAATCAGTGCATTCCTTCCAAAATATAGGCTCTCTATCCTTATGTAAATATTCCCAGTAAATCAAAGCCATCTAAGTTGGTAATAGGGCATCTATCCAACAACATGTACTTGTTCCTTTAATAATCAACTAGACCAACTCTTGTAATAAAATGTAATTTATGTGACCTGATTTGAAATGCGGGCCCAGTCTTTTTCTAAGTTTGTCATAGAATCCCTGGACATCCTCTCCCCAGCTGCCCAAGAAAAACAGATTTCTAAATAACAACATAGTCATTTTCAGCAAACCTAGAAGAATATTAAGTTTAGCTTCTCTAGAATAAGCCTCAGTATCTGGAACATTCAGCTAACCAACCACCATGGGGACAGTAAGAACCCCCCCCAAACAAAAATACTTGCTTTTTTTATTTAATATGAAACTCATGAGTAAGAAGCACTCTGAGTCTCTGTGAAACATAAAACCCAAGAAATCACAAAACAAGGCAATATATCAGTTATTAGAGACATACTGAAACAAATCTCTTTCCATTTGGAAAAGAAATCTTGACATTTTGTCAAAATAGTCTTGTAAGTTAGCTCTGCATGGCAGCTAATGCAACATCCATCTTAAACCCAGGCAATTCAACTGATTGGGTTTACTAAGAAAAAGAAAATCTCTAAGTTTCACAACTTTAGGAATATAGTTAAATTTAACAGTATCTGTTTTCAATGGGCTAATTTTGTAACCCACAAGCCTTCTGAATTTAAGTAAGTCATGAAAAAGAATGGTTAAGTCTTCATTAGGTCTAGTCAAATAGACCATGGGATCATCTGTGAAGAAAAACCTTGAGTTTCTCACTCCAAATCGGGCACCCTGTTATAGGTACAACTCTCAGTCTGGTGGTCCATGGTTCAAAACACATTGTGAACAAAAGTTATGGTAAGGAACTACCCCGCCTTATCTTCCTAGTCACTTGGCTTGGTGTGGAGGGCTTAACTGATATTTTTTTACTTGCTGTAGCCTCTTTATAAAGTGCCTGTACTAGACTAACAGATTTGGTAAGGAAAACCAGGTATGCCAAAATACAAAAATATATTTCCATCTTCCCTAGTCGAATGCTTTTTTGACATATAGATTGGAAATTAGTTTATAGCATCCTAAACTAACTGCAAAGTTTTAATCAAGTTATCTAAAGTTAATCACCCCGGGAAAATCCTTTTTTGTTTAAGTGATTCAAATGAAGGAGAAACCTATCTAATCTGTTTTGCCAGGACAGCTGTAAATTATAACCAGAGAGCTATTAGAATCAGCTCACCACCACACAAGGAAAGAAGCCAATGATTGCCTTTATATTTTATTAAAATTATAGTCCAGTCCAGTAGTAGATCCACAATGTAGTCCCACAAAACAGGTAAAATAAGCACACACTGGATCCAATATTACTCTGTAAAGGCTGAAGAGCCGAGGCACTAGAGGAGCCTGCATTTTATGCTTTGTATTTGCTGCTAACAAGATTTATTGGATCCAATGTGTGCTTATTTGACCTGTTTTGTGGGACTACATTGTGGACCTACTACTGGACTGGACTATAATTTGAATAAAATATAAAGGCAATCACTGGCTTCTTTCCTTGTGTGGTGGTGATCTATTAGAATCAGATTGTACGGGATCGTTCTGCTTAGAGTTATGATTATAATTGCTTGCTTCTAGAAGGGAAGGACATCTCCAGTAGATAACATATAATTTTTCAGACACTGGAAGTTCATCAAAAGATTTTCATGGCCCAACAAAAATATCTCTAAGTGTGGGTCATTTGTTCCTGGGGTTTTGTCCCTTCTTTTTCTTTCAGAATTTGCTTAACCATTGGAATGGTAATTTCAGCTAGTAAAGAACTTGTCTGAACTTGAATTACTTTAGTGAGTGCTACAGTCTAGGTAATCATTGACAGGCTGCTGAGTCCTCCATTTACTACTGGACTGGACTATAATTTGAATAAAATATAAAGGCAATCACTGGCTTCTTTCCTTGTGTGGTGGTGATCTATTAGAATCAGATTGTATGGGATCGTTCTGCTTAGAGTTATGATTATAATTGCTTGCTTCTAGAAGGGAAGGACATCTCCAGTAGATAACATATAATTTTCCAGACACTGGAAGTTCATCAAAAGATTTTCATGGCCCAACAAAAATATCTCTAAGTGTGGGTCATTTGTTCCTGGGGTTTTGTCCCTTCTTTTTCTTTCAGAATTTGCTTAACCATTGGAATGGTAATTTCAGCTAGTAAAGAACTTGTCTGAACTTGAATTACTTTAGTGAGTGCTACAGTCTAGGTAATCATTGACAGGCTGCTGAGTCCTCCTTTTATGAATAAGCAGATGGGTTACCAAAGCTATCAAATATATATTTAAGTACAATAGGAATCTTACCAGTCTTTCTGTGCCTAACTTTACAAGTTATTCAATTAGAGAAATTTTTCCCAAGGTCTTAAGACCTTGTGTTTCTGGCTAGTCAAAGTAATAGGTTCATACTTTCTTGGGTAAGTACTAGGCTAGCTGCCCTTGCGGGCTATTTGAAGTTTAGCTGATTTCCCTTTTTTTGTGCTCAAAATAATCTATCCCACCTGGTTATATATTGGCCTTACCTATACCGTGGTCAATAATTATAAAAAATGAGAGACATTTGAGTTTCAGACTTTGTACCCTTCAGAAAATGTATGCTAAAGTAAAACCTGTTATTCTTTCAACTTTCTAATCTTGTAAGAGCAATATTTAAAAATGTCCCTATTTTTTGGGCCTTTGCTCCACTTTTATTTATGGCTTTGTACAGATTTCTTGCTCTAAGAGGTTGAGAGGTAGGTAACAATCAACTTTTGGAAAATATTCATGCTCTTTGTACTGATATGATATCTGGCCAGGAGGCACTTGAGGGTAGATTCAGTTTTGCAACAGTGAATTTTAATCCATTCAATAATGCTTTGAAAACCGACTACCCACCTTCTATGGATGATTTTTGGTCCTGTAAGATGAAAGGAATAACAACCCTCCTGACCAAAGAAATGAACCCTTGGTAACATTTCTAATTCCATGACTCATTAATATGAATCCAGAAATAGTAAGTCTGAATAAGGAAAATGCAGATGTACAAATACCAAGTCTAAGACCACTATGTCTGAGACTGTTCCCAATGCTCAAAAACATGCTGAGCTTGGATTTAGTATATATAGACACTGGGGGATGGAGGGATGCAGGTTGGCATAGCCCCTACAAAGAATAACTTTAAAGGTGAACAATGATTTACAACTTTCTCTGCTCTCTCCATACTACTCAACCCCTTAGAGCAATAAACTGGGACAAAGATCCAAAAATAGGAACATTTTTTAAATATTGCACTTACAAACTTAGAAGGTTACAGAATAACAGGTTTTGCATTAGCATAAATTTTATAAAGACTATGAACTCTAAAACTCAAATGTCTATCATTATTTTCTGACATCAGTCCTTAATAGTTTGCCAATGATTTGTCAGAAAATCAAAATTTTTGGAGAAACAAACCAGAAATATGAGACAAAAAATCTGGACACGCTGCTAAAATCTGGACAGTTGAGATGTATATATTTTTTTAATTCTAGCTCTTTCAATTATGAGTTTTGGAATGACATTAGATATTCAACCTCCTTACATCTTTTTCCTGGATAGTAAGACAATATACTGTGAGAATACCCAGAGTTTAAATGTTCCAGTTATTATGCTTTATTTAAGTAAGCCTTCTGTAAAATAAAATCCAGTTTGCGTCTCTTAATATAAGAAAATATCTTTCATTTAACTGGACTTCTAAGTCTGTTAACATTCCATGAATTAAAAGTAAACATAGCCAGGGTTAGAAGGATGAACTTGTTCCTCTAATGATTTCACTTGAGAAGAACCAGCTTGCTTTAGACTTTGGACTGTATCTTGGGGCACAGAGAAGGTCACAGAACAACCTGAGGAGATTTACTTTAACCTGATCACCTGCAGAATCTTATTGCTAGTCCAAAACTTCCCTCTTTGTGTGCATGTTCAGGGAGTAGTCATGTTCAGAGTGAAATCTGTGAATCTTCTACTCTAATGTAATTGGGAATACAGAGTGAAGAAAAGAGCTTGCCCATGGGAGCATAGCTATTAAAACATACCAGAACTGATGTTGGCAAACATTTTCTCAAATTCTGGGGAATAAAAACTCTCTTAACATTTTAATTCCACTTCAAAAAATTAAAATGACCGAACTCCTGGAATGGCGTATTTCACCTTCGAGAAACTAACCACTTGGCCAACATGGCAAACTTTGCCACTCTCTCCACTGTAGTGTGATCTTGGAGTTGGTATATTTCATTAGGGGGTGTGGGGGTGAAGCCCCCCCTCTTTGGTGGTTTAATTTGTTTTGGTTTGTGTTTTACTTATTGGTGGCCAAGTGGTTAGTTTCCTTGAGGCAAAATACACCATTCTGGGAGTTCATTTATGTACATTTTCGGTGAAGTGGTCTCGCTGTTATGCAAGTCAACATTATGGTATTTTGTTGTTGTGACATGAATTCGTATATTATATATAATTTTATATATATATATATATATATATATATATATATATATATATATATATATATATATATATCACTCCTACTCTTTCAGGGATGCTAGTCAACATTATGGGGGGAATTCAGTAAAGCCTACATGGAGTGATTTTTCATGTAGGCATAGTGGCATGGCCCCAAAGTAGAAACTAGCAGCCGTGTGATCCAATAAGTAGAGCAGAGGAGCGTGCACAAGCATGCAGACACAGAAGTGCCCGTGGAATGCAAATCACCACATAAGGAGGTGAATTTCATACAAATGAGGCCAGATGAGGGTGCTGGAGCAATCCAGCAAGCATATAGATAGTCATGCAGACCCCGTGTAGGTGTCCAAAGTGTACATGGAAAATAACCATGTACAAGAAATCAAAACTTGAACAGGGGCTATAAAAGCCCTTTTAGAAGGTCAGGGATTGCATATTAGGGACAGATATGTTCAAAACTATGCCCTGTATGTGTAAAAAATAATGCAAAATGATAAAAAATATAATTTTTTTTAATAGCCATATCACATTTGCACACCTTGCAGTGGTGGGCAAACATGCCGTTATGCAAAAAAATAAATAAATAAATTAAAAACTGTAAAATCCAAAAAGAAGACAAAAGTGAGAATAATGCATTATAGGGCCCTGCAAGTAGTATGTACAATGGTAGATTTCAGTGGTTGCTAAGGAGGCAGGTCCCGGAATAGTGAAGTATCCAGGTTCTGGGCACTAATCAGTATACAAATGAGCTGGGATACTGAATATCAAAATCGGGCTACTGTGTCCGCAGATAAAACTGGTGTAGCCCCTGAACCATGTTGGTGTCCACAGAAGAGGTAGCTGACATCAAAAGGAGGTGTGTCACATTATGTTTAAGCGGATTGGAGCTCAGCTACACCTTTTGCATGCTATGTGGCTCTGCTAAGCAAAGGGGTGTGTCTAGTGCTGCCAAGCATTGTTTAGCTGTGGGGAGCATGTTTTAGCTGGTTTAAGCTATGATGAGCATGCCCCTACATGGGGAATCCAGACTGCTGAGCAGTGTTTATACTAGTGACATGGGTTTGCGTGCCATTACACAGTGCTTAGCAGTGAAGGCATTTAAAAAAAAAGATAATAGCCTGGGAAAGCCAGTCATGTATAAAGTACTGTTAGGCTTTGTTCCACAGACACTGGGCAATTCAAACCCCTCAATGATATACCTGACAGGTGGAATGCATCATAGTTAGCCAATCACACAGGCTGCATTTGTAGCACACCACTATAAAGTATGCATATGCCCTACAATCTGATTTTTCCCACATACTCTGCACAATTGGAGTACAGACTTGGGAATTTTAACTGACAGAATGCTAGGGGCTGCTGCTGCTGCTCTGCAACATCTGCATGTGCTAGAGGTTCAGGGCAGTGCTGATAGTGCTGTTGACAATAGACCTAGACTGAGAAGGAAAAGAGTGTTCAGGCCCAGGATAACCTTCCAGGAGCTACATGAGCTGGAGATAGTGCTACTGGGTGGATAGGGATATACTACAAGAACTCACAAAGCTTTGCCATCCACAAGACATGCCAGAGAGCACATTTATTTACACCACACCCCTGAGGAGAGGGCCAGCAGTTTGCGTCTCTTCCACCATGTAGTACACTACCCTGAGGTGCTGGATGCCATAGACTGCACTCATGTACACATCAAAGCACCACCCAGTGAGGAGGGTAGAGTCTACATCACCCGCAAGGGGTAGCACTCCATCAACTGCCAGGTCATGTGCAATGCCCAGGGCATTATCATGAGCATGTGTGTGCTGGCAGCCCTGGCAGCTATCAGAACTCCCATATCTGGCATGCATCACAGCTGTACCAGATGTTTGCCAGGGGGACATCCTGTATGGCCATCTATTGGAGGATGCTGGCTATGCACTGGAACCGTGCATGATGACGCCCATCACAAATGCACACACATATACCAAAGAATGCCATAATGAGGCACACACACAAACTAGGAACATCATAGAGTGTGTGTTTGGGCTGCTCAAGTCACAGTTCTGCTGACTCAATATATCAGGTGCAGCCCTGCAGTACTCTCCAGCCACATGTGCACAGGTATTTACAGTATGTGTCATGCTACACAATATGATCCTGCAGAAACAGCTGTGGCAGGACCACCACAGGGAAGGTTCACACAGCCCCCCACCAGAGCCTAGGTCCCCACAGCCACTGGCACAGGGGGACTCGGAGGAAGAACCCCCTGAACCTATCCCTGTAGGCAGATGTAGATGTGCCCAGTATGCCCTGGCCTTGGCAAAGAGACAATGCATAGCACATGTACTGAAAACCTAGGGTCCTAGGGACTGTCACCTTACTCCAACTCACATACATAGTAAAAAGGATCCCAGCCACACCACACAACCTCTACCTTACCATGTTCTGGCTGTGTACTGTGTGCATCAGACAGAGTCAGCCCTGAAACACAGATCTCTCAACTGCTGCATCCAGAAGGTAAGTCATTCTCCTTTACTATAAATGTATGGGGTACTGCACTATGGTAGCATATGTATGTACCTGCTGCATGTATATAAAGGAATGGAGTGGGTTGCTGGGCTACTCGAGGCCCTTCTCAGTATGGAGAACATCGATGTCTGTGCTGTGACAGAAACTGGTTCAAGGCTCCTGAGAGCACCCCAGCACTATCAGGTTTTACCTCATATCATGCGTTCTGGCCCCAAAACCTGGACAATACCAAGAAAGGAGGAGGGGTATCCATATTCATCAAGGACACCCACACCTCAAGATTGGTGGCATCGCACGATGCATTGGAAACCATCCAGGTGCAATTAACCATAGGCAAGATTGCTCTGCAATTTGTAGCACGTTACAGGCCACCCTCGCAAACTCAGGAACCTCATATGGCCTTCCTGAAAACACTGAAGGGGATAAATGTATCTCCGAACACCATCATACTAGGTGACTTCAACTACCCTAATATAGACTGGGAACACTACTCAAGCCCAAACACTCAAGCCCAAAAGTTCCTGGAATTCATAAACTCAAATGCCATGGAACAACTAGTCACCATCCCCACAAGAGGAGAAAACATACTTGATTTCATCATCACGAACATGGGAGCACAATGTTCAACGCCGGAAGTATACCCCTCACTGGTGAGATCTGATCACAAACTAATCTCGCTGGAGGTCCTCATCCCCCACCGAAATGAAAAAGACCACAGTAAAGAACTTCTCGAAAGCCGACTTCACACTTCTAAAGACTAGTGTGGTCTCCTTTAAGGCCCCTGAGCCGGCGGTTAACATTACTCAAACCGCTGAATCACTTACAAATGCCTTCTACCAGCACCTGCAGGGCTGCATGGATCAGGCAATCCCAAGCAAAACAAAGACTCTTTGTACCAAAGGCAAGCGTCCAGTCTGGTGGACCCCAGCCATAAACAAACTCTACAACAAAAGGAGAAAGCTACTACAAGATAGAGCAAAATCCTTAAAAGGTAAGACACCGCTGATCACTATAAGTAAAAAGCTAAGAGCTCTCATAAAATCATCCAAAGCTAATTTTGAGAAAAAAATAGCTAAGGACTCTAAAGACAACCATAAGGCATTCTTTAGCTATGTCAGAAACCTAGGAGGAAACTCCCAGATATGCTCAGAATTAGTTCAAAATGATGTGAAGATTACTGATCCTACAGACATTGCCAACATACTGGCTGACAGGTTCAGTGCAAACTCCCCCCCCTCCCCCCCTAAAGGAGAGATATCTATACCAAATTATTGTAGCCCCCCAAACATCTCTAACGCCCAGGTGAGAACTGCTCTCTCCAAGGCAAAGAACACAGCATCCATGGGACCTGATGGTGTCCCCGGCTGTGTGCTCCATGAACTCAACGAGGAATTAAACCCACAGTTAGGACAGCTGTTTAATCTTAGTCTCACCTCCGGATAATGCACCCAGGGAGTGGCGCACAGCGACTGTGGTCCCACTCCACAAAGGCAGTGCCTCCACCGACCCTGGAAATTACCGTCCCATTAGCTTGACAAGCCTGATCTGCAAAGCCATGGAGAGGATCATAATGGATCTCATAAATAAAGACATAGGGAACTTGCAGACTTTGGATCCAACCCAGTTTGGCTTTGTCAAAGGCAGATCATGCCTTTTAAACTTGGTTGACTTTTTCAAACAGTCACCAAGGCCATTGACGAGGAAAGGCAGTCCATACAGCCTACCTAGACCTGGCGAGGCTTTTGATACAATACCTCACTCGAGTATCATTGAAAACTCATCAACTTAAATGTAAACCCATACATTACAAGATGGGTTGCAAACTGGCTGAGTGACAGAACCCACAGGGTCAGAGTTGCTGGCGCCATGTCAGACTCAAAGCCTGTCACAAGTGGTGTCCCACAGGGCTCAGTCCTGGGCCCACTCTTGTTTGGCATCTACTTTTCTGAAGTACAAGCAAACACAGGAGGGTTATGGCTGACAAAGTTTGCAGATGACTGCAAACTGGCCGTAGTTGAAAACACATCCAACACAGATATCCTTCAGAAGGGTCTCACAGAAATGGATAACTGGTGCCAGAGCCATGGCCTAAAGTTAAATGCCAAGAAATGCATAGTCATACCCTTCGGGAAAAATAAGGTTACCCCTAGCTACCATATAGGTGGCAATCCCTGAACACAGAAGAAGTTATTAGGGACCTGGGAACCCAGGTTGACAGTAGCCTTTCATTCGACACTCATATTGCTAAAGTAGTTAGGAAGACCTTCTACATTGCCCACCTTATCATGAAGGGATTCACATCTAGATCAAGGGAAGTCATAGTCTCCCTATACTCATCACTCATCAGACCAATGATCGAGTACAATGCCCCATTCGGAATGTATCTGACCCGACACTTGCAGCAGCTGGAGAGGCCACAAAAGTTCCTCACCAAAAGGATAAAGGGTCTCAAAAATCTGTCTTATGCTGCCCGACTGAAAGAACTCCAGTTATATTCAGTTGCTTACCACTTGCTCAGAGGTGACCTATGCCTGAGATACAAGGCCATGTCAAACCCAGATTTGATGAACATGCTTCATCTCAAAAAATCTAGATCCCTCAGAGCCTCAAGGGCGGGAGACTTAAACCTCGACACGGTTATTAATAGGACGTGCTGGAAGGAAAGATTCATCACCCAAAGACTCTCTATGCTGTGGAACAAAATCCCGGTTTATGTGAGGCAGAGCACCTCGCTGGCCTTGTTCAAGAGGAATCTTGACCAATGGATGGGAGATCGCAGATACACCCCAGGTGTTACCTCAGTGTCACTGCTCGACAGAGGCACAGCAAAATAATGGGCATAGTTTCTCCAAACTAAAGGGGTGGCGTAAGCCACAAAACTATGGGCTAGGCTTACAAATGCCCTCGGGCAGATAGCCTAGTATGAACCTATGAACCTATAAACTAACAGCTATTTGGGACAACAGGTGCTCTGACCAATACTGGGTACCCCATAATATGCATGAGGTCACAGGGTTGGAAAACTCACAGCAGTATGCAAGGGGAATGCCAAATAGTGGAGTCATAGGACAGATGCAACATTGTCAATACCAAAGTCCACTACCCCCAACACACCGGTGCTCCCATACATCTGTAGTAAAAGTTATCTGTTTGCAAGGATATATCTGCAGACCACACGATTCCAGGGCAGTCACAAAGAACCTGCCCAAATGTCCTATTTTGCACAAAATGCAGGGGTCACAGTAGGGCTCACACAGTGTATGTCTGTCTGTCTGCTGTTGATAGTGTGTGGAATTAAACTTCACTTTCTGGTGGCTCACTGGGATAAGTACATTATCATGGTTAATGGTGCTGATGGTTCGAAGCTGGCTGTACCTACAACATTTGCATGTGAGATACTCCTATGGTAGAAGTCCTACAGACTGTCAATATGCCTCAGTCTGTTCATGCCAGAAAGCTGGAAAAAGCTGAGACAATGGGTGACAGAGGGCCAAACAAGCAGACATTATACATATGCTCTGAGTAACCTAGTAAATGGCTAGTATAACAGCAGGTTGCAACAGATCAGATTAGCAGCAGGACGTAAAGGCCGACTGTGTCAGTACCTACAACAATTCAGTGGACTGTATTTAGTAGTGTATTATGGGATAAGCACAACTGTATGAGGAACAGAGCAGACGTATGGGGAAGAATGCTGGACATTCTGCAAAAATATGTACAGTGAGAGGTGGAAAGACTGTCACCCTGTGCATGGTGTGACATCATGTACCCCAGTCACATCATACCTCTCAACCAGTTAGAGCAGGAAATCTGGACAAAGCCATGAACAGTGATGGGACAAAGGCCCAAATACAAGGGAAATATTAACTACTGGCCAGAGAATAACAGGCAGTGCATTAGCATGGGTTTGCAGATGTGTATGGAGTCAGTAACTCAAATGTCTGTCAGCATGTCCTAATGTCAACCTATAACAATTTGCCAATAATGTACCAGAAATCAACAAATGCTATGTACAACATAACATACATATGCAGAACTGTACATTTAATTACAATTGTCACACTTTATAGGTATGAGACATATATTACATTCAGCGCACAACCAGGGAATGCCTTGGACAAAATATCAAGGAGATGGCTGTTGAATCAGGTGCAGCAGCCAATTGGCCGCAGCACACAAAATCCCGAACAGGAGTACTGGTAGGTCTGGCCTGGAGTCACCTTGTAACTACTGACAGTCACACTGGGCATGCTCTTACACTTGGTAACATGAGCCCATGTCTGATGCCTTATTTTGTTGAGGAACTTCTTCTTCTCTTTCGGCTGTTCCTGTTAGGGGTCGCCACAGTGGATCATCTGTTTCCATTTCTTCCTGTCCTCTGCATATTGCTCAGTCACACCAACAACCTGCATGTCCTCTCTCACCATGTCCATAAACCTTATCTTAGGCTTTCCTCTTTTCTTCTTACCTGGCAGCTCCATCCTTAGCATCCTTTTCCCAATATACCCATCATCCCTCCTCAGCACATGTCCAAACCAAAGCAATCTCGCCTCTCTGACTTTGTCTCCAAACCGTCCAACCTGAGCTGACCCTCTAATATATTGATGCCTAATCCTGTCCATCCTTGTCACACCCAGTGCAAATCTTAACATCTTTAACTCTGCCACTTCCAGCTCTGACTCCTGCCTTTTTGTCAGTGCCACTGTCTCCAACCCATACAACATAGCTGGTCTCACTACCCTCTTGTAGATCTTCCATTTCACAATTACTGGTACCCGTCTGTCACAAATCACTCCTGACACTCTTCTCCACCCATTCCACCCTGCCTGTACTCTCTTCTTCACCTCTCTTCCATACTCACCATTACTCTGAACTATTGATCCCAAATATTTAAACTCATCCACCTTCACCAGCTCTACTCCCTGCATCCTCACCATTCCTCTATCCTCCCTCTCATTCATACACACGCATATTCTGTCTTAGTCCTGCTGACCTTCATTCCTCTCCTCTCTAGAGCATATCTCCACCTCTCCTGGGTCTCCTCAACCTGATCCCTACTCTCACTACAGATCACAATGTCATCTGCAAACTTCATAGTCCATGGGGATCCTGTCTGATCTCATCTGTCAACCTATCCATCACCATTGCAAATAAGTAAGGGCTCAGAGCTGATCCTTGATGTGATCCCACCTCCACCTTAAACAGATCTGTCACTCCCACTGCAGACTTCACCACTGACACACTACCCTCGTACATATCCTGTACCACTCTTAATTACTTCTCTGCCACTCCTGACTTCCTCATACAATACCACAACTCCTCTCTAGGCACCCTATCATATGTTTTCTCCAAGTCCACAAAGACACAATGCAACTCCTTCTGACCTTCCCTATATTTCTCCATCAAGAGTCTCAGAGCAAAGATCGAATCTGTAGTGCTCTTTCCCGCCATGAAACCATACTGCTGATCGCTAATCATTACCTCCCTTCTTAACCTAGCTTCCACTACTCTTTCCCATAACTTCAAGCTGTGACTGATTAGTTTTATCCCTCTGTAGTTACTACAACTCTGCACATCACCCTTATTCTTAAAAATAGATACCAAAACACTTTTTCTCCACTCCTCAGGCATCCTCTGACTTTCCAAGATTTCATTAAACAATCTGGTTAAGAACTCCACTGACATTTCTCCTAAGCACCGCCATGCTTCCACTGGTATGTCATCTGGACCAACTGCCTTTCCATTCTTCATCCTCTTCATAGCTGTCCGTACTTCCTCCTTGCTAATCTGTTTCACTTCCTGATTCACTATCCCCACATCATCCAACCTTCTCTCTCTCTCTCTCTCATTCTCTTCATTCATCAGC
>NC_056732.1:1689642852-1689740352 GCF_019279795.1 Protopterus annectens | reverse complement strand
GAGGTACTACCACTATGGGAGTGTGAGTGTGTATGGCCACGTGGACTCTCAGCAGATGTTGCTGCTGACCTACAGCCACGTGTCCAATGACCTACTCCTACCACGTGTTCTAGCACAGACAATGAGGGATCAAGGACTGACAATGTCTCACCCCACTGTCTGTCCACTACATCAGTGAAGCAATGCATGGCATCACCAATGTTGTGGATGGAGTCACAGATGCCAGACAGTGATTCATCCATGATTCTGAGCATCCTTCTGGTGCTCATTCGGAATCTGCCTGTGCCTCCATGATGGCCCGAAACGTGCATTGAGTGACTCATGATATGACACCTGTGACAGGTGGTGGATGGGCAGCAGTCCTCCTTCAAGCACCCCTGTCAATTTGCCTGTGTGGAATGTCGCCACCTGTATGGCAATGGCTAGTGTCGACAGTCACTGATGGCACAATCGCCACACTTGCCTGTTCAAAGACACCAAACGCTGACTGTCCAATATCTGTGGCCACAGGTGACTGGATATGTGTGGTCATACTGACTGTGTGCAAGGACATTTGGGGGGAAGTAGTATGTCAACCCATGGGACAGATTCAGCCCTCAACAACCTCACGTGTGCCTCACTATGCCCACCATCATCATCAGAGTCCGATGAGACACTGACATCCAGGTTGTGAGGGGAACACACTACAAACCCCTACAGTCACCTGTGAGGAGGAAGAAAGCATACCTACATTAATACCTGCCCTATTATGTCTGCTGATGCACACACACACACACACACACACACACACACACACACACACACACACACACACACACACAGACACACACATACACACAAACACACACACACAGGTGAGGTGCCATAACTGCATTATACATACCACACCTTATTTTTGATCCCTTGCACAACACGCAAGCAGACTACAACATACACAGAAAGACAGGGCCTTAGTAACATGCACTGAAGCTATGTCTGGTTAATGTTGCCAGTACTATACACCTGTGAGATAAGCGATATGTCAGTGTTTGTGATGGACCTACACCTAAAGCACAGTGCACCTGTATTCACCCGGCATAGCAGACTGCATAGACCTTCACAAAGATAAGTGCAAATATGTTACAGCTCCTGCAAATACACTACAGTGATTACCGATTCAATACACTGCAGTGAACCCCTCCAAAACTGAACATACAAGTATTGTACTCTGGCTAAGAATAACATTTGTGTTTACAGCAAACTGGCTGCCCTTAACCTTCATAGGGTATGTGAGCCACAACAAAACAGTTTCACACTCACAGGCTACAGGATGTTGGACTCCAGCCACACCTGATGTACCTATGGAAATGTGAGGCAGAGGTATTGTCAGCAAACACAAATGTGGCATTGCTACAGGATAATATGTGTGTATATCAACATGTACAGTAGGAACTCTGATACTGCCTACATTGCTGACATTCTGAGTATGTGTGCACAAATGTGCATTACAAACAACCCCCGCAATGCAGACTGACCTGATATTTGTGTATTAGTATGCAGAGGCTGCCACAATGACTGCTACAGTATTACAGTGATGAACGTAGGAGGCTTACCTGGACACTCCTCTGCTGTGGAAGCTGTGCCATCCACCTCCATGATGTATGGGGTGATGGATGCTTGAAAGCTGGTGGTTGATGCCAGGTTTGCCAGGAACTCCTCTGTGGTCACGAGTTGTTGTTCTACTACAGGCCCTCCAACAGTGGCAGCACAGTCCCTGGCCACAACAGAGGCCATCTGCCATGGAGCATTTATTGGTCACCTGGTGTCGGTCCTGTTTGTAGCTTCTTTCCTGTAGCCCTAATTGGTTCACTGATGCGAAGAGGTCAGCCACAGTGAAGTACATTGCTGCCAATTCTGGCGACTCCTAGAAAGCAGGATGTTGTGATAGTCTGATCCCATCCATGATCATTTCATTTTCGGCACCAGAAAAAAGATGGGTGTCTCTGTCTATATGTGGTTTCTGAAAGACAAGAAGAGGGGAGTACATCACAGGACCACGTATATTGCTCTCCACTATGTACAAAACCTGCACATCCAGCTTGTCCAGCACTATCCTCCGCTAACTACCACATGATACCCCACCATCTAGCAACACAGTATTTATGTGGCTATCAGCAACATAGTGGCAATAAATCTTGCATTTTCATGCTCATCTTGCTCTTTCCTCCTACTTGCTGCTTGTTCTCTAAGTGCTCAACTGCTTCTTTTCTGTTGTGTTTATTATTGCTTGTTTATACCCTGTCTAAATTGTAAGTATTATTGTAAGCCTCATACTTTTAGTTTAAGCACTTGGGCTTTAGGCCCACCCCTTAGATCTCCCTGGCCTTTCTCCCTCAGATTCTGACAAATATGGATGGACAATTTCCTACACTTTCTTCTGCCAGTGTGGTTGATATGGGCATCCTGACACAGTGTAACACCTGCCACATGTACATGGATAACCATATACTACCACCACCTAGGAACACAATTTTTGTGAGATGCAATTACATTAGGAACCTAGAGTCCATGCTCTTTTGCTCTCAAGCCAGTATATCTGGCACCGAAAAAGTTGTCATCACAATCAGTGCACCTCACACACCACCCACACCTATACAACACACACACCCACATATGTGGATGTCCTCAACATAAACATACCCAAACAAAGGAAACCTCCGAGGCAAAAACATATGTGATCTCCACAGCCCTCCACACCACATGCCATCCATGGTCCACACACCTGTGTCTCACAGCCACTAAGGCTTCACCATAAACACAGTATATTAGTCATAAAAGACTCCATTGTGAGCCACACAGATGTGTCTCACAGCAGGCTGGATAAACAGAAAGTCACAGTTAGTTGTCTGTCAGATGCCAGAATCTGCCATATCACATATGCACTGCAGTCTCTCAACAACAGGTACTGTTATGACTCTGTCATAGTCCATGTTGGTGTGAATTATGTGAGATGTACCTCCCTGGACTATATGAAGAAACACATGATTTAGCTTGTTGATTATGTGTCCCAGGCAGGTATGTGCCTAGCCTTAAGCAACATTCTGCCATCACCCAGAATGATGCCTCAATACAAACACGAAATGATTGACTTTAAAAATTGGTTGTTTCTGGTGCCATTCCAGAGTGAGGCAGTACCTGACAGCCTGGGAGGATATGATCGACAGACAACAATGCTTTGCCAGAGATGGCCTGCATCTATCTCACATGGGCTTCATGCTGCTGGCAAAGGTTCTTACCTCCCCCATAGTGCCTTTTTAGGAGAACTGATAAGGTTAAGACTACCAACATAAAAATGTCAACAAAACGCAAAGTAAAATGGTAGGTGTCTGAACCTGAAACTGCACTCATTGCAAGCATTCCTAACCCTGGAAAATGCTGACATTTGTGCACTCACAGAAACCGGGTTCACAGCTATAGAGAGCACCCCAGCCTTACCTGGTTACCCATCCTATCATCAGACCCCAAACTGTGGTCAGTAATGCCAAAAGAGGTGGAGGTTCACTATATATCAAAGACATACACACCTCCTGGCTGGTCAAACAGTATGATGCACAGGAGACACTCCAGGGGCAGTTACCATTGACAAGACCCCCATTGAAATCATAGCTAGCTACCGGCCCCCAAATTTGACTCAAGATGGCCATTCTGCCTATATGGACCTGTTCAACTCTATCAGAATGCAACCCTTCACCCTTATCCTGGGTGACTTTAAGTACCCAAACATAGACTGGAAGAACTATTCATGCCAGAACAGAAATGCTCAGAGATTTGTAGATTTTGTCAATGCAAACACCTTTGAATAACTAGATGATACCCTCACAAGAGGTGTAAATATCTTGGACGTGGTATTGAACAACATGAGTAACCACTGCAGTATCCCTACAGTATCATCCTCCCTGGTAAGATCCAACCATAAAGCGGTCACATTTGAACTCACCATCTCCCACAATACCCATCTAGTTAGGGTCAGACATAACAATGTCTCCAAACTTGATTACAGGCTCCTAAGGGATGGTATAAACATCTTCACAGCCCCCTATCCCTCTGTAGGAATTGGCACCAATATCCAAAGCTGCACCAAAGCAGTATACGAGCAGTTATATAGATGCATGGGATCAGGAATACCTGACAGAACTACATCATCCTTTGCAAGGATAAGTAAACTTGTCTGGTAGACATCCGCAATAAATAAACTGTATAACAATAGGAAAACATCGCTGTTCAAGATCAGGAAGGACGTCTCCTTAGCCTGAACAAGCAAATAAGGGCACTACTGACATCCTTCAAAGCAAACTTCGAGTCAAAATTGGTGACATCTACTACAGGCAATCATAAGCCCTTCTGCGCATATGTCTGCAACCTCAAAGAAAGCACCCAGATCTGTTCAAAAGTGGTGGTCAAGGACACCACATATACAAATGCCATAGGTATAGCACACTTCAATGCAGACAGATTCATTAAAAACATCACCCCTCTGTCCCCCCATCAGTAGATCAGGACATCCCCAGTACCTGCCCCCTTCCCCTAATATCTATGGAACAGGTCATCACTGCTCTCTCTCTCTAAGGCAAAACATACAGCCTTCATGGGACCTGATAACATCCCAGGCTGCATCCTACATGAACTCAGACAGGAACTTGCCGCACCATTAGGCACCCTATTCAACCAAAGGCTGACTACTGGCTTTGTCCCAGCTGAGTGGAGGACAGCCACTGTCATCCCTTTGCACAAAGGTGGAGCCTCCATCGATCCAGAAAATTATAGACCCATCAGCCTAACTAGCCTGATCTGCAAGGCCATGGAAAGGATTATCATGGACCTCATTAACAAGGACATTGGCAACCTCCACATACTCGATCCCACACAGTTCAACTTTGTCAAGGGGAGATCACGTCTGTTAAATTTGGTTGATTTCTCTGAGACAGTCACCAAAGCCATGGACAAGGGGAAGACAATGTACACCACCTACCTTGACCTGGCCAAAGCCTTCAACACTATTCCACACTCGGCCATAATAGATGAACTCTGTGAACTAGGCAGCAATTCATATGTTACCAGATGTGTAGCAAACTGGCGCACAGATAGAATGCACTTAGTCCAAATAAGGGAAGCCACCTCAAGCAGTAGACACGTAACAAGCGGTGTACCCCAGGGTTCTATCTTGGGGCCACTGTCATTTGGGATATACTTTTCTGAAGTGCAGGGCAACAACAGTGGGCTAGGACTGACCATGTATGCAGATGACTGCATGTTCGGTGCTGTCACCAAATCCACTAGTGATGTGGACATCCTACAAGACAGTCTTACTCAGACAAATGACTGGTGGTAGAAACATGGCCTCAAGATGAATACCACAAAATGCATCATCATCGTCCCCTTTGGGGAGAGTGACATCCCCACAAATTATCACATTCATAACAACATCTTAGGCACACAAGCAGTCATGAGGGATTTGGGCACACAGGTTGACAGCAACCTGACGTTTGACCACCATGTTGCATCTGTTGTATGGAAAGCCTTCTACATGGCCCACCTCATAAGTAAGGATATCTCATCCAGGGACAAGGATGTCATACCTTCCCTGTATTCTTCCCTTATAAGGACTTTTACCGAATACAATGCCCATTTCGGCATGTACCTCGTAAAGCACATGCAGCAGCTGGATAGACCACAGAGATTCTTCACCAGGAGAATCCATGGCCTCAAACATATACCATACACTGATAAGCTAAAAGCCCTATCCCTCTACTCAGTCTCATACAGACTCCTCAGAGGTGACCTCTGTCTGGCATACAAGGTGATCACGGACCCCACCTTGAAGGGACTGCTGCATTTTCACAGTTGAAGATCCACTTAAGTAACCCACAAGTGCACCCTCAACCTGCTCTGTGACATCAACAGGACTTGTTGGCAGGACAAATATGTGTCCCAGAGACTCCCCCATCTGTGGAATAGACTCCCTGTCCATGTCAAGCAGAGTACCATTTTACCCCTTTTCAAATGCAACCTGGATAATTGGATGTGAAACAGGAATTACACCTTGGGATTCCATCTGTGTCCCTGTTGAACTGGGGCATCAGGTGCTGACTTCTAGAAACATTGGCTAAACCCTTGGCTAGGCTTATAAGGGCCTCAGGGCCAATAGGATAGCAACTTCCTATGATCCTATGAATACCGGTTATGGCCCTGTGTGCTGTGACAGAGTGTGTTATTATGTGTCCACTCCCATCAATGCCATCTACTGTGGTGTGTCCTCTATGGGCGACATCCCAGTATCATGTTATACAGCCACTGTCTGACAAACAGGTGAGTGTTGCTGCAAGTATAAACAGACAGCCTAGCAACATCCATGTGACACAATGATGTGCTGTAGGTTATCTTCCCTGTAGGTGTCCAGTGTCTGCAGTACACAGATGGTTGCAGAATGTGTACATGTGCCTGATATATGTGGACCCTCTCCCAGAAACATGTGGCTGTCTGGCAAACATTTGGACAATACGTAATGTTGTTCTCAGACTGTGGGGAATCTGGCTGTCACACACCAGAACCCTCAGAAAACAGTTATGGTAGCGTAATATCTGTTACTGTATACATTTCCTTACATGGTACGCTCAATATGTATACTCTGTCATTGAGGTCAGGACTGTGTCCCCCACTACTACTGTCTATGACTTGAATTCCTGCTGTAAGGGTCACCAGATATGCTAGCCATAACTCTCAAGCAATGAGATATGGATATCAATTACACAGTGACGTAGCCAGAGTACCTCAGGGACACCTGTACAATGTTTGAACTATGCCTGTGTGACATTCACAGACAGAGAGGAGCTGAACGACAGTACATCATGTGATAAGCCAGCTGCATCCACCATTACTTACTGTCACTATTGTGTAACACACAATCCATTATCATTCGTACAGGAGCCAACCATTGTAGGAGGGTCTCAGAGGGCCAGAGCTGTGATTAATGTCACAGCAGACAGAGTTGACAGGGAATCCTGTAGGTGCTAGACACCTGACTGTCAGAAACATGTCATTCCAAGATATGTACTACTGGCCTATTGTTGTAATACCTTTTTCCCATAACTGCATCCTCCCATCTGTGTGCCATTACCTGGGGACTTCTATTACATACCTGGTAAAGTGCTGTACTCCTTTTTTGTGCAGAAATTCTGAAGAATATTGGTTGTGATATTGCAGTCTGTCTTTGTAAAGAAAGTCACAGACCTGCTTACCATAGGCAGCTGCTTGCCTTTTGTAGGTAATGCTCATGAACAGGTAATTGCCTGTGCACCAATCTGTGGCTCAGACTTGCTAATTGCATCCAGAACAGCTGGGTTGCACTTTCATTAGCCAATGGCATGGCACAACAGTGCTATATTTAAGGCCTTCATGTAGGCCTTGGCCCCTTTCCTAGTCTGTTAGATGGACATTATGGAGGTGTGGAGACTATAGCATCGCACAGGGTAGGTAGAAATACTGTCCACTGTTGGGATTTATGTTACATGTCCTCAGTTTTGCATGCTATGTGTGACCATTGTGAGTAGACTTTCTGATTATGTGGCAGGTTAGTGTTAAACAATGTGGGTTGAGCTCAGTAAGGGGGAAGACAGATGTGAGTGTCATACCTTATAGGCATCAGAAAATGCATGCTGCTGCAGTAGTTGCTGGTCTATCAGCTGTGTATGTTTGTAGGGGAAGATTGTGAAACATGTCCCCGTCACTTGATCTTTGCCCCCCACCCCTGTATGTAAGGGTGTTGTGTGGATCCATTGTTCTAGGTGGTTGTGAGGTATGGTAGGTCTGTAGCAAGTAGCTGAACATACTGCCACATATGTTGCAGGCTGCAGCTGCTGCTTTTTGCCTAGCAGTCCTACTGGGGAGTGTGAACACATTGGAGGATAGCAAGCTGTATGTGTCAGTGAGGGAACAGTGTGAGCTCTATTGTTACAGCATAGCCAGGATGAGGGTACTCATAACAGTCCCAGTGAGGCATGTGCTTCAGGTACATATGTCATGTAACAGTGCCAATTGGACAGTGGTAGGTGACATATAGGTAGCCTACACATAGTTGTGCAGTGTGTCCATACCTACAGGCCTTTGATGTGCTAAGCTGGGTAGCAGTGAATGCAGTAGCAGCAACCTGTTTTGGTTAAAATTGCAGGACTCAGTCATTATTTCTTGTATCCACAAGCATGTAATTGAAGTGCGACACACAGGATTAGAACCCAGGACAGTGGGTGGCAAAATGTACAGCATACTAGGAATTTAACATACTGAGCTACTGAGACAATACTGCAGCAGCTGTATTTGCAAGATATATGTGCATGCATACAGTCATAGAGTCGGCATGTACCTCGCACAGGATTGGCATGAGCATGTGTGTCCAGATGGGTTTGACATGTAACACTGAATTGTCTATCATGATTTTGTAACCTAAATCTGTACTGACTTGCCAGTACTTCAACACGCAGAATAGGTTGTGTGACAACTGTGCCAACAGTAGGTGGCACAACTGTGGACATTCTGCAACAGTCTGTGCAGTTGTCAGCTATACCTAATATCCTAGGCCTCACGTACATCCATCATTAATTATTTGTCTGTGTACTGGTTTGGTGTATGCATCACAGTCCCAAGAACACTGTCAGTTTTCCCATTATATGTACAAGCAGTGTGTCATTGTCAGTCAGGATATGTTTATGGAAACCACCTGTATTATTTCAGAGCTGATTGGCCTAATGCACTGTGCTATAGTTAACAGGGTCCTGGGTTCAAGACTTGGAAAGGGTAATTATTTTTCAAATGTGCCTAACACTGTGAGAAGGTGATTAAGACAGTTTTAGGCAGTTTTAAGCAGGTTTGCGCAGGTTTGTGAGGTGTACAGAGCCACATAGCCCCACTTAAACCCACACTATTTCCATAAAAAGAAAAGAAAAAAAGGGGTGATAGGAAAGTGGTGAAATGGGGGCAAGCAGGGGGAAAACACTGTGAATGGCAGGTAGGTATGTGCAGGATGGGTGTAGGAAAGGGCCATCACTCTCCATTTCTTGTACAGCAACAGCTGTGCAGGTTGTGGACAATTTGTAATTTGGAGCCTCACATCCCAGAGAGAGGGGTGTGGGTGACATAACTGTGTTGATTAATTGAGGTAATGATTGATTGCGTACAGTGCATATAGGGTCAAAATGGAGAGCTATGTATGGGACAATATTTTTTTTTGTGGGACAGATGCCCATTATTTTTAAGGATAGAGTGGAATGATGAGGAAGGGATATAGGTGCTGTGGGGAGGTAAGTTGGGTAGGAGTGGCTGTAAAAGCAGACAGACCAATCAGACAAGAGAGCAGACAGGGGTGGTATAAGACACATGATGGGGATAAACACTTGTACGGGGAGGTTGTTGTGGAATCAGAGAGCCATGTGCACTCAGATAGCAGCACTGAGAATGAGCTCCCCACCCATAGGCAGTCAACACTGCTCCATCACTGCCCCAAAGGTGGCTGTGCTGAGGGCTGGGTGCTGGGGCCACCCTGTCCCTCCAGGTTGGCCAGTCTGCCCTCAATCCAGAACAAGCATTCATTGAACCCACAATGCATGGCCCTGTGCACCATCCATGGTAGCTGTCACTCGGTGACAACTCCCTTGCCACACCTGCTCTCGGGGAAGATGGGCCCCATCCCCTGAGGCGGATCCACCCATTGGTGGTGCAGGACCAGCAGAGGAGGCAGCACCATATTGGGTCCCAGATGTGCTGTGACCCAGTGCCATGGCCGGCTGAGGTAGGGTAGGCAGATTGCCAGGAACTGGTCTACCCAGTCGAGCTATGGTGTGGAAGTTTTTCAAAGTGTATAGGTTAGTAATGAACAGAAATTTAAACATTAGTTATAACAGCATGCCACGATGGTGCAAATAACCCAGTAACATACAATTGCATAGCATATGGAACACAACAATAAGTGGGATAACAGTCAGTATTGTAACAGCATACCAGTAACAGTTATGGCATAAGGCCAACAACATAGGTAATTCAATAAGGTATGTTAGTATGTAACCATTGTAATATATAACAATAATAAAACACAAGGCCCAACATAACATTTTGAGAACAACTTATGTTAAAAGTAAACCATATCTAATGTATAACAATAATAAATTATAATGCAGATAAAGGGTGGGGGAGAGAGAAAAAGACATTCCATTACTTCCAGTATAAGCTATATTGTTTGCAACAGTACTCTAATATACTGTACAGGTGTGCCCTACTTTATGTATATATGTTCCCTATAGCTTCTGTAGCACATACATACCTCTCAAGCTATCCGCATGGGACAGTATGTACCAAGCTGTAACACCTACAGCACAACTACAGGGGACTATTACATATCAGGGGGACATATATGACTACCAAGGTGTACTGTGGACTGATGTAGTATGACTGTGCTATTGACATAAATCAAGTGGGTGTTAAACCTGTGTGCAAGGGATTTGGCACCACTGATCACACTCTGTGACAGCTTGACACCTGAGAGACATTTATTGTGCACAGTACAGAGAGTTTATGCCTATCATGCCCTTCTTGGCAGGCATGGGGTTAGACTATCAGCAGACATTCACAGACACACCAGGCATACAGCCGTACGAAGATTAAACAGTTTTATTTGTTCTATTAATTTGTATTAGTATTGTTTTATCACCTTGCTGAGCAATGCTGCTAACACTTTGGTGCATCTGAACAAACAAATTAGTAACCCATTGAAACAGTTACTACAGCCATTTATTTACCTGTAATTCCTGTGGAGAGAACATCTGTTAATAATACATAACTGTTACAATAAATATTTAGTAGTACATGCCCCTGGATTCGAACCCTGGTCTGTCTGTGACAAAATATACATCCCACCTAGTGTTTATCAAACTGAGCTACTGAGCCACTGCTGAATATTGGTTGATATGTGCCTAGAGCTCACCTGGTAACAAACTGTGACCTGGTAATAGAGGTAGAGTGCTGTACAAGACTGCAATGACACTTGAACACACATGCATGAGATTTATGCATGACAGAGATAGCAGGTGAACTGTGTATTAATACATGGAATGCAGGTGTAGACAATTAACCCCTAGTGGGTAGAAATATGTGTGATGTGTACATACCATATTGAAGTGCTGGGTTGGCTACCTGACTCATACACAGTTGCAGATGATATATTTGCAGTCTACAGCTATTACAATTTCATACTTCCATGCAGCAGCATAACTAAAATCAGGAATGCATACAGCTGAAATGCAATGGTTAACACAAGACAGTCCTGAGATACACAGTAAGCCTTGGCTGTTCCTATTATAGGTTCAGATCTTACTGCTGAACAAGTATCATGATGCATTATATCTTGTAGCACAGCTCCACATCTGCAGGTTAGCAAAACACTCTTTATTAGCTAGCCTTCAGTCACTTAGTGGTATTATTCCTATTTTTACTTCACTGCAGTTGTCAATTTCATGACCAACAGCCCAAAATACAGACATATTGCACAACACAGCTTTATTATGGGTGACATCATGCAGTGATTGGTATATGTCTACAGTCTTTATTGATGAACAGTTGAAACAATGCAGGTGTTGCAATATAACTGTAATTCCTCAATTAATGCAGTAGACACTTTTTTATTTCCTTACCATTATTAATGCAGTAAAACTTCATTTCCTTAACATTATTAATGCAGTAGAACATCATTACCTTAACATTCTTAATGCACTAGAACATTATTACCTTAACATTATTAATGCAGTAGAACATTATTACCTTAACATTCCTAATGCAGTAGAACTTCATTTCCTTAACATTATTAATGCAGTAAAACATTATTACCTTAACATTCCTAATGCAGTAGAACTTCATTTCCTTAACTTTATTAATGCAGTAGAACATTATTACCTTAACATTCTTAATGCAGTAGAACTTCATTTCCTAAACATTATTAATGCAGTAGAACATTATTATGTTAACATTCTTAATGCAGTAGAACTTCGTTTCCTTAACGTTATTAATGCAGTAGAACATTATTAACTTAACATTCCTAATGCAGTAGAACTTAATTTCCTTAACATTATTAATGCAGTAGAACATTATTATCTTAACATTCTTAATGCAGTAGAACTTCATTTCCTTAAAATTATTAATGCAGTAGAACAGTATTACCTTAACATTCTTAATGCAGTAGAACTTCATTTCCTTAACATTATTAATGCAGTAGAACATTATTACCTTAACATTCCTAATGCAGTAGAACTTCATTTCCTTAACATTATTAATGCAGTAGAACATTATTACCTTAACATTCATAATGCAGTAGAATTTCATGTCTTCAATGTTATTAATGCAGTAGAACATTATTACCTTAACATTCTTAATGCAGTAGAACTTAATTTCCTTAACATTCTTAGTGCAGTAGAACATTATTACCTTAACATTCTTAATGCAGTAGAACTTCATTTCCTTAACATTATTAATGCAGAACTTAATTTCCTTAATATTACTAATGCAGTAGAACTTCATTTCCTTAACATAATTAATGCAGCAGAAAATTATTACCTTAACATTCCTAATGCAGTAGAACTTTTTTTCCTTAACATTATTAATGCAGTAGAACTTAATTTCCTTAACATTATTAATGCAGTAGAACAGTATTACCTTAACATTCCTAATGCAGTAGAACTTCATTTCCTTAAGATTATTAATACAGTAGAAGATTATTACCTTAACATTATTAATGCACTAGAACATTATTACCTTAACATTCCTAATGCAGTAGAACTTCATTTCCTTAACATTATTAATGCAGTAGAACTTTATTTCCTTAACATTCTTAATGCAGTAGAACTTCATTTCTTTAACATTATTAATGCAGTAGAACATTATTACCTTAACATTCCTAATGCAGTAGAACTTCATTTCCTTACCATTATTAATGCAGTGGAACATTATTACCTTAACATTCTTAATGCAGTAGAACTTCATTTCCTTAACATTATTAATGCAGTAGAATATTATTACCATAACATTCTTAATGCAGTAGAACATTATTACCTTAACATTCTTAATGCAGTAGAACTTCATTTCCTTAATATTATTAATGCAGTAGAACATTATTACCTTAACATTCTTAATGCAGTAGAACTTCATTTCCTTAACATTATTAATGCAGTAGAACATTATTACCTTAACATTCTTAATGCAGTAGAACTTCATTTCCTTAACATTATTAATGCAGTAGAACATTATTACCTTAACATTCCTAATGCAGTAGAACTTCATTTCCTTAACATTCTTAATGCAGTAGAACAGTATTACCTTAACATTCTTAATGCAGTAGAACTTCATTTCCTTAATATTATTAATGCAGTAGAACTTCATTTCCTTAACATTATTAATACAGTAGAACATTATTACCTTAACATTCCTAATGCAGTAGAACTTCATTTCCTTAACATTATTAATGTGGTAAAATTTCATTTCCTTAACATTATTAATACAGTAGAACATTATTACCTTAACATTCTTAATGCAGTAGAACTTCATTTCTTTAACATTATTAATGCAGTAAAACAGTATTACCTTAACATTCCTAATGCAGTAGAACTTCATTTCCTTAACATTATTAATGCAGTAGAACATTATTACCTTAACATTCTTAATGCAGTAGAACTTCATTTCCTTAACATTATTAATGCAGTAGAACATTATTACCTTAACATTCCTAATGCAATAGAACTTCATTTCCTTAACATTATTAATGCAGTAGAACAGTATTACCTTAACATTCTTAACGCAGTAGAACTTCATTTCCTTAATATTATTAATGCAGTAGAACTTCATTTCCTTAACATTATTAATGCAGTAGAACATTATTGCCTTAACATTCTTAATGCAGTAGAACTTCATTTCCTTAACATTATTAATGTAGTAGAACATTATTACCTTAACATTCTTAATGCAGTAGAACTTCATTTCTTTAACATTATTAATGCAGTAAAACATTATTACCTTAACATTCCTAATGCAGTAGAACTTCATTTCCTTAACATTATTAATGCAGTAGAACATTATTACCTTAACATTCTTAATGCAGTAGAACTTCATTTCCTTAACATCATTAATGCAGTAGAACATTATTACCTTAACATTCCTAATGCAGTAGAACTTCATTTCCTTAACATTCTTAATGCAGTAGAACAGTATTACCTTAACATTCTTAATGCAGTAGAACTTCATTTCCTTAATATTATTAATGCAGTAGAACTTCATTTCCTTAACATTACTAATGCAGTAGAACATTATTACCTTAACATTCCTAATGCAGTAGAACTTCATTTCCTTAACATTATTAATGCAGTAGAACAGTATTACCTTAACATTCTTAATGCATTAGAACTTCATTTCCTTAACATTATTAATGCAGTAGAACATTACCTTAACATTCTTAATGCAGTAGAACTTCATTTCCTTAACATTATTAATGCAGTAGAACTTCATTTCCTTAACATTATTAATACAGTAGAACATTATTACCTTAACATTCCTAATGCAGTAGAACTTCATTTCCTTAACATTATTAATGTGGTAAAATTTCATTTCCTTAACATTATTAATGCAGTAGAACATTATTACCTTAACATTCTTAATGCAGTAGAACTTCATTTCTTTAACATTATTAATGCAGTAAAACATTATTACCTTAACATTCCTAATGCAGTAGAACTTCATTTCCTTAACATTATTAATGCAGTAGAACATTATTACCTTAACATTCTTAATGCAGTAGAACTTCATTTCCTTAACATTATTAATGCAGTAGAACATTATTACCTTAACATTCCTAATGCAGTAGAACTTCATTTCCTTAACATTCTTAATGCAGTAGAACAGTATTACCTTAACATTCTTAACGCAGTAGAACTTCATTTCCTTAATATTATTAATGCAGTAGAACTTCATTTCCTTAACATTATTAATGCAGTAGAACATTATTACCTTAACATTCCTAATGCAGTAGAACTTAATTTCCTTAACATTATTAATGCAGTAGAACAGTATTACTTTAACATTCTTAATGCAGTAGAACTTCATTTCCTTAACACTATTAATGCAGTAGAAGTTCATTTCCTTAACATTATTAATACAGTAGAACATTATTACCTTAACATTCCTAATGCAGTAGAACTTCATTTCCTTAACATTATTAATGTGGCAAAACTTCATTTCCTTAACATTATTAATGCAGTAGAACATTATTACCTTAACATTCTTAATGCAGTAGAACTTCATTTCTTTAACATTATTAATGCAGTAGAACATTATTACCTTAACATTCCTAATGCAGTAGAACTTCATTTCCTTAACATTACTAATGCAGTAGAACATTATTACCTTAACGTTCTTAATGCAGTAGAACTTCATTTCCTTAACATTATTAATGCAGTAGAACATTATTACCGTAACATTCTTAATGCAGTAGAACATTATTACCTTAACATTCTTAATGCAGTAGAACTTCATTTCCTTAACATTATTAATGCAGTAGAACATTATTACCTTAACATTCTTAATGCAGTAGAACATTATTACCTTAACATTCTTAATGTAGTAGAACTTCATTTCCTTAACATTATTAATGCAGTAGAACATTATTACCTTAACATTCTTAATGCAGTAGAACATTATTACCTTAACATTATTAATGCAGTAGAACTTCATTTCCTTAACATTATTAATACAGTAGAACATTATTACCTTAACATTCCTAATGCAGTAGAATTTCATTTCCTTAACATTATTAATGCAGTAGAACATTATTACCTTAACGTTCTTAATGCAGTAGAACTTCATGTCCTTAACATTATTAATGCAGTAGAACATTATTACCGTAACATTCTTATTGCAGTAGAACATTATTACCTTAACATTCATAATGCAGTAGAACTTCATTTCCTTAACATTATTAATGCAGTAGAGCATTATTACCTTAACATTCTTAATGCAGTAGAACATTATTACCTTAACATTCTTAATGTAGTAGAACTTCGTTTCGTTAACATTATTAATGCAGTAGAACATTATTACCTTAACATTCTTAATGCAGTAGAACATTATTACCTTAACATTATTAATGCAGTAGAACATTATTACCTTAACGTTTTTAATGCAGTAGAACATTATTACCTTAACATTCTTAATGCAGCAGAACTTCATTTCCTTAACATTATTAATGCAGTAGAACTTCATTTCCTTAACATTATTAATGCAGTAGAACATTATTACCTTAACATTCCTAATGCAGCAGAACTTCATTTCCTTAACATTATTAATGCAGTAGAACTTCATTTCCTTAACATTATTAATGCACTAGAACATTATTACCTTAACATTATTAATGCAGTAGAACATTATTACCTTAACATTCTTAATGCAGTAGAACTTCATTTCCTTTACATTATTAATGCAGTAGAACATTATTACCTTAACATTCCTAATGCAGTAGAACTTCATTTCCTTAACTTTATTAATGCAGTAGAACATTATTACCTTAACATTCTTAATGCAGTAGAACTTCATTTCCTAAACATTATTAATGCAGTAGAACATTATTACATTAACATTCTTAATGCAGTAGAACTTCATTTCTTTAACGTTATTAATGCAGTAGAACATTATTACCTTAACATTCCTAATGCAGTAGAACTTAATTTCCTTAACATTATTAATGCAGTAGAACATTATTATCTTAACATTCTTAATGCAGTAGGACTTCATTTCCTAAACATTATTAATGCAGTAGAACATTATTACGTTAACATTCTTAATGCAGTAGAACTTCATTTCCTTAATGTTATTAATGCAGTAGAACATTATTACCTTAACATTCCTAATGCAGTAGAACTTAATTTCCTTAACATTATTAATGCAGTAGAACATTATTATCTTAACATTCTTAATGCAGTAGAACTTCATTTCCTTAACATTATTAATGCAGTAGACCAGTATTACCTTAACATTCTTAATGCAGTAGAACTTCATTTCCTTAACATTATTAATGCAGTAGAACATTATTACCTTAACATTCCTAATGCAGTAGAACTTCATTTCCTTAACATTATTAATGCAGTAGAACATTATTACCATAACATTCATAATGCAGTAGAATTTCATGTCTTCAATGTTATTAATGCAGTAGAACATTATTACCTTAACATTCTTAATGCAGTAGAACTTAATTTCCTTAACATTCTTAGTGCAGTAGAACATTATTACCTTAACATTCTTAATGCAGTAGAACTTAATTTCCTTAACATTATTAATGCAGAACTTAATTTCCTTAATATTATTAATGCAGTAGAACTTCATTTCCTTAACATTATTAATGCAGTAGAACAGTATTACCTTAACATTCCTAATGCAGTAGAACTTCATTTCCTTAAGATTATTAATGCAGTAGAAGATTATTACCTTAACAATATTAATGCAGTAGAACATTATTACCTTAACATTCCTAATGCAGTATAACTTCATTTCCTTAACATTATTAATGCAGTAGAACATTATTACCTTAACATTCTTAATGCAGTAGAACTTCATTTCCTTAACATTATTAATGCAGTAGAACATTATTACCTTAACATTCTTAATGCAGTAGAACTTCATTTCCTTAACATTATTAATGTAGTAGAACATTATTACCTTAACATTCTTAATGCAGTAAAACTTCATTTCTTTAACATTATTAATGCAGTAAAACATTATTACCTTAACATTCCTAATGCAGTAGAACTTCATTTCCTTAACATTATTAATGCAGTAGAACATTATTACCTTAACATTCTTAATGCAGTAGAACTTCATTTCCTTAACATTATTAATGCAGTAGAACATTATTACCTTAACATTCCTAATGCAGTAGAACTTCATTTCCTTAACATTCTTAATGCAGTAGAACAGTATTACCTTAACATTCTTAATGCAGTAGAACTTCATTTCCTTAATATTATTAATGCAGTAGAACTTCATTTCCTTAACATTACTAATGCAGTAGAACATTATTACCTTAACATTCCTAATGCAGTAGCACTTCATTTCCTTAACATTATTAATGCAGTAGAACAGTATTACCTTAACATTCTTAATGCATTAGAACTTCATTTCCTTAACATTATTAATGCAGTAGAACATTACCTTAACATTCTTAATGCAGTCGAACTTCATTTCCTTAACATTATTAATGCAGTAGAACTTCATTTCCTTAACATTATTAATACAGTAGAACATTATTACCTTAACATTCCTAATGCAGTAGAACTTCATTTCCTTAACATTATTAATGTGGTAAAATTTCATTTCCTTAACATTATTAATGCAGTAGAACATTATTACCTTAACATTCTTAATGCAGTAGAACTTCATTTCTTTAACATTATTAATGCAGTAAAACATTATTACCTTAACATTCCTAATGCAGTAGAACTTCGTTTCCTTAACATTATTAATGCAGTAGAACATTATTACCTTAACATTCTTAATGCAGTAGAACTTCATTTCCTTAACATTATTAATGCAGTAGAACATTATTACCTTAACATTCCTAATGCAGTAGAACTTCATTTCCTTAACATTATTAATGCAGTAGAACAGTATTACCTTAACATTCTTAACACAGTAGAACTTCATTTCCTTAATATTATTAATGCAGTAGAACTTCATTTCCTTAACATTATTAATGCAGTAGAACATTATTACCTTAACATTCCTAATGCAGTAGAACTTAATTTCCTGAACATTATTAATGCAGTAGAACAGTATTACTTTAACATTCTTAATGCAGTAGAACTTCATTTCCTTAACATTATTAATGCAGTAGAACATTATTACCTTAACATTCTTAATGCAGTAGAACTTCATTTCCTTAACATTATTAATGCAGTAGAACTTCATTTCCTTAACATTATTAATACAGTAGAACATTATTACCTTAACATTCCTAATGCAGTAGAACTTCATTTCCTTAACATTATTAATGTGGTAAAACTTCATTTCCTTAACATTATTAATGCAGTAGAACATTATTACCTTAACATTCTTAATGCAGTAGAACTTCATTTCTTTAACATTATTAATGCAGTAGAACATTATTACCTTAACATTCCTAATGCAGTAGAACTTCATTTCCTTAACATTATTAATGCAGTAGAACATTATTACCTTAACGTTCTTAATGCAGTAGAACTTCATTTCCTTAACATTATTAATGCAGTAGAACATTATTACCGTAACATTCTTAATGCAGTAGAACATTATTACCTTAACATTCTTAATGCAGTAGAACTTCATTTCCTTAACATTATTAATGCAGTAGAACATTATTACCTTAACATTCTTAATGCAGTAGAACATTATTACCTTAACATTCTTAATGTAGTAGAACTTCATTTCCTTAACATTATTAATGCAGTAGAACATTATTACCTTAACATTCTTAATGCAGTAGAACATTATTACCTTAACATTATTAATGCAGTAGAACATTATTACCTTAACATTTTTAATGCAGTAGAACATTATTACCTTAACATTCTTAATGCAGTAGAACTTCATTTCCTTAACATTATTAATGCAGTAGAACTTCATTTCCTTAACATTATTAATGCAGTAGAACATTATTACCTTAACATTCCTAATGCAGTAGAACTTCATTTCCTTAACATTATTAATGCAGTAGAACATTATTACCTTAACATTCTTAATGCAGTAGAACTTCATTTCCTTAACATTATTAATGCAGTAGAACATTATTACCTTAACATTCTTAATGCAGTAGAACTTCATTTCCTTAACATTATTAATGCAGTAGAACATTATTACCTTAACATTCTTAATGCAGTAGAACTTCATTTCCTTAACATTATTAATGCAGTAGAACATTATTACCTTAACATTCTTAATGCAGTAGAACATTATTACCTTAACATTATTAATGCAGTAGAACTTCATTTCCTTAACATTATTAATGCAGTAGAACATTATTACCTTAACATTCTTAATGCAGTAGAACTTCATTTCCTTAACATTATTAATGCAGTAGAACATTATTACCTTAACATTCCTAATGCAGTAGAACTTCATTTATTTAACATTATTAATGCAGTAGAACATTATTACCTTAACATTCTTAATGCAGTAGAACTTCATTTCCTTAACATTATTAATGCAGTAGAACTTCATTTCCTTAACATTATTAATACAGTAGAACATTATTACCTTAACATTCCTAATGCAGTAGAACTTCATTTCCTTAACATTATTAATGCAGTAGAACATTATTACCTTAACATTCTTAATGCAGTAGAACTTCATTTCCTTAACATTCTTAATGCAGTAGAACTTCATTTCCTTAACATTATTAATGCAGTAGAACATTATTACCTTAACATTCTTAATGCAGTAGAACTTCATTTCCTTAACATTATTAATACAGTAGAACATTATTACCTTAACATTCTTAATGCAGTAGAACTTCATTTCCTTAACATTATTAATGTGGTAGAACTTCATTTCCTTAACTTTATTAATGCAGTAGAACATTATTACCTTAACATTCTTAATGCAGTAGAACTTCATTTCTTTAACATTATTAATGCAGTAGAACATTATTACCTTAACATTCCTAATGCAGTAGAACTTCATTTCCTTAACATTATTAATGCAGTAGAACATTATTACCTTAACATTATTAATGCAGTAGAACATTATTTCCTTAACATTCTTAATGCAGTAGAACTTCATTTCCTTAACATTATTAATGCAGTAGAACATTATTACCTTAACATTCCTAATGCAGTAGAACTTCATTTCTTTAACATTATTAATGCAGTAGAACATTATTACCTTAACATTCCTAATGCAGTAGAACTTCATTTCTTTAACATTATTAATGTGGTAGAACTTCATTTCCTTAACTTTATTAATGCAGTAGAACATTATTACCTTAACATTCTTAATGCAGTAGAACTTCATTTCTTTAACATTATTAATGCAGTAGAATATTATTACCTTAACATTCCTAATGCAGTAGAACTTCATTTCCTTAACATTATTAATGCAGTAGAACATTATTACCTTAACATTATTAATGCAGTAGAACATTATTACCTTAACATTCCTAATGCAATAGATCTTCATTTCCTTAACATTATTAATGCAGTAGAACATTATTACCTTAACATTCTTAATGCAGTAGAACTTCATTTCTTTAACATTATTAATGCAGTAGAACATTATTACCTTAACATTATTAATGCAGTAGAACATTATTACCTTAACATTCTTAATGCAGTAGAACTTCATTTCCTTAACATTATTAATGCAGTAGAACATTATTACCTTAACATTCTTAATGCAGTAGAACTTCATTTCCTTAACATTATTAATGCAGTAGAACATTATTACCTTAACATTCCTAATGCAGTAGAACTTCATTTCCTTAACATTATTAATGCAGTAGAACATTATTACCTTAACATTATTAATGCAGTAGAACATTATTTCCTTAACATTATTAATGCAGTAGAACATTATAACCTTAACATTCTTACTGCAGTAGAACTTTATTTCCTTAACATTATTAATGCAGTAGAACATTATTACCTTAACATTATTAATGCAGTAGAACATTATTACATTAACGTTCTTAATGCAGTAGAACATTATTACCTTAACATTATTAATGCAGTAGAACATTATTACCTTAACATTATTAATGCAGTAGAGCTTCATTTCCTTAACATTATTAATGCAGTAGAACATTATTACCTTAACATTCTTAATGCAGTAGAACTTCATTTCCTTAACATTATTAATGCAGTAGAACATTATTACCTTAACATTCCTAATGCAGTAGAACTTCATTTCCTTAACATTCTTAATGCAGTAGAACAGTATTACCTTAACATTCTTAATGCAGTAGAACTTCATTTCCTTAATATTATTAATGCAGTAGAACTTCATTTCCTTAACATTATTAATACAGTAGAACATTATTACCTTAACATTCCTAATGCAGTAGAACTTCATTTCCTTAACATTATTAATGTGGTAAAAATTCATTTCAGTAGAACATTATTACCTTAACATTCTTAATGCAGTAGAACTTCATTTCTTTAACATTATTAATGCAGTAAAACAGTATTACCTTAACATTCCTAATGCAGTAGAACTTCATTTCCTTAACATTATTAATGCAGTAGAACATTATTACCTTAACATTCTTAATGCAGTAGAACTTCATTTCCTTAACATTATTAATGCAGTAGAACATTATTACCTTAACATTCCTAATGCAATAGAACTTCATTTCCTTAACATTATTAATGCAGTAGAACAGTATTACCTTAACATTCTTAATGCAGTAGAACTTCATTTCCTTAATATTATTAATGCAGTAGAACTTCATTTCCTTAACATTATTAATGCAGTAGAACATTATTGCCTTAACATTCTTAATGCAGTAGAACTTCATTTCCTTAACATTATTAATGTAGTAGAACATTATTACCTTAACATTCTTAATGCAGTAGAACTTCATTTCTTTAACATTATTAATGCAGTAAAACATTATTACCTTAACATTCCTAATGCAGTAGAACTGAACTTCATTTCCTTAACATTATTAATGCAGTAGAACATTATTACCTTAACATTCTTAATGCAGTAGAACTTCATTTCCTTAACATCATTAATGCAGTAGAACATTATTACCTTAACATTCCTAATGCAGTAGAACTTCATTTCCTTAACATTCTTAATGCAGTAGAACAGTATTACCTTAACATTCTTAATGCAGTAGAACTTCATTTCCTTAATATTATTAATGTAATGCAGTAGAACTTCATTTCCTTAACATTACTAATGCAGTAGAACATTATTACCTTAACATTCCTAATGCAGTAGAACTTCATTTCCTTAACATTATTAATGCAGTAGAACAGTATTACCTTAACATTCTTAATGCATTAGAACTTCATTTCCTTAACATTATTAATGCAGTAGAACATTACCTTAACATTCTTAATGCAGTAGAACTTCATTTCCTTAACATTATTAATGCAGTAGAACTTCATTTCCTTAACATTATTAATACAGTAGAACATTATTACCTTAACATTCCTAATGCAGTAGAACTTCATTTCCTTAACATTATTAATGTGGTAAAATTTCATTTCCTTAACATTATTAATGCAGTAGAACATTATTACCTTAACATTCTTAATGCAGTAGAACTTCATTTCTTTAACATTATTAATGCAGTAAAACATTATTACCTTAACATTCCTAATGCAGTAGAACTTCATTTCCTTAACATTATTAATGCAGTAGAACATTATTACCTTAACATTCTTAATGCAGTAGAACTTCATTTCCTTAACATTATTAATGCAGTAGAACATTATTACCTTAACATTCCTAATGCAGTAGAACTTCATTTCCTTAACATTCTTAATGCAGTAGAACAGTATTACCTTAACATTCTTACGCAGTAGAACTTCATTTCCTTAATATTATTAATGCAGTAGAACTTCATTTCCTTAACATTATTAATGCAGTAGAACATTATTACCTTAACATTCCTAATGCAGTAGAACTTAATTTCCTTAACATTATTAATGCAGTAGAACAGTATTACTTTAACATTCTTAATGCAGTAGAACTTCATTTCCTTAACATTATTAATGCAGTAGAAGTTCATTTCCTTAACATTATTAATACAGTAGAACATTATTACCTTAACATTCCTAATGCAGTAGAACTTCATTTCCTTAACATTATTAATGTGGCAAAACTTCATTTCCTTAACATTATTAATGCAGTAGAACATTATTACCTTAACATTCTTAATGCAGTAGAACTTCATTTCTTTAACATTATTAATGCAGTAGAACATTATTACCTTAACATTCCTAATGCAGTAGAACTTCATTTCCTTAACATTACTAATGCAGTAGAACATTATTACCTTAACGTTCTTAATGCAGTAGAACTTCATTTCCTTAACATTATTAATGCAGTAGAACATTATTACCGTAACATTCTTAATGCAGTAGAACATTATTACCTTAACATTCTTAATGCAGTAGAACTTCATTTCCTTAACATTATTAATGCAGTAGAACATTATTACCTTAACATTCTTAATGCAGTAGAACATTATTACCTTAACATTCTTAATGTAGTAGAACTTCATTTCCTTAACATTATTAATGCAGTAGAACATTATTACCTTAACATTCTTAATGCAGTAGAACATTATTACCTTAACATTATTAATGCAGTAGAACTTCATTTCCTTAACATTATTAATACAGTAGAACATTATTACCTTAACATTCCTAATGCAGTAGAATTTCATTTCCTTAACATTATTAATGCAGTAGAACATTATTACCTTAACGTTCTTAATGCAGTAGAACTTCATGTCCTTAACATTATTAATGCAGTAGAACATTATTACGTAACATTCTTATTGCAGTAGAACATTATTACCTTAACATTCATAATGCAGTAGAACTTCATTTCCTTAACATTATTAATGCAGTAGAGCATTATTACCTTAACATTCTTAATGCAGTAGAACATTATTACCTTAACATTCTTAATGTAGTAGAACTTCGTTTCGTTAACATTATTAATGCAGTAGAACATTATTACCTTAACATTCTTAATGCAGTAGAACATTATTACCTTAACATTATTAATGCAGTAGAACATTATTACCTTAACGTTTTTAATGCAGTAGAACATTATTACCTTAACATTCTTAATGCAGCAGAACTTCATTTCCTTAACATTATTAATGCAGTAGAACTTCATTTCCTTAACATTATTAATGCAGTAGAACATTATTACCTTAACATTCCTAATGCAGCAGAACTTCATTTCCTTAACATTATTAATGCAGTAGAACTTCATTTCCTTAACATTATTAATGCACTAGAACATTATTACCTTAACATTATTAATGCAGTAGAACATTATTACCTTAACATTCTTAATGCAGTAGAACTTCATTTCCTTTACATTATTAATGCAGTAGAACATTATTACCTTAACATTCCTAATGCAGTAGAACTTCATTTCCTTAACTTTATTAATGCAGTAGAACATTATTACCTTAACATTCTTAATGCAGTAGAACTTCATTTCCTAAACATTATTAATGCAGTAGAACATTATTACATTAACATTCTTAATGCAGTAGAACTTCATTTCTTTAACGTTATTAATGCAGTAGAACATTATTACCTTAACATTCCTAATGCAGTAGAACTTAATTTCCTTAACATTATTAATGCAGTAGAACATTATTATCTTAACATTCTTAATGCAGTAGGACTTCATTTCCTAAACATTATTAATGCAGTAGAACATTATTACGTTAACATTCTTAATGCAGTAGAACTTCATTTCCTTAATGTTATTAATGCAGTAGAACATTATTACCTTAACATTCCTAATGCAGTAGAACTTAATTTCCTTAACATTATTAATGCAGTAGAACATTATTATCTTAACATTCTTAATGCAGTAGAACTTCATTTCCTTAACATTATTAATGCAGTAGACCAGTATTACCTTAACATTCTTAATGCAGTAGAACTTCATTTCCTTAACATTATTAATGCAGTAGAACATTATTACCTTAACATTCCTAATGCAGTAGAACTTCATTTCCTTAACATTATTAATGCAGTAGAACATTATTACCATAACATTCATAATGCAGTAGAATTTCATGTCTTCAATGTTATTAATGCAGTAGAACATTATTACCTTAACATTCTTAATGCAGTAGAACTTAATTTCCTTAACATTCTTAGTGCAGTAGAACATTATTACCTTAACATTCTTAATGCAGTAGAACTTAATTTCCTTAACATTATTAATGCAGAACTTAATTTCCTTAATATTATTAATGCAGTAGAACTTCATTTCCTTAACATTATTAATGCAGTAGAACAGTATTACCTTAACATTCCTAATGCAGTAGAACTTCATTTCCTTAAGATTATTAATGCAGTAGAAGATTATTACCTTAACAATATTAATGCAGTAGAACATTATTACCTTAACATTCCTAATGCAGTATAACTTCATTTCCTTAACATTATTAATGCAGTAGAACATTATTACCTTAACATTCTTAATGCAGTAGAACTTCATTTCCTTAACATTATTAATGCAGTAGAACATTATTACCTTAACATTCTTAATGCAGTAGAACTTCATTTCCTTAACATTATTAATGTAGTAGAACATTATTACCTTAACATTCTTAATGCAGTAAAACTTCATTTCTTTAACATTATTAATGCAGTAAAACATTATTACCTTAACATTCCTAATGCAGTAGAACTTCATTTCCTTAACATTATTAATGCAGTAGAACATTATTACCTTAACATTCTTAATGCAGTAGAACTTCATTTCCTTAACATTATTAATGCAGTAGAACATTATTACCTTAACATTCCTAATGCAGTAGAACTTCATTTCCTTAACATTCTTAATGCAGTAGAACAGTATTACCTTAACATTCTTAATGCAGTAGAACTTCATTTCCTTAATATTATTAATGCAGTAGAACTTCATTTCCTTAACATTACTAATGCAGTAGAACATTATTACCTTAACATTCCTAATGCAGTAGCACTTCATTTCCTTAACATTATTAATGCAGTAGAACAGTATTACCTTAACATTCTTAATGCATTAGAACTTCATTTCCTTAACATTATTAATGCAGTAGAACATTACCTTAACATTCTTAATGCAGTCGAACTTCATTTCCTTAACATTATTAATGCAGTAGAACTTCATTTCCTTAACATTATTAATACAGTAGAACATTATTACCTTAACATTCCTAATGCAGTAGAACTTCATTTCCTTAACATTATTAATGTGGTAAAATTTCATTTCCTTAACATTATTAATGCAGTAGAACATTATTACCTTAACATTCTTAATGCAGTAGAACTTCATTTCTTTAACATTATTAATGCAGTAAAACATTATTACCTTAACATTCCTAATGCAGTAGAACTTCGTTTCCTTAACATTATTAATGCAGTAGAACATTATTACCTTAACATTCTTAATGCAGTAGAACTTCATTTCCTTAACATTATTAATGCAGTAGAACATTATTACCTTAACATTCCTAATGCAGTAGAACTTCATTTCCTTAACATTATTAATGCAGTAGAACAGTATTACCTTAACATTCTTAACACAGTAGAACTTCATTTCCTTAATATTATTAATGCAGTAGAACTTCATTTCCTTAACATTATTAATGCAGTAGAACATTATTACCTTAACATTCCTAATGCAGTAGAACTTAATTTCCTGAACATTATTAATGCAGTAGAACAGTATTACTTTAACATTCTTAATGCAGTAGAACTTCATTTCCTTAACATTATTAATGCAGTAGAACATTATTACCTTAACATTCTTAATGCAGTAGAACTTCATTTCCTTAACATTATTAATGCAGTAGAACTTCATTTCCTTAACATTATTAATACAGTAGAACATTATTACCTTAACATTCCTAATGCAGTAGAACTTCATTTCCTTAACATTATTAATGTGGTAAAACTTCATTTCCTTAACATTATTAATGCAGTAGAACATTATTACCTTAACATTCTTAATGCAGTAGAACTTCATTTCTTTAACATTATTAATGCAGTAGAACATTATTACCTTAACATTCCTAATGCAGTAGAACTTCATTTCCTTAACATTATTAATGCAGTAGAACATTATTACCTTAACGTTCTTAATGCAGTAGAACTTCATTTCCTTAACATTATTAATGCAGTAGAACATTATTACCGTAACATTCTTAATGCAGTAGAACATTATTACCTTAACATTCTTAATGCAGTAGAACTTCATTTCCTTAACATTATTAATGCAGTAGAACATTATTACCTTAACATTCTTAATGCAGTAGAACATTATTACCTTAACATTCTTAATGTAGTAGAACTTCATTTCCTTAACATTATTAATGCAGTAGAACATTATTACCTTAACATTCTTAATGCAGTAGAACATTATTACCTTAACATTATTAATGCAGTAGAACATTATTACCTTAACATTTTTAATGCAGTAGAACATTATTACCTTAACATTCTTAATGCAGTAGAACTTCATTTCCTTAACATTATTAATACAGTAGAACATTATTACCTTAACATTCCTAATGCAGTAGAACTTCATTTCCTTAACATTATTAATGCAGTAGAACATTATTACCTTAACGTTCTTAATGCAGTAGAACTTCATTTCCTTAACATTATTAATGCAGTAGAACATTATTACCATAACATTCTTAATGCAGTAGAACATTATTACCTTACCATTCTTAATGCAGTAGAACTTCATTTCCTTAACATTATTAATGCAGTAGAACATTATTACCTTAACATTCTTAATGCAGTAGAACATTATTACCTTAACATTCTTAATGTAGTAGAACTTCGTTTCCTTAACATTATTAATGCAGTAGAACATTATTACCTTAACATTCTTAATGCAGTAGAACATTATTACCTTAACATTATTAATGCAGTAGAACATTATTACCTTAACATTTTTAATGCAGTAGAACATTATTACCTTAACATTCTTAATGCAGCAGAACTTCATTTCCTTAACATTATTAATGCAGTAGAACTTCATTTCCTTAACATTATTAATGCAGTAGAACATTATTACCTTAACATTCCTAATGCAGCAGAACTTCATTTCCTTAACATTACTAATGCAGTAGAACAGTATTACCTTAACATTCTTAATGCAGTAGAGCTTCATTTATTTAATATTATTAATGCAGTAGAACATTATTACCTTAACATTCTTAATGCAGTAGAACTTCATTTCTTTAACATTATTAATGCAGTAGAACATTATTACCTTAACATTATTAATGCAGTAGAACATTGTTACCTTAACATTCCTAATGCAGTAGAACTTCATTTCCTTAACATTATTAATGCAGTAGAACATTATTCCCTTAACATTCTTAATGCAGGATAACATTATTACCTTAACATTCTTAATGCAGTAAAACTTCATTTTTTTAACATTATTAATGTAGTAAAACATTATTACCTTAACATTCTTAATGCAGTAGAACTTCATTTCCTTAATATTATTAATGCAGTAGAACATTATTACCTTAACATTCTTAATGCAGTAGAACTTCATTTCTTTAACATTATTAATGCAGTAGAACATTATTTCCTTAACATTCTTAATGCAGTAGAACTTCATTTCCTTAACATTATTAATGCAGTAGAACTTGATTTCCTTAACATTATTAAAGCAGTAAAACATTATTACCTTAACATTCCTAATGCAGTAGAACTTCATTTCCTTAACATTATTAATGCAGTAGAACATTATTACCGTAACATTATTAATGCAGTAGAACTTCATTTCCTTAACATTCTTAATGCAGTAGAACTTCATTTCCTTAACATTATTAATGCAGTAGAACAGTATTACCTTAACATTCCTAATGCAGTAGAACTTCATTTCCTTAACATTATTAATACAGTAGAACATTATTACCTTAACATTCCTAATGCAGTAGAACTTCATTTCCTTAACATTATTAATGTGGTAGAACTTCATTTCCTTAACTTTATTAATGCAGTAGAACATTATTACCTTAACATTCTTAATGCAGTAGAACTTCATTTCTTTAACATTATTAATGCAGTAGAATATTATTACCTTAACATTCCTAATGCAGTAGAACTTCATTTCCTTAACATTATTAATGCAGTAGAACATTATTACCTTAACATTATTAATGCAGTAGAACATTATTACCTTAACATTCCTAATGCAATAGATCTTCATTTCCTTAACATTATTAATGCAGTAGAACATTATTACCTTAACATTCTTAATGCAGTAGAACTTCATTTCTTTAACATTATTAATGCAGTAGAACATTATTACCTCAACATTCCTAATGCAGTAGAACTTCATTTCTTTAACATTATTAATGCAGTAGAAAATTATTACCTTAACATTCTTAATGCAGTAGAACTTCATTTCCTTAACATTATTAATGCAGTAGAACATTATTTCCTTAACATTCTTAATGCAGTAGAACTTCATTTCCTTAACATTATTAATGCAGTAGAACATTATTACCTTAACATTCCTAATGCAGTAGAACTTCATTTCCTTAACATTATTAATGCAGTAGAACTTCATTTCCTTAACATTATTAATGCAGTAGAACATTATTACCTTAACATTCTTAATGCAGTAGAACTTCATTTCCTTAACATTATTAATGCAGTAGAACATTATTACCTTAACATTCTTAATGCAGTAGAACATTATTACCTTAACATTATTAATGCAGTAGAACATTATTACATTAACGTTCTTAATGCAGTAGAACATTATTACCTTAACATTATTAATGCAGTAGAACATTATTACCTTAACATTATTAATGCAGTAGAGCTTCATTTCCTTAACATTATTAATGCAGTAGAACATTATTACCTTAACATTCTTAATGCAGTAGAACTTCATTTCCTTAACATTATTAATGCAGTAGAACATTACTACCCTAACATTCCTAATGCAGTAGAACTTCATTTTTTTAACATTATCAATGCAGTAGAACATTATTACCTTAACATTCCTAATGCAGTAGAACTTCATTTCCTTAACATTATTAATGCAGTAGAACATTATTACCGTAACATTCTTAATGCAGTAGAACTTCATTTCCTTAACATTATTAATGCAGTAGAACATCATTACCTTAACATTATTAATGCAGTAGAACTTGATTTCTTTAACATTATTAATGCAGTAGAACAGTATTACCTTAACATTCCTAATGCAGTAGAACTTAATTTCCTTAACATTATTAATGCAGTAGAACATTATTACCTTAACATTCTTAATGCAGTAGAACTTCATTTCCTTAACATTATTAATGCAGTAGAACAGTATTACCTTAACATTCCTAATGCAGTAGAACTTAATTTCCTTAACATTATTAATGCAGTAGAACAGTATTACCTTAACATTCTTAATGCAGTAGAACTTTATTTCCTTAACATTATTAATGCAGTAGAACATCATTACCTTAACATTATTAATGCAGTAGAACTTGATTTCTTTAACATTATTAATGCAGTAGAACAGTATTACCTTAACATTCCTAATGCAGTAGAACTTAATTACCTTAACATTATTAATGCAGTAGAACATTATTACCTTAACATTCTTAATGCAGTAGAACTTCATTTCCTTAACATTATTAATGCAGTAGAACAGTATTACCTTAACATTCCTAGTGCAGTAGAACTTCATTTCCTTAACATTATTAATGCAGTAGAACAGGATTACCTTAACATTCCTAATGCAGTAGAACTTTATTTCCTTAACATTATTAATGCAGTAGAACAGTATTACCTTAACATTCTTAATGCAGTAGAACTTTATTTCCTTAACATTATTAATGCAGTAAACATTATTACCATAACATTCTTAATGCAGTATAACTTCATTTCCTTAACATTCTTAATGCAGTAGAACTTCATTTCCTTAACATTATTAATGCAGTAGAACAGTATTACCTTAACATTCCTAATGCAGTAGAACTTCCTTTCCTTAACATTATTAATACAGTAGAACATTATTACCTTAACATTCCTAATGCAGTAGAACTTCATTTCCTTAACATTATTAATGTGGTAGAACTTCATTTCCTTAACATTATTAATGCGGTAGAACATTATTACCTTAACATTCTTAATGCAGTAGAACTTCATTTCTTTAACATTATTAATGCAGTAGAATATTATTACCTTAACATTCCTAATGCAGTAGAACTTCATTTCCTTAACATTATTAATGCAGTAGAACATTATTACCTTAACATTATTAATGCAGTAGAACATTATTACCTTAACATTCCTAATGCAGTAGATCTTCATTTCCTTAACATTATTAATGCAGTAGAACATTATTACCTTAACATTCTTAATGCAGTAGAACTTCATTTCTTTAACATTATTAATGCAGTAGAACATTATTACCTCAACATTCCTAATGCAGTAGAACTTCATTTCTTTAACATTATTAATGCAGTAGAAAATTATTACCTTAACATTCTTAATGCAGTAGAACTTCATTTCCTTAACATTATTAATGCAGTAGAACATTATTTCCTTAACATTCTTAATGCAGTAGAACTTCATTTCCTTAACATTATTAATGCAGTAGAACATTATTACCTTAACATTCTTAATGCAGTAGAACTTCATTTCCTTAACATTATTAATGCAGTAGAACATTATTACCTTAACATTCTTAATGCAGTAGAACATTATTACCTTAACATTATTAATGCAGTCGAACATTATTACATTAACGTTCTTAATGCAGTAGAACATTATTACCTTAACATTATTAATGCAGTAGAACATTATTACCTTAACATTCTTAATACAGTAGAGCTTCATTTCTTTAACATTATTAATGCAGTAGAACATTATTACCTTAACATTCTTAATGCAGTAGAACTTCATTTCCTTAACATTATTAATGCAGTAGAACATTATTACCTTAACATTCCTAATACAGTAGAACTTCATTTCCTTAACATTATTAATGCAGTAGAACATCATTACCTTAACATTATTAATGCAGTAGAACTTGATTTCTTTAACATTACTAATGCAGTAGAACAGTATTACCTTAACATTCCTAATGCAGTAGAACTTAATTTCCTTAACATTATTAATGCAGTAGTACATTATTACCTTAACATTCTTAATGCAGTAGAACTTCATTTCCTTAACATTATTAATGCAGTAGAACAGTATTACCTTAACATTCCTAATGCAGTAGAACTTAATTTCCTTAACATTATTAATGCAGTAGAACAGTATTACCTTAACATTCTTAATGCAGTAGAACTTTATTTCCTTAACATTATTAATGCAGTAGAACATTATTACCTTAACATTCTTAATGCAGTTGGAACTTTATTTCTTTAACATTATCAGGTTGTGTGCTTTCATCTTTATTGAACTGTACCTGGCATTACTAAGTTATATCAGTCCAGGTCTATGACCACATTCAGTGCAGTGCAATCAGTTACTAATTTATTACTACTCTTTCTTGTTTATATGACTATAGATTGCAAGATACATCTGTACTCACCACACTCATGGTACAACCTGGCCAGGTGCTCTGCATGGACCTCCAAGTTGCAGGTTCTCTCCTCTGCAGCTGTGGGGAGAGAAACACACCATTATGTGTACCTGTCTATCACATGTTCAGAGTACATTTGGTAAAGAAATGATAAAGATATTTACAAACTGGTGGGACATTCCCATCTCTGGCATCTTGAACCCAAGTGGCCAAAAGATCCCCCTTACGATACTTCAGGTCGCCATAATGATGACACACCTACTCACTGGTGAGATCACATGGCAGCTGGTCACAGGCCTCCAATTTGTATTCCAATCCTTGGTACTGGCCCTGCAGTAGCCAGATGTCATGGTATTTTACAAGGAGTCCAACCAAGATCCAGGACTCCAGAATGCCCCACCGTTGCCATAGTCTCTGCCAAGATCAAACTGCAAAAGATTATGGCTGTTTTCCCAACTGTTTCATTTAAACAAAGCTGTTTTGCCATGAGCTTTGCTTAACATCGCACAAACATGCTGAGCTCAGCTGAGCAGTGTTTAAACTGGCAATGCTGAGCAATGCTAAGCTCTGCACAAACCAGCTTGGCAGGGCTAAACAGTGCTTAAACGAGCATTAATGCCTATACCAGCTAAGCACTGCTAAACAGTCCTTGTTTAAGCAGTGCTTGGCGAGGCTTAGCTGTGCTTAGCAGAGCTAAGATAAGTGCAGCAAAGCAGGATTTCATAATGCATTGTAAAATTGTGTAATTGCAAACTAAATTTAATAACCTGTCTGTGTAATCAAAAATTAAATAAAAATTTAAAAGATGTGTTATACTGTGTATTTACAAAATAAAGACTGCGTGTATTTGAACTCTGCACCTACAGCTATGACTCTAACCATTTGGCTACATGGCCATGTGGGATGCTGTTATACATTTACATATATCTCTCCACTACGTTTAAGTACCGTGGCGCACCACACAAACCCACTCAGCTATGCTTCTATGCTTAAACTTGACTTTCCTGAATAATTAGATGTATCCAGTTTATGTTGCTAGATGTCTGGCATGTGTCCATTACTAAGTGCCATGCAATGTCACACAAACACAAAAAAAAAAAAAAAAAAATTAAAATACTTTCTAAATACATTGCTGTCCAGCACTTTGACAGTGCAGGGAGTGTGTTACTCATCTCCGGACACTGTAACATACTCTCTAGACTAATTCACTAACCATGGTACATGGATCTCCCTCAGTAGTGTGCCTTCATTAACATGCAAGGTGAGCTGCGGAGGGGGATCTGCATACATGGCCACGGTACCTTCCGTGTAGGTCTTCCACTATTCCTACACAGATTTTATTAAATCTCCATGTATATTTTTCCAATGTCCCCTATTTTCTATATCGATTATTTAGCTTCCAGCAGTCCCACAGTCATGAGGTTGATATCTATATCTGTGAAATGATAAAATGGTTTGTGAGGGTCACTTCCAGCTCTGTTATTCTTTATAAGATTTCTTGTTATAAGCAGTCAGTTTAAGGTTTATTTTTTGTAACGCCACCATAAATTGTTAAAATATAGTATTACTCTTAGTCTGGCATTTAACACAGAAGATTAAGGCTATTAACTGTTAGCAAGCTACCCCTGTGATACATGGTTTGATTCCCTGAGCATTTTTTTAGCTTATTGTCTGACCCTGAGCAAGTCACTTACCCAGACAGTTCTTTGTGGCAATTGGGGAATTGATCTAGGCTTGTCAATGGTCTCCTGGACCACATGAATAATTTCTGTCTTCTGTGAATGTGCTGTCAAATCATGCAGCAGTTTAAAAAAGACATAACGGCAAAACAATAAGGAAAGAAACAAATCAACACATAGTTAGATAAAGATAAATACACAGATACACAGACAAATTCATGAAAAAATAAATGAATATGTTGATTGATTAATTATCTAATTTTGGAAAGACTGACCAAATGGAGTAAAAGGTGGTAGGCAAAGTTCATTATAGCCAAATGCAAAATTTTTGCGGTTGAGATGAGGTATCAGCTTTTATAAATGGAACTGATAAACCAAAGTTTGTAAATGATTTGTGAATACTGGACTGAAGCACCACGGACAGATTGAGAGGGTAGTAGCAGCACCCAACAGAGTAGTGAGGTGTATCCCCAAGAGGACAGACCCTAGAAACAAAGCAGTAATGGGTCCATTGCACTGACCCTGTTTGGGCCACACTGTAAGTAATCTGTGCAATTCTGGAAGCCCTACAGTAACAGGAATATAGGACTACCAGAAGGAGTTAATAGAAAATCCAACAGAATTCAGCCCAAAACAGAGGGGAAGTTACACGACTAGTCACTAGACGACCAAATGTAATGTTCTTCTCATGTGAGACCAGAATTGAATTGGCAAGATGATGCGGTTACATAAGATTATCTTCAGGACTCTAGAAAGGTTGTCCTAAACAGGAAGAACTGAGGGAGGATGCAGCACAAACAGCAAACATAATGGATGTCTGTTTGAAACTGTGAAAGCGCTTTACAATGGAGATGATTATGGAGCCATGCAACAGACTACCAGAATTAGTCACAGAGAGAAAATCCACCAAGGCATTTGAGACATTGTGGGACAGGCAGAGAAGAATGAAGGGGAAGATAGGAATAGAGGGTAGGTAGAATGTGGATTGCACTTAAAAGGCAGACTAGACAGGGTTGCTGTCTCTGTCTGACATCAATCAACTATAATGTAAAAGAATAACAGTTTTATATCTGGACTAAAAGCAGAACAAGTATCTCTATGAAAAAAAATTCAGAGAACATCTGAGAATTTTATGATGTTATTGGTCAGTAATTTCTGGAGTAAAAGACATTGTATGCTCTGAGATATATCACAATTATGTTTACTAGTTAAAATGACTGAGAAGGAATGAACTGCTCAATCTATCCCCCTGTTCTAAAGTAGGAGAGCAATATATTTGTAGACCCTACTGTCACTTTGGAACATTTAAAAGCAACACAATCTGTCATCACGAGCATAACAGTCTTGCAGTTCTGCTTCTTTATCAAGATGTTATCAATAAATCAGCTAGCTCCAGGGGCATGCAAGGTTGAAGTCCTAACTCCTGTAGCACAAATGACTCAAGGTCATTTAGTAGTTCAGGAGGTAGTAGGGTTTTGCAGGGAAGAAAATAATGTCCAGTGATATAACTGCTCACTTCTCTTCAGAGAGAGGGATGGTGGGTGATTTGCTAAGAAGAGCAGTTTTCTGTGTACTCTCCCAGTGGATGCTGGAGCTCCAAAAAGTAGATGAGCTGGGTATGTAGGCAAGTTTATGTGGCACCACCACCTAATACAGAAGCAGTGAAGCTCCTAAACCATGTTTTGTGGCAAACTGTTTCCTACCAAGGCCTATCAAGTATGCATTACCACAAAGAAGTGTAGGGCCTCATTCTCATGCAGTCAACTCACTTAAGTTATGAGCTACCATGGTGGTTCTCCAGTCCTCTCTCCATTTAGTTCACCTGTCAGGGGAGGGCTGGAAATGCTCACCAGAAGGGTTTGAAATGGACTTGCATAGAGGCCTATGCAACTTGAGAGGCCCAAGGAGTACAGTGTGCTGTCACAAGAGGAAAGAAATAGTATTGGTAAGGACAGAAATATAAGAACTTTCGGGATAGGGATCCATCAAGGCAGATAGCTCTGGGAATAGGATTTAAATAGTAAAATAAGCATTTAGTCTAAAGTTTGTTTCACCCTACATTGTGAAAGCATGGTTCCAAAATGATGTGACTCAGTCATTCAGAAGGAGTTTTGTTTCCAAAATCTGTGTATGTTGGCTTGCCATTGTGCAGTGAATAGGAATAGGAAAGTTAGTTGGTGACTTTAAAATAGGATCTGCGGTTACAAATGTATTGGAGTTTAACGTAAAAAAAAAACAAAATGTATTCACTTTTATAAATCAAGTCCAGGATATCTAAAGGGTTTAAATAACAGAATTCTGGAAAAGTTGTCTCCATAAAAGATCTGGGCATAAATATCGACAAGCTTTTTTTTTTTCTTCGTACCCAATTATTGGATGTGAGTAGAAAATGTTTTTATGATCTCAAAAATATTTTATGGACAATCAAAAGTAGAGACATTGAGGGTTTACTTTGTATGTATAAATCTGTGATTAGACCAACAATTGAATATGGTACGTCTGTTGTAGTTACTTTCATTCACATATTACTACATTAGATAGACTCCAAAGATGTTTTACCCGACAAATCAAATGTGCCAGGCAACTGAGTTATAAGACCAAGATGGTGAAACTGTCCTTTTTTACTAAAAATTATTGGTTGATAATGGCTGATCTTATATCAGTATATAGGGGTATGCATAATGAAGTGTTGAGGCAACTATCAGGATTAACTTTAGTAATCATCAAATGAAAACTAGGAATAAAAATTTCTTTGCGGAAACAAAAATGGCAAGGCATCCTTTATTAAGAAGAACCTTTCACAAGAGAGCAGGTATTTGGTATAATAAATGAGCACTTAAAACTAAGGAGATTGGAGACATGGCTTCATTCAAGAAGAGTTTGGATGAATGGCTGGGTATAAAAGTTTATAAACAGACTTTGTTAGGTGGCAACTAACCATTTTTAAGCTCTGAGTCTAAACTGATCACATTGATAATTGATTTATTTACAACAAGCTGTTTCTGGCAAAGTGTAACATAAGAGCCAAGGTATGACTATGGTTGGAGCATTGAGAAACTATGGGTAATTTACAAACCTGATGTACTAGCTTTTTTATTATTTTTTTTTCTATTTACTGGAAAAGTCCAACTGAGACAGACCTCATTTTCAGCATAGACCCAGGGAGAAACTCTCCAGAATCACGTCTTTGGAATGTGGGAGAAAACCAGTGTACCCAGAGGAAACCAAGTGAATGCAGGTAAGGACATGCAAACTCTGCACAGGAGGCACACCAGCTGGGAATCAAACGAGAGAACCTCTTACTGTGAAGTGACAATACTTAAGCAGTGCACCACTGTGCTGCTGCTGTCAAAGACAAGGCCATTGGTGAGACAACAATGACAACATCATTACAGATGCTTTTGAGTTCTTCTAAAAATGAACTCGAGAAGTATGGCATGTTTAGAATAGGAACTAGAGTCCCAAGTGTGGTGGTGAAGGTGTGTATCCATTTGAATGATGAACTACACCTGCTCATGATGACAAATTTTGCTGTCTTCAAATTTTCCAGATGACAGAAAGATGAAGTTGTCTTCTTCTAAAGAATGAAATACAGGATAATGGACACATGTGAAAACAGATACATTAAAAGAAAGATGGATTGGATGGTCAGAGATCTCACACATGTAAAAATAGATAAGTAAACAGAAAGATGGATTGGATGGTCAGAGATCTCATACATGTAAAAACAGATAAGTAAACAGAAAGATGGGTTGGATGGTCAGAGATCTCATACATGTAAAAACAGATAAGTAAACAGAAAGATGGGTTGGATGGTCAGAGATCTCATACATGTAAAAACAGATAAGTAAACAGAAAGATGAGTTGGATGGTCAGAGATCTCGTGTTGGAAGAATATAGAAAATCCCATTAGTAACTTATAAGAAGAAAACAACAAAAGGACATTGTGTTTTATCAAAATGCAATTTAACCCTATAAATCAAAGAAATAATGTTTTAGCCATAGTGTAGAGGTCTTACAGACAGGCAAATCTAATACAAAGATCTTTGCCTAGAAAGAATAAATGCTATAATAGTGTAGAACTCTTACAGGAAGGCAAATCAATACAAAGATTTTGTCTAGAAAGAATAAATATTATAATAGCAGTATGGTCAGACTACACTGATGTTTGCTTAGAAATAACCAAATGAAATAGAAAGAAGCACAGGAGCTGAAACTTATATAAATGAAATGAGAACAAGTGGATATGATAGCAGGAGGAGAGAAATTAAAGAAAGTTCTGAAAAGAAAGGCAACAATTATTTTCATGTTGAGTCATCTCAGATACAATACATATTAAGAAAAAAAATACTGTAAGAAATTGTGAAGAATACAGAAAGTAAGTAAGCAAATTTGGGAAATGGTCATTTGTTCTGCTGTATACATATTTAAACCTCCCGGCAATGGTTTCAGCCAGAAGATGAGGCATCTATAAAGTTTTCTTCAGGGATGCTCAAGGAACTTACATTACAAAGCAGCAGTCGCACAGGTTATTAATAAAAGGAGAAAAAGTGACATGGTCAGTTGATCCCCATATTGGTTCTTTGCTTACAAAGGGAGCTGAAAAGTGTAATGCTACAATCATAGTAAAATAGATGAAAAATGGAAGACATAAAACAATTCAAAAAGATAACAAAATGAAATAAGCAAAGTATCCTATAGAAGATAAGGGAATAAAAACAAATATAAATAATAATAATCAGAAGAAAAAGATGGAATTTGGCAGGAAGATTCACTGGGTCATACAGAGTGGGAAGCACATTAAAAGATGCAGAGGACAGGTTACTTGGTAATATTAATAATATTTACCTAGATGACCTAGGATGCTATTGCACTTGTGTAAAAGCTGTGCTACTAAATCAAATTAAACATAGAAGTGACTGCTCTGTTGGTATATGTGAATTATATTTTCTGTTTCAACATTTTTTTTTCTGCATCTATGGAGAAATTGTGTCTTCTGGGGTTTAAAAACATGACACTGGGACCTGAAAAACAAAACAGGACTAGAATAATTTCAAATATACAGTTAAGTTGTTGTGTTAAAAATATAACAGTAGGGTTAAAAGGGAAGGATTTTGGGGGGATGGGATATAAGGGAGAAAATCCATACATTCAACATAAGGCTTATCAACCAGAATGGAAGAATGAAAACAGCAATCGAGACATGAACACGGGCCACCTGTAAGAAAAGTAAACGGCTTATATAGTGGCTCAGACTGCCCTGAGACGAAATGCATGGCATAGATCAAAACGTGTAAAAAAACTGTGAAGGCACATACTGACTACTTGACCCTCCTAGACAACCCATTCCTGTTAGCTAAATAATATAGCCACATTAATAAAGTTTTCTTTCCCGCACTTCTTGATGCAATTATCTTACTTTAGATCCATTCATTCTTCAGTTCTACCAGATGTTTGCCACGGATATAAGTCACTTGTCCAAATGTCATTCTTCCCCGTATTCCTTTAGAATCAGGGCTGCACATCTCTGTAGCCTATTAACTTGTTCTTTTCCCTTCAGAGAGAAGGATGGGGCATTTTTTCCTAGTCAGGGTTCTACAGTGGCTGCAACTGTCATTACTCCACCATCTGTTGGTACTAGAGATGCAGCAGATCCCACCATATCCCTTACCACAGGATGGGCATGCTAGGAATGGCTATTTACCCCCACCAACCCCTAGCTCAGTCCTTTATCCTTCTATGATCAAAAGGCACATTTTTTAAATCCATTTTTTACTAATGTAAGTGCATAAAATCACACTAAAAAAAAAACCAAACAAACAGAAAGTTCTACACGGGGAGAAGTGTCTGTCACAATAACCATGCAGGAGGTGTTGTCCTGCACCTTCCTGCTTATTATAATGAGATCCGAAGTTAGGGTCTATATTAGAAGACCGAATGTTTAGGTGATCAAACTCCTAAACATCAATCTTCTAATATTGAAAGCAAAAAAATGGTGAATGGACGATTTAACGCAGGGAAAGATTTCCCTTGGCCGTTCGCCGGAGTTTGCTATTTCCCTACTGTTGAGCGATCTTGGAGTTGGTATATTTAGTTAGGGGGTGTGGGGGGCACAGCCCCCCACGTCGGGGGAGTGTTGGGGGTGAAGCCCCACACTTAATTTAGATGTAAAGTAATGTTTTTTGTGTCGTGGCCGAGAGATGTGTTTCCCTGGGACGTTCGACATTGTGCAGTTCGATATTAGAAGTTCGATGTTTAGGTGTTCGTTCACCTAAACAGTTGGTCTTCTAATATAGACCCCCAAAGTTATTACAGTTTGGGGGAGGGAAATTACCCCATTGTGCTAACTTCTTTTTTAGTGCCACAATTCACTATGTAGCTCATACAGAAATAGTCATTATCCTAGCATTTTACTGTTATCTGCAATCACGTCTGGCTGTAAGAAAATCATTTCCTCATAGTATTGTGAACTACGTGACTTCTTGTTCCCCAAACTATGTCCTCCTTTTCTCTTCTATGTGCTTGTAAAAGATGCTATTTTCTTTGACTTTGCTAATTTCCTTCATGTGAGTATGCTCGACTTGTCTCATTTTTCTTACTATCTTTAATACAGTGACAGAAAATTCTGTTTGTCCCTCTTTTTAAAAGGTTTCCAATGTAAACCCTGCTACATGTTCATTGCTTTATGACCTACTTCCATTATCTATTTGTCCTTCCAGGAATATTGTTCCTAAAAGTGTATGGTGCACCTTAATATCAAGTTTCTGTAACAAGGGAACAACTTTTTGCTTAGTAATGATTAAGCTTCTTTCTTGTTTGCTAACTTGACTGATGACTGATCAGATTAATGTGGACACAGGACAACCAGCTCAAAAAGAATTTCTTGTGCAGTGGAATATGACTTATTTGAGGTTTCATGACTTCTGAGTTTATATAAATATTTATTAATTGAGGAGGAAGTGGGGTGAAGATTCACTTTGCACTGGATATGCAATGATGAAATCTCCCACAAAAAAAAATTGCTAAGGAGGTCTTTTTTGACTAGATAGTCACAACTAAATGGACTTCACACAAAATGATTGATTAGACATACCACATTCTGCCTCTTCCACTACATTCAAATATGACAGGAGTTTCAAGCAAGGATACTCTGGAATGTCAAGGTCAATCAGAAAATATTAGAAATAAATATAGATAATATTGGATGGGAATGAATGTGACAGAATAAATAAAACACAGCAACAAAATAAGGAAAGGACAGTTGGGATAAAAAACTATCCCTCCAAAGTAATTCATAGAACTAGTGATCATAGGTTCATAGGTTCATAGGTTCATACTAGGCTATCTGCCCTAGGGCATTTATAAGCCTAGCCAGAGTGTGTTTGGCTTTCGCCACCCATTTTAAATTAATTTTGCTATGCCCTTTTTCGAGGTTAGTATACTGTGCCTCTGTCTAACAGTGACACAGAAGTGATACCCGGGGTAAACCTACGATCCCCCATCCACTCATCAAGATTCCTCTTGAAGAGAGTCAATGAGGGACTCTGCCTAACCTGGACTGGGATTTTATTCCAGAGTGAAGGGAGCCTCTGGGTTATGAATCTGTCCCTCCAGCATGTCCTATTTATTTCACTGCTGAGGTTCAAGTCTCTCGAGCGAGTAGCTCGATGGGATTTGGATTTTCTGAGGTGCAGCATGTCCATTAATTCCGGGTTGGACATGGCTTTATACGTCAGGCACAGATCGCCTCTGAGCAGGCGGTATGCCACTGAGTAGAGCTGGAGTTTCTTTAACCAGGCAGCATATGACATCTGTTTGAGCCCTTTGATCCTCTTGGTGAGGTACTTTTGGGGTCTTTCCAGTTGCTGCAGGTGTCTGGTAAGGTACATCCCAAAAGGGGCATTATACTCAATTATGGGCCTGATGAGGGATGAGTAAAGAGGCACGATGACCTCCCCTGATCTAGATGTGAATCCCTTCATGATTAGGTGGGCTATATAAAATGTTTTTCTAACCACTTTGGCCACGTGGTTGTCAAATGAGAGATTGCTATCAGCTTGGGTCCCCAGGTCCCTAATTACTTCTTCCAGATTTAATGGATTACCACCTATGTGGTAATTTGTGGGCACTTTGTTTTTGCCAAAGGGGATGACTATACACTTTTTGGCGTTTAGCTTGAGGCCATGGCTCTGGCACCAGTTGTCTGTTTCTATGAGGCCCTTTTGGAGGATGCTTGTGTCGACTGGAGAGTCAATTATGGCACCCAGTTTGCAGTCATCTGCGAACTTGGTCAGCCACAGTCCTTCCATGTTGGCCTGTACCTCTGAGAAATATATACCGAACAAGAGAGGTCCCAGGACTGAGCCTTGTGGGATGCCACTTGTAACTGGTTTGGAGTCTGACATGGCTCCAGCAATTCTAACCATGTGGGTTCTGTCCTTGAGCCAGTTTGCAACCCATCTAGTGATATAGGAGTTTATATTTAAGCTGGTGAGCTTATCCATAATGCCTGAGTGGGGTATTGTATCGAAGGCTTTTGCAAGGTCCAGGTAGGCTGTGTGCACCGCCTTCCCCTCGTCAATGGCCTTGGTGACTGATTCAAAGAAATTGACCAGGTTTAAGAGGCAGGATCTGCCCTTAACAAAGCCAAACTGGGTAGGATCCAGTGTCTGTAGGTCCCCAATATCTTTATTTATAAGGTCCATGATGATCATTCCATAGCTTTGCAGACCAAGCAGTCAGGCTTATGTGGCGATAGTTTCCAGGATCCGTTGAGGCACCACCTTTGTGGAGAGGGACCACCGTTGCTGTACGCCACACTTTGGGTACATATCCTGTAGTAAGGCTGAGATTGAACAGTAGTTTTATGTTTGAGTTTAGCTCTTCTTGGAGTTCATGTAGGACGCAGCCCGGGACACCGTCTGGTCCCATTGATGCTGTGTTTTTTGCTTTGGAGAGGGCGACTCTTACCTGAGCATCTGAGATGTCAGGGGGGCAGCACTCTGCTGGGATAGATATTTGCCCTTTTGGTGGTGGGGGGGAGTTTGCGCTGAACCTGTCAGCTAGGATGTTGGCAATGTCTGTGGGTTCGGTGTATTTTTTGTCATTTTGGACTAATTCTGAGCATATCTGGGAATTTCCACCCAGGTTCCTAACATAACTAAAGAAATCCTTGTGATTATCCTTAGTGTCCTGTGCAATTTTTCTCTCGAAGCTGGCCTTAGACAATTTTATGAGTGCCCGTAGTTTTTTGCTAATACTGATCAGAGATGCCTTCCCTTTTTGGGATTTTGCTCTATCATGTAGTAGCTTCCTCCTTCTATTGTATAGTTTGTTTATGGCTGGGGCCTATCCGTGTATATGTGTTCCTCATTGATACTGAACATGAAATGGAAAGAAAAGCTTGCCCTCTCGGAGCATTTCATTTGCTTGTTTCTTTGTTTTGGCAGATGGACACAACCTTGTTACATCAATGGTAATAAAAAGGATGCTGACACTAATCCAGCTAAGTAATGCAAAGCATGTATATTTCTTATAGGGCTGTGGCATATTAATAGGTGTGTTTACATTAAAAAGCAATTCCAAATCATCTTTACTACCTTTGCAAAAAGAAAAAAAAATACTTTCATACTTTGGTAGATACATTTACAGTTACTTAATAAATCAAATTTGCATATATTATTTATGATGTATTAAACTATGGGAGGAGAAATATGGATACCAAGAAAAAAATATGTTGGAGAATAGCTCCAGAAAAATACAAATGCATACATTACAGATTATCTCATAGGAATACAAAGTAAATATGATAAGAAAATGTTAACAATGATAGAATACATCAGTATAGTTTATTAAACAGCAATAACATTTTAATTTATTTAACATTTGTTTATCAGGAAAATCCGACTTGGAACAAAGACAATTTTCAGCGAAGGCCTGGGGAGAAAAGCTCCAGACACATGTCTCTGAATTGTGGGAGGAAACTGGAGCACCCAGAGGAAACCCACATGAATGCAGGAAGGACATGCAGACTCCACACAGAAGACACCCCAGCTGAGAATCGAACCACAAAACCTCTTGTTGTGAGGCGACAACACTACTGCTGCACCACTGCGCCATCCACCTAATACCCTTCTCTCTTGCTCACCTCTGGAATTCTCTACCATCTCCTATCCGCATCACCAGCAGTCTCTCCTCCTTTTTTTTTTTTTTTTTTACAAAAGTAGCAGCATAGGGTAACTGTTAAGTAGTTGGTCAAATAGTTCAATAGAGCTGTGGAACTATAGGAGGCAGTGATGGCGTATTTAGTTCTAGGAGAGTAGGAAGTGGTATTAGAAGGATTAGGTAGGATGGGAACAGGAGCACTTCCATTGTGAAGTTAGATGTGAGTGCAGCAAGGTTTTAAATGAGGAGAGACTGCTGGTGATGCAGATAGGAGATGGTAGAGAATTCCAGAGGCAAGCAAGACGGAAGGACATTAGGTGATTCCCAGCTGGATGTGTGGGTTTGTGCAATTAAATTAGTTTTTGGGAATTAGATCTTAGAAGTCATTCTGGTTCATGCATTTCAAAGGTAGTGGCTAGGGAGGGACAAAGAGAGGGGTTGTAAATGAGTTTGTGTGCTTGGATGAGTTGGGTATAAGTGAGGAGGCTAGGTAGCTCAAGCCAGTTTAGTTGGTGAAGAGAGTTATAATGGTGAGAAATGGCTCTGTGACCTGCCACAAATTTTGATATCTTGTTATAGCAAGATTAGAGTTTTGTTTTGAGAAAGGATTGCAGGTTGGTGAGGATAGATGCACCATATAGGAGGGATGGGATGAGATAAGTATTGGCTAGTATGAGCCTGGTGGAAGGAGAGATATAACAATTATGGCATATAGCATACCAAGTTTTTGTGGGGTTTTTGGATATTTACTTGTAAATGTTTGTTGAATTTTAGTTGATCATCTATGAGTACTCCTAGTAGTTTAGTGTCAGAGACTATTTCTAGGGGAGCATTGTTTTGTGATTATGAATGAGGTTTTGGAGGCAGTGAATAACATAAGTTTAGTTTTGGTTGCATTAAGAGCCAGATGGTTGTCTAGCTTCCATTGCTCAGTAGAGGGGAAGGTGCTTTGGGTAAGCTTATTTAGAGTGGGGATAGAAGGGGAGGAGCAGATAATGGTAGAGTCATCGGCATATTGCATGAGGCTGGAGTTTGTAATGGCTTGGTAGAAGTCGTTTATGAATATATTGAATAGTAGGGGGCCAAAAATGGAACCTTGGAGGACACCTGTGGGAGTATTAAGGAAGGGTGAAGTGGCTTTATTTCCATTTGACTGCTTGCTGTCTGGTTGTGAGGTAGCTGGAGAATCACTTGGTACAGGAAGGGGATAGGTTTAGTTTGGAGAGTTTATTAAGAAGCAGGTTGTGGGAAATAATGTCAAATGGCTTGGAGAGGTCAAGGAGAAGAGTGAACATGAAATGGCTGGAATTGCGGACTTTGTTAATTGTTTCAAGGAAAGAGAGGAGGGCAGTGGAGGTGCTATGACTGGGTCGGAATCCATGCTGTGTGGGGGTAAGAAGGTGGTTTTTGATGAGATAGGGTAAGAGTTGTTGGTGGATGCATTTTTCAAGAAGCTTAGAAATAAGGATTACAATAGCAATAGGGTGGAAGTTTGGAATGTCATTATTATTGCCTCCTTTATGTAGAGGAATAATAAAGGCTTTCTTCCAGAACTGGGGGACCTAGCTTTCTGAGATAGACTGATTAATTAGTATGCTGATAAGGAGAGCAATGACTTCTGCGGCTGCTTTTAGGAAGTAGGAGGGAAATCATCAGGGGCATTGGAACCAGGTTTTAATTTTAGGAGAAGTTTTTTTAAGGTGGATATAGAGATGGGATTGATAGAGAAGGGTGGAGGTTGCGGGCAAGGGATGCTAGGGGAGGAAGGGATGGGTGCAGGCTGGGGAGGGGTCGTAGAGGTGTTGGTGAAGGATGACATTAGCTTGCTTATGGACTCTATGAAGAAAGAGTTAAACTGGGTGGCTAAGTTCATGTCAGAGGCATCTGGGTTAGGGGAAGGGTTTTCTTTTTTTCCTGGGTTGAGGAGAGATGAGATTCCTTTCCAAAATAGTTTGGGATTGGTGTTGTAGTTGGTTTGGAGAGTGGAGAAATAGGCTTTGCGGTTTGAGGTAATAAATTTATTTACTTTATTTTGCAGTGTTTTATATATTGATATACAGTACCCTCAGTATTTATATATATATATATATATATATATATATATATATATATATATATATATATATATATATACTGGGGGTACTGCATATGAAGTGGAAAAGTTCCTGTTATAAAAGGGACCACGTATGCTACTTATTGTATATTACCTGACCAACCAGGTGGAATTTTAGTGCATTTTGAAGGTTAGAAAAGATGGGTTATTTATTACATTAGATGAGTGTTTCAAAGTTTTGTAGTGGAACTTGAGAATGTTAAAAAGAAAAGGTTATTTATTATGTGAAGTCTGTGTTCCACACTTCATGTGTAGAACTTGACAGGGCATGTGCGTATCAGGTAAAGGGGCAAAGGCACACAGAAATGTAGTGATCAGGAAATTGTGAATGCCTTTTGTGACACTGACAGCCCAGCTATCTGAGATTTTGTAAATAATTTTATGTCATTTGTAAATATTGATATGATTTATACAGAACTGTATGTTATGTGCTGAGCTTCAAGAATGTAACCACACTATACCCTGTTGGAACATAGGCGATTAACTTGCAAAACTTCAAGAAAATAAGTTGAAATTAAGTGCTTTATGATGTGCTATAAAAGTTAGTTAATGCAGCAAGGAGGCAGGACATCTAGAGATAGAATTTTTTTTCTATTGTCTTAAAACAGAAATAATTACTAGGTTTCAAATTTAAAAGCATTTTATTGTTTTACGACTTCCAAGTTCTGCAAACATCTGAGACATATGTATTGTTAACACATAGATGCTAGTTTCTGTTAGCCTGGGAACTGAAGGCAGGTGACAAAGAGTGATGCCATCTAAGCTGACTCAGCAGTAATATTTTATAGTAGGTTAAGAACGCTCTCAGAGAGAGACTGTGGGCATTTTGTATCTTGTCTTGGACCTAGAAACATCCATTCAGCACTTCTGCCTGCATATTGCTCTGTTAGTAAGTTATTTAGGTCATAGTATCTTTTAGATAAAGATATGAATATAATAAAGATTAGTTTAGATATTTTCTGTATTTATTTGAGACTGTCCTGTAATGTTGTTTTAAAATATTTCCTGTGATTCTGAACTCTGCAGTTACTGTGTTGATTGAGTATTGTCTGGTTCTTTTATTATTTATTATTAAATATATTTAAACCTATCTTTGTAGCTGATATTTGTGAGACATAGGTTCATAGGTAAGTACTAGGCTATTGGCCCTAGGGCCTATATAAGCCTAGCCAAAAAGGTACCCTGGCTTGTGCCACCCAAGAAAATTATTTTCCTGAGCCCCTGTCAAGCAGAGCCACAGAAGTGATCCCCGGGGTGAATTTCCTATCTCCCATCCAATCATCAAGATTTTTCTTGAAGAGTGCTAATGAGCTTTGTTTGATATAGATAGGTAGCTTGTTCCAGAGTATGGGAAGTGTCTGGGACAGGAATCTATCCCTCCAGCATGTTCTGTTTATTGTGGTGACAAGGTTTAGGTCCTTAGAGCTTGTAGCTCGGAGGGATTGGGATTTCGTTAAGTGGAGCATGTCCAACAGATCTGGGTTTGACATAGCTTTGTATGTTAGGCAGAGATGGCCTCTGAGTAGGCGATATGCGACAGAGTAAAGCTGGAGTTTTTTGAGACGGTCTGCGTAGGACATCTGTTTGAGGCTGGTAATCCTCTTTGTGAGGTATTTTTGCGGCCTTTCCAGTTGTTGTAGATCCTGTTTTTCTGCTTATTTTTAAGTTATTTATAGCACTTTTCTTGTCTGCTGCATACTTTTCTAGCTAATTTAAGCATTTAGAGTACTTTCATATGTAACTGCGGTGGTGGTGCTGCGTTAGCGTTGTCGCCTCACAGTAAGATGTTATCCTGTTTGATTCTCAGCTAGAACGTCTTCTGTGTGGAGACATGCGTGAATGGGCATACCTTCGTTGAAGGTTGTGTGTCAGGGCTGGCAACTCGGTACGTAAAAAATCTACTGCCAATCATTAGCGGACCGGAGTTCCACTGTGGCAACCCCTAACCGGGAAAAGCCGAAAGACACAACAACAAGAGTACTTTCATATGTATTTGGTGACACTGTACATGCCACTCCTAAATAGCCTTGGTCTTAGTCAGACTACCATTGGGATTAATAGTAACATTACACAGCAGGATCAGACACACTTTGTAAGGGTCTTATAGTGGCTGATAAAGAGCTGGTTAGTGGGAATGATAACTACCTTATAGGCTGGGCAGAAGGAGGGCATAGCTAGTAAACCTGTGCCAGCCTTTCCCAGGAGTGTGTGTGTGTTTGTATATAAATCAAATCTCAAAGTGTGTGTGTGTGTGTCAGCTACTTGGGCAGGGACACAAAGGACTGGTTTGGCAGAGAGAGATTGTTGAGTAGGCTTGGCTTGGAACCCTGGCTAAGATCTTATCCCTATAGCTGTGCCAGTGGGGAGTCTTATTGGGGATCTGGAGAAAGAGGGAAAAACCAGCCCCAGACTGACTACAATCTCTTTGTGCTGTTAAGGGAAATGGTACTTTACTGTGTGTACTTGTCATCCTCCCAGTGTTTACATCCCTCACTGTTGCCAGTGGTGAGAATTGAGGCTCCTTGATTACTGGGCCAGTGCTGGGGCATCACACCTTGAACTCTTGATAGTAGGATTTAAGTTTTACTTTTCTTGAGTAGTAATTGACAAAGGGTGACATTAAGGAGCTTATGGCTGAAGAATGCTATACTGTATTGGACTCAGATGTGTACATGGAATGTTTCAACTGTGGGAGATTCACTGGTGTTCGGCTTTTGCTGGTGAGTTAATAAAGTGAAAGCTTTATTTAGCAAAATCTGTAGCTAATTCAGGTTTTTGGATGAATTAGATAACATGAGTAATACTGATAAAGAGGTAATGTGTGTGTGTGTGTGTGTGTGTGTGTGTGTGTGTGTGTGTGTGTGTGTGTGTGTGTGTGTGTGTGTGTGTGTGTGTGTCAGGGGGAGGCTTTGGCAAACAATGTTGCAGTTGATGGTGTTTTCATTGTTGCTTAGAAATGGCAGATTCTTTTCTTGAAGTAATGATTGATAGGATCTCTCTAAAGACTTGATTATTTAAATGGATGACTCTTTGGGGAAGCACCAGGAAAAGGTATGTTACAGTCTAAACTAGAGACCCAGGTATTTAACCTGGAAGACTCTTTGGGGTACCCCTTGAAGAAAGGATATTAGAGTAGAAACATTCTTGTGGGTGCCTAATAACATGAGCTTTTTTTCAACAGACTGATAGTTATATCCAAGAATGACAGCCATTTAGTTAGCAAGACCATGTTGAGTAGGATGTGTAGTAGGTCAAAGACAATATAATAGATAACCAACATAAATGAAGCAATTATTTGTACAGAGACCATTCAAGATGCTATTGATAAAGACACAAAAACACAAAAAGTGTTTGTAAAATTCACCCTTTATGTACATTTGTATGAAGCCATATTGAAGAGAAGGAGGCAAAGTTATACATAATATGTGAATGGTTCATCATTTTATGTATTTTGTGGAATGTATTAGAGTTCGGCTAGTGATTCTGAAATGTTTTAGTAACTCTTGAACTTTGACATGTGATACTGAACTAAAGGCCTTGACCAGGTCAACTAATATTAATCTGGTCCAATTACCATCATCCATGATATTGAGTATACTATCTGTGAGGAAGTGTAGCAGTAGTGCTATGACCATTTTGGACTATGTGCTCATTTAGGCATAGCATTTTGATGAAACTGAGAAGCTGAATAAGGCACGTGGGTAATTTTTTTTCTAATAACTTAGAGTGAGAGAAAAGAAGCATTAGTTTAAGAAGATAAATGACTGTAGTTGATTTTTACAGCTTTGGGAATTTCAGTGTTGCTAGCAAGGCATTTATGATGTAGTGGAGAGAGATTTATTTAAAGTCATGTAAACCTGAATTGTTCTTCAAGTTTGTCTGTGTCATGACAGCTTACAGATGTGTTACCATTTATTTACAGCAAATTAGTAGATTGATGTTCACAGGTGCATAGTAGATCAATGTTCACAGGTGCATACTAGGCTAACTGCCCTGAAGGGTCATTTTAAGCCTAGCCAATATCCCAAAGGCAGAACCAAACTATGTACCTTGCGTTTACAAGGTGAAGACTTTAACCATCATGCCAAACTCACATAGGAAAGAAGGGGGTAGTAAGGTTAATAACTAGGTTGCATGGTCTGATTTGGTTTACTGATGGTGAGAGTGGGTTACTGCTACTTTGTAGAAGTAAGTAGCAATACACAGTGCTGTAGGTTTGTCTTGTTGAAAATGAGAAAGACTAACATCACAGTTGGGCAAGTACATGAGTATCTTCCTAGGGAAGTAAAATCCGTAGCGACCAGATAAAATCAGAAAATGGAATAATAAAGAAAATATGTACTTAAGGTGCAGAATTCCAGACAGTGACAACAGAGGGTACAGAACAGTGATGCTGATTATCCAGGACTAAAATAATGAAGGATAATTATGTCCACTGACTGACATACCACCTGAGTGCCATACGAAACAGCTGACTGGCAAATCCAGTGGAATGCTAAGAAGTATAAAACAAATCATAAGGAAAGATAACAGGAGAAATAGGGCACTGGTGTTATCCCTCTTTCTCTCTTTCAAGGACAGATAGACAGACTGATGGGTTGATGGATAGATAGATAGATAGATAGATAGATAGATAGATAGATAGATAGATAGATAGATATATAGATAGATAGATAGATAGATAGATACACAGATAGATAGATGTCTTCCTGACTGCTAAATGTGTCACTGTTACATAGATAAAGCATAATATGTACAATCCTGCATCAATCCATGTAACTGTTCTCACCAAAGTGTAGTAACATTATATTTATTGCCTGCTAATATAATGATTAGAATTCTCTCCTTTCTACTTGTATTTGTAACACATAAAATAGTATGTAGATAAGAATGTTGGTATATATATATCTATATATATATATATATATATATATATATATATATATATATATATATATATACTTTGAATGTTGATTGTTTTGTTTTATATACCTTCAGCAATCATTTGTATATTGATATATTTATGAGTCTTTCGCTCAGTTTGTGGAGCTGAAAAAGATCAAAAGACCAGATCATCTACCATATCTATCTATCTGTCTATCTATCTATCTATCTATCTATCTATCTATCTATCTATCTATCTATCTATCTATCTATCTGTCTATCTATATTTATATTTCAGAAAGTGAAAATTCATATTGTTGAGACCATATGTTTGACTGCGCAAAAAGTTGAAAACAAGAAAAATGGCAAAATCTACATTTTTGGAGGGGTGAAAGCCCCCCCAGAACCCCTCATGTGGGTGACTGCACACCCTACACCCCCTGCAAATTATACATATCAACTCTGAAATTGCACTACAGTGAGGAAAAGAGGAAATTCTCAACCCAGAACCTACCCCTGCCCCATCTCTAACCCTACACATTGCATTACATTACTAAAACCCCCTTCCTAACATACCACTGCTAACATGACACCTAATCTTGGTGGTTTGTTTTGTAATTGGGGTGTAATTAATATATATATATATATATATATATATATATATATATATATATATATATATAGATATATAGATATATAAGTAAAAATATATTTATATATATATATATATATATATATATATATATATATATATATATATATATATATATATAAAATATATTTATATATATATATATATATATATATATATATAAAATCATTATCATCTTCTTTTGGCTGTTCCAGTTAGGGGTCATCACAGCGGATCACCAGTTTCCATTTCTTCCTGTCCTCTGCATCTTGCTCTGTCACACCAACCACCTGCATGTCCTCTCTTACCACATCCATAAACCTTATCTTAGGCCTTCCTCTTTTCCTGTTACCTGGTAGCTTCATCCTTAGCATCTTTTTCCCAATATACTCAGCATTCCTCCACAGCACATGTCCAAACCAACTTAATCTTGTCTCTCTGGCTTTGTCTCCAAACCTTCCAACCTGTGCTGACCCTCTAATATACTTATTCCTAATCCTGTCCAACCTCATCACACCCAGTGCAAATTTTAACATCTTTAACTCTGCCACATCCAGCTCAGACTCCTTCCTTTTTGTCAATGCCACTGTCTCTAACCCATATAACATAGCTGGTCTCACTATCCTCTTGTAGACCTTCCCTTTCACTCTTACAGATACTCATCTGTCACAAATCACTCCTGACACTCTTCGACACCCACTCCATCCTGCCTGTACTCTCTTCTTCACCTCTCTTCCACACTCACTGCTACTCTGAACTGTTCACCCCAAGTATTTAAACTCATCCACCTTTGCCACCTCTACTCCTTGCATCCTCACCATTCCTCTATCCTCCCTCTCATTCACACACATATATTCTGTCTTAGTCCTGCTGACCTTCATTCCTCTTTTTTTTGAGCATATCTCCATCACTCCAGGGTCTCCTCCACCTGTTCCCTACTCTCACTACAGATCACAATGTCATCTGCAAACATCATAGACCACAGGGACTCCTGCCTGATCTCATCTGTCAACCTGTCCATCACCACTGCAAATAAAAAAGGGCTCAGAGCTGATCCTTGATGTAACCCCACCTCCACCTTAAACGCATCCATCACTCTCACCGCAGATCTCACCGCTGTCACACTACCCTCGTACATATCCTGTACCACTCTTACATACTTCTCTGATACTCCTGACTTCCTCATACAATACCACAACTCCTCTCTAGGCACCCTGTCATATGCTTTCTCTAAGTCTACAAAAACACAATGCAACTCCTTCTCATATTCTCTGTACTTCTCCATCAACACTCTCAGAGCAAACATCGCATCTGTAGTGCTCTTTCCCGGCATGAAGCCATACTGCTGATCACTAATCATCACGTTCCTTTTTAACATAGCTTCCACTACTCTTTCCCATAACTTCATGCTGTGACTGATCAATTTAATCCATCTGTAGTTACTACAGCTCTGCACATCACCCTTATTCTTAAAAATCGGCACCAAAACACTTTTTCTCCATTCCTCAGGCATCCTCTCACTTTCTAAGATTTCATTAAACAATCTGGTTAAAAACTCCACTGCCATTTCACCTAAACACCTCCATGCTTCCACAGGTATGTCATGTGGGACAACATCCTTTCCATTCTTCATTCTCTTCATAGCTATCCTTACTTCTTCCTTACTAATCAATTGTACTTCACGATTCACTATCCCTACATCATCCAACCTTCTCTCCCTCTCATTCTCTTCATTCATCAACCCCTCAAAGTACTCTTTCCATCTCCTCAACACACTCTCCTCGCTTGTGAGTATGTTTCACTCATTATCCTTTATCACCTTTATTTATTTGTTTATTTATTTTTTTGGCTGGATATAATTTTTACATAGTTTATGATTTGATATTAAGAGTTTTCAGTGTTTTGTACTTTCAATGTTTGCTTTAGATGTTTTAAGTTTTGATATTTTGAGTTTTATATATTTTAACATAATATATATATATATATATATATATATATATATATATATATATATATATATATATATATATATATATAGATGTACTTGAAAAGACTGAAACCCACTTAACCGAAGACAATATGACCGAGATGAAAATACAGAATCGTAAGTTAACCGACTCCAGACAACACCGAGAATTTACCGAGAGAAAGGAAGCAGCCAGACAACAATCGCAAGAACCCACATGGAAGCACTTCGAATCCACACCCCCCAACCTAATTATAACAACTATGAGATCGCACTATACTGGTGAAAAGGGCACACTTGGCCAACTGCCTCCTTTCCCTGGGTAAATTGTCGGTTATGGGAGGAGTTGTTTTTTAATGAAGATTCGATGCTGTCATCTCGGTCTTTTTCATTTTTGGGTAAGTGGTCTTTTGGTCTTTTCAAGTAGACCCATACATATATATATATATATATATATATATATATATATATATATATATATATATATATATATATATATGTGTGTGTGTGTGTGTGTGTGTGTGTGTGTGTGTGTGTGTATGTGTGTGTGTGTGTGTGTGTTTGTGTGTGTGTGTGTTGTTGCCTCACAGCAAGAGGTTCCCTGCTTCGATTCTTAGTTGAGTGCCTTTTGTGTGGAGTCTCCATGTCCTCCCTGTGTTTGTGTCGGTTTCCTCTGGGATATTTGGTTTCCTCCCACATTCCAAAGACATGCAGTAAGTGGATTGCACACTCTAAATTGGCCATAGGTATGAGTGTGCATGTGAGTGTGTGGTGAGGAAGAACTACCGAGGCAGGACTAGCCACCTGGCAGTGTAAACCTTAGCTCTAGATCATTGTCACTGTTAAAGTAACACTCCGACCGCATATGCAAAAATGGGAAAATGGGTTCTGGATGGATAAATGGATAGATAGGCACACAAATGCAAAAACACATACTGGAGCAGCAGTATATATTGATTAATTTAACTGGTATTACAAATTGATGAAATGTTTATTGATTATTTGCATATCTCCCTACAAACTGCTGAAATGCACATTTATCACATTGATTGAATGCATGTCTCCCTATATCCATATACATATATATATATATATATATATATATATATATATATATATATATATATATATATATATATATATATATATATATATATATATATATATATATATGTGTGTATATATATATATATATATATATATATATATATATATATATATACACACACACACACACACACACACACACACACACACACACACACACACATATATGGAGCTACTTCATATAGTCAGCTCATCATTTTGTCGACTTTCACATGATCAAGACCACATTGTCGAAAATTTTAAATAACAAACACCCAGAACATCATATTTTCCCTCCGGGAAATTAACCACTTGGCCAAGAATAACTAAAATGTAAACGTAACCAAATTAAACCCACCCCCCCTTGCAGGGGGGGGCCTGCACCCTCACACACACACACACACACACACACACACACACACACACACTAAATATACCAGTTTCAGGATCACGCTACAGTGGAGAAAAGGGCAACAGTTCTCCATGGTGTCCAAGTGGTTAGTTTCCCGGAAGGAAAATATGATGTTCTGAGTGTTTGTTATTTTAAACTTTTAACGATGTGGGCTCGATCATGCAAGAGTCGACAAAATGATAAGACGACCATATGAAGTAGATCCATATGTGTGTGTGTGTGTGTGTGTGTGTGTGTGTGTGTGTGTGTGTGTGTGTGTGTGTGTGTGTGTGTCTGTATATATGAGGCAATGTCCTGCCCTCAAAAACCTAGTACAACATCACTCAGCCAAAAGGCCTCTTAGATCATCAAGCAAACTACTACTAGAAGTCACCAACAGCTACAATAGCTTTGGAGATGCACTATATAGTAGTTCAGTGGCTAAAAAATGGAACTCTGTCCCCACTAGCATTCAAAACACATCATCCAAAGCCTCCTTTAAAGACCTCATCAGGCAACATCTCAAGCAAAGTCGGCAGTGCCATGATTGCTCCCCAGGCTAGTGAAAGCGAATAACATATACATACAAAATCTAGAGCACTTGATAATAGTTTTCAGTCTTACTCACAAACACTGGCTAATCTACAATGTATGTACTGTACCTGTGTACTATGTATGTATTCTACTTATGTTCCAAATTTCAGCTGTACACCACAAATCTATTAAGTACCTTTATTTTTAAATTAATATTTTTTTGTTTGTTCTCTCCACTGTAACTGCTGCGTACCACTATAAAAACATGTCTTTTGTAATTTGTGTGTATACTGATCATGTCTAAATGTATCTGTAATTTTCCTATGTGGAGCTTTTCTCCCCGGGCCTCTGCTGAAAAACGGCCTTTTTGGCTCAGCCAGACACCCCCGGTTAACAAATGTAAAATAAATAAATAAAATAAATATATGTGGACATGGGAATATATGCATTTGGTCACACGACCAAATGCTGAACGTCATTTTTTCCAAACTAGAATGGCGAATCTCCAGGTGTCGTACGGTCGGAATGTCAGAAAAAACTCTGAATTCGACAATTCCGACTGCTCTACCACCTAAACAAGTGCTACCATGGGTCACAAAGGGGGGGACATTTGTTTGCATTTATGCGAACTCAGAGACATGCGTTCGAACATTTTCTGGTCGGCCATCCACCGGCCGATCAAATGCGTGCATAACGTGGGCCTGTTAAGTTCTGCTCTACTTGAGTTTTGGGAAAAGATTTGGAGATCACACTTCTGAAAGCCAGAGTAGTTTAGAACTGGGGATTCAAAAAATTATTTAAAGGGCAGATTAAATGCATTAAAATACCTTCAAAAGAAATTAAATCCATCCATACACAACCCCTGCTCCCACTTTTTTCACATGGGATCAGGGTGTCACTTCAACAGTGACAATCATCTAGAGTCAAGGTTCACACACCCCTGCTGGCTAACCTTGCCACAGTTGTTCTTCCCTACCACAATCTCACATGCACACTCACACTTATGGTCAAATTAGAGTGTCCAATCCACCTACTGCGTGTTTTTGGAATGTGGGAGGAAACCGGAGCTTCTGGAGGAAGCCCTCGTCCCAAAAAAAGAAACTAATTGTTTATAAAATAATTTATTTTATATGTTGAGAAATACCTAAACAGACCTAACTAAATGAAACATTTTCAAACACAACCCAATATACATAGAGTGAGTGATGAAATATATCAAAATGTATTCAGAAAGATAACATGCAAAATACAAGAAATCCAGTCAGAATCCCCATGTTTTAGAAAATGTACTATCGAGTACAAGACCATTCCTCTGTTAGAAATTAGTAACTTTGCAAATATAGTGATTCTTTAAATCACTGTACAGAGTAGGTTATGGATGGGCTTGCTTATTATCAGAAGGGCAAGACCCTAGAATGTGAATCTGAATATTTCAAAAAAACTCACTTTGATTCTACCAAAATAAAAACATATTCTGAAGCTCACTTTTACACTCTACAAATATTTTTGTTAGGAGGCTTCACCATATACGCTCCCCTGGAATGGGAGAGCAGCTGTATTTCCCTAGCTGTGCTGTTTATATATACTAACTTTAAGATTGCTGTACCTTGCAGTGATGGGAAAATTTCAAGATACTGCAATCTTGGGGGTTGTACCTGTTCCCCAATTCTCACTTATTTTATCTGCAGTTACTGTTCTGGAATATTCAGCAGACACCCTATAGCATGTTAAATGAAAAGAGTAAGCCGAGGAGAGATAGCAGTTGAGATTTTTTAATGGAGCAGATTAAATCTTTTTTTTTTACAAATGAACTTCAATGATGCTGGTTCTTGAAATAATATTGTAGTAATATTTATCCATGTAGGGTGTTTGTGTTATAGTTGTTATGTGCTGCAAAAATGAGCTGGAAGTATTCCCATTATATTAAAAAAACTACATCTTCTTTTGTAAATAGAGTCTTTTGAAAGAAGACTTTAAGAGTCTCATTTCTAACATATGTCAAAATATATTTATACATTAACTGTATTATCAACAAATAATTGATACAGATAGCTGTTCATACCACAGTATTGAGTTCATCTGCCTTACTAGGGAACACCGCCAGATGATGTAACTAAGATAAATTACTGCCAACTTAAACCTAGTTTTCCCCCCATTAGTTAGCAACACAGAAACAAAACTGTGTGTTTGTGCATCATTAAACACCTTATTAAACTACCTCTAACTTCTGCTTACAGAATATTGCACAGCACACATCTACTTTTGCTCTTCACTCATTTAAAAGAAATTCCTCTTTACATACAGGTTCTGTCTCTTTTTAGACTGCAAGTTTCTTTATTTATTTCCTACTCTCTGATAATCATAGTATAGCTGTGAACCCTTGAAAGACATTCAAAAGTAAAACACATACATTGCACTGTTTGCCTAATTACTGTTGTCATCTTCAGTCACATACTTCTGTCTGTCTAAACATTATTTTTAACATCATTTATACTCATTCACCTTACCCGAATCCTACTCTTGTAGATGGTTTATTTCCTTCTTCACTGGAAAGCATGCTGCCTCAGTCAAGGATCCCAAATACATTCGCCCTCACTAACACTAGGACTCAAGCTGCTTTCCTACCCTACCCCCAATTCCCACCCACCACAAGCAGGATGCATCTTATACAAAGAAACATTCCACACATATGATCTCTAGCCAACAGAAACTACTAATCCCCCACACCACCAATCCATAATAACCACACATTTAACTACCTCCCACCTAATCCCTAGCCAATAATAACCACAGCCTAACTCTCCATACCACCAATCCATATAAAGCCACCCCTACAAGTTACTATCTCATCACAAAAAGTCACAAAACCCATCTCTACCAAATTCATAGGACTAAGTTCCCAGACCTCATTTCAACAAACATCTCTTTTCCATACACTTTCTCTTCCAAAATACATACCTCAGTTTCACAATGAAACTTTTCCGCTGTTTCTTTTTACTACTAGTAACACTTCTCTCACACATAACATCCTGCTGTCATACAACTCCAGCTTACAACAATGTCCCCACAAACCCATTCATCCAATTCCAGTTACCTTCCCATCACTTCTCCTGAACAATGCCATATCATATCTGTCAACACTTGCAATTACAATACCTTAGACATTATGCTATAGCTGAAAAACTTGGCATGACGCCTATGTATAAACATAAATGGCTCTCTGCATATCATTATACCAAACCTATACTAAAGCTCAGTAGAGATTTTCAGCACAATGCAGACCAAACACCAGTACCCTTAACTGCTTCCATAACAGCAATACCTTTCCCATCTACTAATCTGAACCAAAATAATGGTGTACTGCTTTTATATATGAATCCTTGAAGCATCTTTTAATAAAATACAAGACATGTGTATGCATTACCTTTTACAAACCACACATACTTGTCACCATGGAAATATGGTTAAAACCAGAAATAACCCACGATAAAATTACTCCCCAAGATATAATATACTCAGAAAGGACAGAAAAAGTAAAAGAGCAGAAGGAGTTGTCAAAATATATAAAAATATTCTAGACTTAATCCTATACCAACAAAACATCCACACTTTTAAAAATGCTGAACTTATCATCTTAGTCCTGAAAGTCAATACTCATGCAAATTATGTATTACAGCACTGTATGGGGCACAAGGTGATAATACAAATACATCTTAATATATCCTATACTGGATATCCCATAACATATATTTTGAAATCAAAATAATGGAATATTTTAAAATAGACTGGCAACTTTCTAACTCTGATTCCACTAACCTCACAATAAATCTATAGAGTTTTACCCAACTTATCAGTACACCAACAAGGGGTAAATAAAATTATAAACAATCCAGTCTTGACTGGATTCTTACAAGCAACCTACTCAACATAATCACTTCTGAATCTTTACCTAATAATATCAGTGATCATCTTCCTACATTTGCATAATAAAAATAAATAAGTCATTCCATAAACAAGTACACAATCTCTCAGAACTCAACACAGAAGCTTTTATTACCAGCCTAACATGTTGAAATTGGGTCTTGCTAAAACACTTCCTCTAGATATAGCAGTATCCAAGTAAGTACAACTCAACATTTTTAATGTATTAAATCACCATGCCCCATTTCAAACAAAAAGAGTAAAAACAGATCCAGTCCCATGGTTCATAAAGGAAACAAAACAAATCATAGCACTAAGAAAAAAGGCATGGACAAACTGGCTTAAATGCAGAACACAGAGTACCTATGAATTATTTAGAAACAACAGAACCTTTATCAAAAAGATCTGAGAAGTGCTCGTATTACAAAGCACTCAAACAAAAGCTCACTGCAGTCCACAGTGTTATCTGTCCACAATAAATAAAATCTTTTATTCAGGGCACTCCACCACACCACCCACCTACTACAAACAATAACACAGACAACATTGCCTCCCAATTTAACTAAGATTTTATACAAACATCTCACTATCCACTCAAGGATAATCCCTCTCCCCACCAACAGTTCCACTAAATCCTAAAACTAAGCCAGAGCAATTTATTTTCCAGCCTGTCCCAATATCAATTATAAAAAGTATCTACACAATTTAGAACCAACCACACTAGTAGTTGATGACTTACCAGCAAATTACCTAAAACTATCTGTGGACACCATTGCCTACCCCATCACTATCTTTATAAACTACTCTATCACTAAAAGCTATGACCCTGTACAGAGTAGGTTATGGATGGGCTTGCTTATTATCAGAAGGGCAAGACCCTAGAATGTGAATCTGAATATTTCAAAAAAACTCACTTTGATTCTACCAAAATAAAAACATATTCTGGAGCTCACTTTTACACTCTACAAATATTTTTGTTAGGAGGCTTCACCATATACGCTCCCCTGGAATGGGAGAGCAGCTGTATTTCCCTAGCTGTGCTGTTTATATATACTAACTTTAAGATTGCTGTACCTTGCAGTGATGGGAAAATTTCAAGATACTGCAATCTTGGGGGTTGTACCTGTTCCCCAATTCTCACTTATTTTATCTGCAGTTACTGTTCTGGAATATTCAGCAGACACCCTATAGCATGTTAAATGAAAAGAGTAAGCCAAGGAGAGATAGCAGTTGAGATTTTTTAATGGAGCAGATTAAATCTTTTTTTTTTACAAATGAACTTCAATGATGCTGGTTCTTGAAATAATATTGTAGTAATATTTATCCATGTAGGGTGTTTGTGTTATAGTTGTTATGTGCTGCAAAATGAGCTGGAAGTATTCCCATTATATTAAAAAAACTACATCTTCTTTTGTAAATAGAGTCTTTTGAAAGAAGACTTTAAGAGTCTCATTTCTAACATATGTCAAAATATATTTATACATTAACTGTATTATCAACAAATAATTGATACAGATAGCTGTTCATACCACAGTATTGAGTTCATCTGCCTTACTAGGGAACACCGCCAGATGATGTAACTAAGATAAATTACTGCCAACTTAAACCTAGTTTTCCCCCCATTAGTTAGCAACACAGAAACAAAACTGTGTGTTTGTGCATCATTAAACACCTTATTAAACTACCTCTAACTTCTGCTTACAGAATATTGCACAGCACACATCTACTTTTGCTCTTCACTCATTTAAAAGAAATTCCTCTTTACATACAGGTTCTGTCTCTTTTTAGACTGCAAGTTTCTTTATTTATTTCCTACTCTCTGATAATCATAGTATAGCTGTGAACCCTTGAAAGACATTCAAAAGTAAAACACATACATTGCACTGTTTGCCTAATTACTGTTGTCATCTTCAGTCACATACTTCTGTCTGTCTAAACATTATTTTTAACATCATTTATACTCATTCACCTTACCCGAATCCTACTCTTGTAGATGGTTTATTTCCTTCTTCACTGGAAAGCATGCTGCCTCAGTCAAGGATCCCAAATACATTCGCCCTCACTAACACTAGGACTCAAACTGCTTTCCTACCCTACCCCCAATTCCCACCCACCACAAGCAGGATGGGATGCATCTTATACAAAGAAACATTCCACACATATGATCTCTAGCCAACAGAAACTACTAATCCCCCACATCACCAATCCATAATAACCACACATTTAACTACCTCCCACCTAATCCCTAGCCAATAATAACCGCAGCCTAACTCTCCATACCACCAATCCATATAAAGCCACCCCTACAAGTTACTATCTCATCACAAAAAGTCACAAAACCCATCTCTACCAAATTCATAGGACTAAGTTCCCAGACCTCATTTCAACAAACATCTCTTTTCCATACACTTTCTCTTCCAAAATACATACCTCAGTTTCACAATGAAACTTTTCCGCTGTTACTTTTTACTACTAGTAACACTGCTCTCACACATAACATCCTGCTGTCATACAACTCCAGCTTACAACAATGTCCCCACAAACCCATTCATCCAATTCCAGTTACCTTCCCATCACTTCTCCTGAACAATGCCATATCATATCTGTCAACACTTGCAATTACAATACCTTAGACATTATGCTATAGCTGAAAAACTTGGCATGACGCCTATGTATAAACATAAATGGCTCTCTGCATATCATTATACCAAACCTATACTAAAGCTCAGTAGAGATTTTCAGCACAATGCAGACCAAATACCAGTACCCTTAACTGCTTCCATAACAGCAATACCTTTCCCATCTACTAATCTGAACCAAAATAATGGCGTACTGCTTTTATATATGAATCCTTGAAGCATCTTTTAATAAAATACAAGACATGTGTATGCATTACATTTTACAAACCACACATACTTGTCACCATGGAAATATGGTTAAAACCAGAAATAACCCACGATAAAATTACTCCCCAAGATATAATATACTCAGAAAGGACAGAAAAAGTAAAAGAGCAGAAGGAGTTGTCAAAATATATAAAAATATTCTAGACTTAATCCTATACCAACAAAACATCCACACTTTTAAAAATGCTGAACTTATCATCTTAGTCCTGAAAGTCAATACTCATGCAAATTATGTATTACAGCACTGTATGGGGCACAAGGTGATAATACAAATACATCTTAATATATCCTATACTGGATATCCCATAACATATATTTTGAAATCAAAATAATGGAATATTTTAAAATAGACTGGCAACTTTCTAACTCAGATTCCACTAACCTCACAATAAATCTATAGAGTTTTACCCAACTTATCAGTACACCAACAAGGGGTAAATAAAATTATAAACAATCCAGTCTTGACTGGATTCTTACAAGCAACCTACTCAACATAAGCACTTCTGAATCTTTACCTAATAATATCAGTGATCATCTTCCTACATTTGCATGATAAAAATAAATAAGTCATTCCATAAACAAGTACACAATCTCTCAGAACTCAACACAGAAGCTTTTATTAACAGCCTAACATGTTGAAATTGGGTCTTGCTAAAACACTTCCTCTAGATATAGCAGTATCCAAGTAAGTACAACTCAACATTTTTAATGTATTAAATCACCATGCCCCATTTCAAACAAAAAGAGTAAAAACAGATCCAGTCCCATGGTTCATAAAGGAAACAAAACAAATCATAGCACTAAGAAAAAAGGCATGGACAAACTGGCTTAAATGCAGAACAGAGTACCTATGAATTATTTAGAAACCACAGAACCTTTATCAAAAAGATCTGAGAAGTGCTTGTATTACAAAGCACTCGAACAAAAGCTCACTGCAGTCCACAGTGTTGTCTGTCCACAATAAATAAAATCTTTTATTCAGGGCACTCCACCACACCACCCACCTACTACAAACAATAACACAGACAGCATTGCCTCCCAATTTAACTAAGATTTTATACAAACATCTCACTATCCACTCAAGGATAATCCCTCTCCCCACCAACAGTTCCACTAAATCCTAAAACTAAGCCAGAACAATTTATTTTCCAGCCTGCCCCAACATCAATTATAAAAAGTATCTACACAATTTAGAACCAACCACACTAGTAGTTGATGACTTACCAGCAAATTACCTAAAACTATCTGTGGACACCATTGCCTACCCCATCGCTATCTTTATAAACTACTCTATCACTAAAAGCTATGACCCTGTCCTCTGTAAAAAAAACATTTTATCATTCCTCTGCTTAAGGGGAGAACATCGATAGAATTTACTAGCTATAAACAAATAGTTGTCTTACTGCCTCTTTCTAAAATCTTGGAAAAATGCATCCATTCACAACACCTAAAATACCTCACAGAAAACAATACTTTGCCTAATACCCAACATTGTTTTCATCTCAGGCATATTACTTCTCTTTTCATCTCAAAGTTAGTACTACAACAGCAATTCTCAGTTACACTAATTCTATAAATGACAAGAAAACTTCAAGCCTCTTAGTATTGTCTGTTTTAATTGAAATATCAAAAGTATTTGAAACCAAAAGCTTCTCATAGTGTATAGAGTTTCATCAATGATCCTCTCTCACATAGTGTTGTCATAGTTCCACTGGTACAATTCAAATGCACAGCAAGCAGTCAAATGGCAGCAAGATCTTTCAAGCCTCCTTCAGATCAATACTGGTGTCTCACAGGGCTCATTATCAGGTCCTCTATCAGTAGGGAATTAAGTGTACCTTGGGTCCTGAGCTGTTTTAAAACCATGGGCCCCCTTTTGGAATTACCTTCTTTTTTTTTTCTTTCAACAGACATCTTTATTGAATTATCTATGACATAGGTCATCTTACATTTACATAAATGAAAAACAAATAGCATTGACACCACTTTAGTTGCAAACATTATATATCACAGACACTATTGAAACACCTGTAGTTGCAAACATTATACATCACTTATAATCTATCCAGTCATTGTCAGTTAAGCATTATATGGCTCGTTCAAATCCTGCCTCTTAAACCTAATTCCTTCTCTGCATATATTATTCCCACAATTCTCATTTTTTTCCTATGTAGTTTGCTCCTTCCCTTTTATAAAGATCTCAGTTCAAGTTGTTTTATCTCTGTTACTATATTCACTACTTCTAGTAAAAGTGGTCTAGACTTTGATTTCTATCTTTTAGTAATTGCTTTTTTGGCAGCCACCATAATTAGACTCAGCAAGGCTTTAATATGTTTAGGCAATTCCAATTCTGTATCATAGATAAAAAAAACATCTCCCCAGTCAATCCAATCTGCTCACCCAGCATCTCTGACAGAGCAGTCTGCAGAGAATCCCTAAAGTCTGCCAGTTCATTACACTCCCAAAACTTATGTTCCCAACCACCTCTTTCTTGCCCATCACACCTCCAACATTTGCTATCCACCTGAGGAAAAATTCTTTGGAGTCTACTCGGCATATAAAAATACCCATGTAAACACTTCTAGACAAAGATCCTAAATCTCCTAGACTTTGTTATATGTTTGGGAGATATACATATATCCCCCCATTGTTTCTTTGTGAATTGCTTATCCGATCTCTCTTCCCAATCCTTTCTAAGCTCCTCTGATTGATTCTTATAATTATCATGCAATATTTTATATGTTTTACTAATTATTCCTTTTTAATGGTAGCTTCTGTTATAGATTATATTAAAAACTCTACCAGTGCTCGTCTTTCATTTAGGACTCCCCTATGTCTTTCTCTTTGCCTATACTATAATATCAATCATTGATAGGGAAGGTGATCTTTAACCTCCAGTCCAAATAAATTCTTGGCCTTTTCCCATTCTATCTTTCCCTTTCTAGTTATTTGTTCCCAATACCTTGGTTCCTTTGCTAGTTTTCTCCAATAAATTCCAACCTGCTCTTGCCTATTACCTGCATTCCTAACCACAGTCATCCCTATCAGCAGAATATATTTTCTTCATTATCATGCTGGTTTAGTTCTTAGAATACTTCCTGCTATTTTATGAGTATAATACTCTGTATGATTTTGTTGTTCTCCTTAAGAGTCTGGATCCAAAATCCCAATTTCTCCTTATTTCCTGAGCTTCATCCCTGTATCATCATCATTCATTTCCACTTTGAATTATAGTTTTCTGCTTGCTCTATGTACAAGAACCTTAACTGTACTGTTCTAAAATATCCCCTCAAATTGGGTAATCCTAGTATGTCTTGTTCTATTGGAAGAATCAGCTTATCCCACTCCACCCTTGCTGTCTTCCCCTCCCAGATAAAATCCTTCATCTTTTTTAACTATTTTTCTATTGCTATCCACAACTTCTCCTTTGGTTGATAAAAATAAGCCTGACCTGTGTATAATACTAAGGGGATGAAAACATTTTAATGGCTTGTATCTTAGTATCCATATCCATATAACAAAGCTTCCAGTTTCTCAATTTTTGCATTATCTTCTGTTTAGTCTCTTCCCATATATCCTTAGCTGCCACAACAGAGCTATTTCTAATCCATACTCCTAAATACTTAATTTTATCATGTCCCCATAAATATGTCTATTGTTGGACCAATTTGTGTGTGGGTGCATAATTTACTGCTATTGCCATTGTTTTAGCTTAATTAATTTTGTTTCCAGAGAAGATATGAAACTGTCTTAAACGTTTGGAATTACCTTCATGATTGTTTAAATTATATTATATTATATTATATTATATTATATTATATTATTATATTATATAGTGTGTTTAAATGTACAATTTTGAACATTACTTTTCAGAAAACAGTGAAACAAAAAATATTAACTAAAAATAAAAAAGTACCCATTTTAGAAAATTTCAAACATAAAAGGTCACTCAAAGTGATATAATTATATTCCACCATCAATATCTATACTCCTCAATTACGATCACTTTATTGACTGTGTACACATTACATTTCTGATTGTGATAAAAATGGTCACAGTAAAGTATTTACATTTGCCTTATACAAATACACACTGGTCTTTCAAAGAAAGATGATGTTTTAACTTTATCAACTCAACAATGTCAGTCATTTTCATCCACAGACATCCCCTAAACTCAGCAATTATACCTACATTTTTGATTGCATCCTTCTCAGATGTCTATGTGAAAAATGTATTAACAATAATAATGACCAAAGTATCATATTTCAAATTTGTTTCACACACACAATAGCCATAGAAAAGTGTTACAACTTAATTCATGCACAGATTTGCACTCTAGTCCTGCAAAATCAGATTAAAGTCTGTTTAACATGATGATAACATCATAAGGTAATTTCATCAACAGACACCTCCATCTCCACCAGCACTTATAGCCACTTTCTTGACTGTGTATACTCCGTTATTGTTCTGAAGAACGTAAATTATACTACTATGACAGCATAAAATATTAACCACTTGATAACATATGGTAAGTCAATATGAACAATATCTGCAGAAGTAAAAGTCATATGAATAATTCCTGATTGAAGAGAACCATTAATAATGCAGATGCTGGTGCTAGCAAAGGACTTTGTATGTCAGTGTTCATCTACAAATACTGTGCCTGCTGCCCTTGAAGAATAAATGTCCTTGTTGCATTAAAATTTGTGTGCTGATGATATTGCCGTAACATTTTCTAAACAAGCTCAGTTATGTAATAATGAATGGCTGACAAAAAACACCACAGGTTCATAGTTAGGTACTAGGCTTGCAGTCCAGGAGACCATTAAGAGGCCTATCCAAAATTCCCAAAGCACTGTCTGGTTAAGTGACTTGCTCAAGGTTACAAAGTAGGCAAGTGAAGGTGGAAGTATTTAAACTATGCACCCTTGGAACAGAAGGATGCTCATTAAAAGTCAGTGCTTTAGTCCTATACACTAATTACTAGTTAAAGCAACATTTTTAATGAAATATAGAAATTCTTTACAATGTGATCATGTAGATAAGACTGTATCACAGTAATATGCAAAAATGACTGCATAATGGATGCTGAGGATCAGCTGGCTCTGAACATCACTCCAAATAATGCAGACTACATAACCTGACAAATGTCAACTTCTTCATAGTTGTTGGAGGCCATACAGAAGTTATTGCAAAAATGTATTATTAAAGTGCAACATGTTTGACTATAACCAAATCTATGCCTGTTAAGAATTAATTCATTCTTTAGTGCAATTAATAAGGAAAACAATGAAAGACAACATAGATAATGCTGCATCTTTTGTTAAACTATCCCAAGACATAAAAAAAAATCAAAAATATTGCTGCTTACAACATATTGCTTTTTTTGGGGGGTGGGGGTGCTTACATATTTATAGGACACCTACATCTCATGTTTGACCTCACTACATTTACTTTGTCATTGAGAATAGTTATGTCCTCTGACATCACTCTGTACAGGTCTGATCTACCTCAATGGCTAATAATGACATATTTTGCAGCATTCACCTCCAGAGTTAACAAAGCTGGATTGTGGAAACCTCTATCTTATGTTTAACTTCACTGCATCTACCATGTCATTACGAATAGTTATCCCTTTTGACATCACTCAGTACAGGTTTGATCTACTTAATGGCTAATAATGCCATTTCTTGCGGCATTCACCTCCAGAGTCAACAAAGCTGGATCATAGTCAAATGGGGCCTTAGGCAGGATAATGAATCAGGCTTCTGCCAGCCATACTAATATACCACTACTTAGTCGCGTCTCCCCAATTACCAAAAAACACTGTTCAAATCAGTCAAGTGTACATACTCCCCGGGATTCATGAAGCTTGCGCCATGCGCCAGAGTAGCGTCGGCGATCTAGCGCCAAATATGGCAGTTGAGCGATTCAGGTAAGAGCTGTTTCCACGTGTACTGCCAGCATACGCCAGAGCTGCGCAGCTCACGGTGCTTGTATGCTAATTACCCCATGTACAGCAGTGTAGCATGCAAATGAAGGTATACAGTGATTCATGAAGTGGTGTAGGCGTAGCGTAAGCATGCAGAAATGAAAACCAAAAAAATGGTTTACATTTTTTCAAACAGAACATTGGAGACATGAAAGCGGACCAAACTTACATATTACAATGTTAACATATTCCAATAGCTAAATATACAGCCAATGGCATAAAAAACAATCACAACACATAAAAATAACATTTAATGTCATGGCCACACTAACGCAAAGTGCAACCGCACTGCATGGGTGTGCAAACGGGAACACAAGGAAAATATATTTAGATGTCATAAAACTGCAATGTAACACAAATCATGATTTCACCATAATAGTCAATGGTATGCATGCTACACCACAACCAAGGCGCAAGGGTTGCTAAGTGTCTGTGACAGTGTTCTGTGTGGTAACTAGGAATTAGTAGTCAATGCCATGCAAATGAGTCAAGTAATACTGAATCACAAAAGTCCCGCCAGCATAAGGATGTACCACACGGCGCAGCAGTACAACACCGAGGAGTGGCCTGGAGGTAAACATGACATCATGAAAGGTGTGCGCCACCATAGCTGTAAGCACATTGGGACATTGGTAATTCGGGTTGCCTGTTGCTAAGCAAAGCCACAGGATAGGGGTGTGTACCTAGCCATAGCTATGCTTAGCTGAGAGCACACAAGGTGACCGGAAGTGCATGTGAACGTGGATGGAAGCACGCTCAAAAGCCGGAAATTGGGTGCGCGCGGCGTGCAACTTAGGTGAAACAGGAAGGTTACGGGAAGACAATAAGGAAATGCTGCAGCATGATAATTGGAGTACAAATGAGTAATTAACACCTAGAAACTCACAGGGGGCCATAGACAACAGCTAACAAGGTTGCTAGCAGCTACCTGCAGAACAGGAAAGGGGTGGTGCCGTACAGCAAAGAAAAGAGAACTGTCACAGCAGAACAAAGCAAACTTGCTGTAGATCAGCTACATAACACATTTCCCAACACAATCCTGGGTTGTGTAAGCACAAAACAAGAAAGGCAGCAGCTGGATGCATGCCTGACAATGGGAGGTGAATCTGGTTGAAAATAGAAATAAAGGGCAATAGATGAATCATGGCACGGTAAGTCAACACCAAAGGCCCCACAATAGCAGTACCTGCTGTAAAACCAATAATTAAGATAACCTGCAGCTGGAATAGCACAAACACACCCAAGTACACCAGCATCATCCATTGCACAATAGTATAAGTTGTGAAAGCCCCACACACACACTTGTGTATTCCCAGACACTCTGTGCCATTGGTGTATACAGACGGGGAACTTTTAATATGTATATGTTAGGGGCTGCCATAGCTTTGATTAACCAGCATGTGTTGCAGACTGACGGTAGTGTGGAGGATGATGCTGACAACCATCTCAGGCACTGGAGGAGGAGACGAGTGTTCAGACCCAGGGTAACCTACCAGGGGGTACATGGTCTGGAGATAATAGAGTGTTATACTGTGGACAGGGACATCATACAGCAACTTGTTGAGCTGTGCCGGCCACGCCTCAGAGCCAGAAGTAACAGAGGGGAACCCATCCCAGTTGACACGAAGGTATGTGTAAGCTTGAGAATACTAGCCACAGGTACCTTTCAAAGGCCAACTGGGGATATCATGGGGATCTCACAGGCATCAGCATCCAGGGCACTCCACCAGTTCCTGGATGCCATGTTACCACATGCCAATGAGCACATACACTTCCCCCGAATGCAGGAGGAGTTGGCCAGCAATATGCATCTCTTCCACCATGTGGCGGACTACCTGGAGGTACTGGGTGCAATAGACTGCATGCACATACACATCAAGTCACCACCTGGTGAGCAGGGTAGGTGCTACATAAATCGCAAGGGATTCCCCTCCATCAACTGCCAAGTCGTGTGCAATGCCTAGGGCATTATCATGGATGTGTGTGCCAGCAGTCCTGGAAGCTATCACGACTCCCACATCTGCCATGCCTCACAGCTGTATCAGGTATTTCCCAGGGGGGACATCCCATATGATCACATGGTGGGAGATGCTAGCTATGCACTGGAACCGTGGATGATGTCACCCATCAGAAATGCACACACAGCCATGCAAGAACGCCATAATGAGGCACACGCAGAAACCAGAATCATCATAGAATGCATGTTTGGGATGCTGCAATCATGGTTCCTTTGCTTTGACATATCTGGTGAAGCCTTGCAGTACTCTCCAGGAACGTGGGCCCACATTGCTTGGACATATCTGGTGGAGCCTTGCAGTACTCTCCAGGAACGTGTGCCCACATCTTTATAGTATGTGCCATGCTACGCAGTATGATCATGCGGAAACAGTTGCAGCAGGGACAGAATGGTGAAGGCCGTCACAGCCCACCACCATTGCCAATGGACCCACAGGCACAGGGGGGCTCAGACCATGAACACCCTGTGCTGGCCCCAGTAGGCAGATGGAGGCATGCCCAGTATGCCCATGGCTTGGCAAAGAGGGAACATATAGCACACACACTGACAGTGTAGGCACGCATGGACTGACACACTTCTCCACCTGCACGCACAGCAAACATGGATGGCACACACACACACGACCACCTGTAAATTGCCATGTATAGGTGGTCTACTGTGTGCACACTACATAGGCAGCCCTCAACTATTGTACACACAACCGCCATTGGCACAACGTAAGTCAATACCTGAACAGTATATTAAGCTATCAGCATGTGTCCATACTGTATGTACAGGTTCATAGATACATAGGTAGGTACATGGCCAACCACCAAGGCCACTCATAAGTATAGGCAAAACGTGTCTGCTGTTGCCACCCCATCAATCAACTAACTGTCCATCTGTGGAGCAGAGCCACTTGCGGGATCACTGGGGTGTAGCTACTGTTCACCACCCACTCTGCAAGGATTCCCCGGAGTGTTAGTGAGGGGTTTTGTATAATGTAATCAGGGATGTGTTTCCAAATAATGGGGGTATCCCTGACAGGAATCTTCACAGATGTGTACATGTTACATAGTATACCTTAAATACAGCTTGCATATATAGGTAGTTCTCCACAGAATAATAAACATGTGGAACACACAACCGCTGAAATGTGCGTTCATCACCCTTGCACTACCATGCCTGCTCTGAGAGGTAAGATATCACTGCCAGGATTAGAACACGCAACCATGTACACATTTATCACAATAACATACCACTAAGCTACCTGAGATGTACCAATGGCAGTCGTGTATACTGACAGGATAAAACACAAAAGGTAGGAATGTGTTGAAATAGGACATACTGGCATGTACACAATAAAAGGTGTATGTTATATATATATATATATATATATATATATATATATATATATATATATATATATATACACACACACAATCATATCTATATATATATATATATATATATATATATATAGAGAGAGAGAGAGAGAGAGAGATATGTCTATATATAGGGATATACATATATATGTAGATATAGAGATAGGTTAACAACATCTACATAATCATGGAAGTACATATAAATGGGATACCTACTACATACCGACTGCTTTACATACCGACACACGTAATCTCGAGACTTAAGGTCCGAAAGAACACAGTACCGAAACACCAGATGCACGAGGTGTAATCTCACAATGTTAATGGACAGTTAGTCAGTGCTTCTGGTGTTGCGGTTTGGGTAGGTTACTGTGTATACATGTGTTTCTTAGGGCTGTAGTGTGTGTAAGTGTGTGTTCTGTGTGTGGTGTGTGTTGTTGGGGGACTGTAATGTGTGGATGTGTGTTAGCTTTGTGCGTCTGTTTGCATGACCTAGGATGTAGAATATTAAAGTAGTGGGTGGTGTGTGGGGCGCAGACACCTACATGGGGTGTGTAGGGGGGCTTGGCCACCTGCTCATACGTAGTGTAGGATGGTTTGTTTGGATGTGTTGGGTAGCAGTGTGTCTGTGTGTGCATGTGTATGTTCCATGTTCGTATTACCTTTGCGAGTTACTGTCGATGTCGGTAATGTGGGGTATGGGAGTCTGTTCCCGGGACTGTGTGCATCGGAACACTGTGGTTTTGGAGTTCCGTAGGTCTCCCGTATACAGCGGTTAAAGTGTCCACATATGTGTATAGCATAGACCATAGCAATCACATATTCCGCCACTACTAACCTTTATGAACAAAGGATATGGAGAGTATATGCCTATACACCATTACAAATATGTGCTATGGACATGATCCAATGATAGTGTTACCACCTGTTCCACTTTGCAAGGGACACTCCCTCTTTGGGCAGTTGTGTCCTGACCAAATATATTAAATGTGGCAAATATCCTGGGATTGAAGGACATAATTATGTCCTATATGTACTGTAATAGTTGCATACAATAGTTATTTCTGTATCTAAAGTACCTACATGGTACAGGAAACAGCATAAGCTACTAAACTGCTACAAGAATAAGCTTATAGTAAGGCAAGAAAGGAAAGTTTTATCCCTTGTACTGACCGTGCATTTGTGTCGGCCTGTAAAATCAGATGTGTGTCCCGAAAAGGACCCACTATGGACATATGAAAATGTGGCAACCCTAGCCAAAGAGGCGATGACTGCAAATATCGATGACAGAAATACACAGCTATCATGTAGCAACACATTATTACATTCAGATGTATTACCGAAGGGATTCAAGGACTAACATCACCTGCACGCTATACAGGAACCACATAACAGTGCCTTAATGAATCAGCCTGCAAATACCATTGTAGTAGTCCACAAAAGGATAGATGTTCAAATAGGGAAGGAACCCTCACCCACATAACGATTATGTATAAAAGCAGTTCCTACACACCTGCATTTGCTATGCACACCCACCATCACCCCCACACCCAAACATATTACAATACAAACTGTAATAACATCACAAATCATTCACACACTGTACAACATCTGCAGAAGCCTTAACATACCTTGTCAGAGACACACTGACATGGCCCTAAGTGAAATAGCGGCTGTTATACAATGGAACAGCTGCTGATGTGATAGGGTTTGTTTGCACTAATTCCGTTTCAGAGGGTTGTGTGTACACCAGGATGTGTTAGCAATTAGTGAGTAACAGCACAGTATGCTACACTTGTACACCAAATCAAGGATGTCTGGTGAGCACACTGTACACCACATAACAGTTCATGCATAGCCATATGGTCTTGAGCTGGCCAAACATCCTTGCCAGACTTAAACATCTGCAGAAGTATCAGGTACAAACAAACCCTGCATATGTAGCACTGTTCTGAAATATAACAGCTGTACTCACATGTAGAACTAAATTGTCTAGCCATTACACACAGTCCACTGGAGTCATGAAGCTAATATATCTCCGTGTGTCTCCATATAGCTGTTGAAATATATCGCAATAACACATCCAGGCTGTCTCCCTCGAAAGTAAGGCAAACGGACAACCCCTAAAAGGAGTACTCACTTATACACCACTGTTGCCATGGTATTGGCTAATGGAGTAGCTGCACAGCTGATGTGCATCCAATTAACTACTTCAGAACAGCAATTGGTGGACAGGATACCACATGTTACCGATATGTAACTAGAAAAGGATGTATCATCACACATTCAAATCATCTGTATATACCAGCCAGCAGAACATTACAAATAACATTGAAACACAAACCGAAAAGGATTGAATCAACTGTTAACGATACGTTGGGTTACTAATAAGGTATGTATAACAGTCAGTATGTCTGTGTATGAAGTGCTATTCTGTAGTATTTAAAGTGCACGCAATCCATATAGTGGAAACAGTTATCTTGTAGTGATGTATTGTTGAGCATAGTCATGCTTGTAGTATTTGTGTGTACTGCTGTAGGTCACAAAGCAAACACTGCATACACCACAAGGGATGCTATATAAGGGCTTTGAACAGAAATACTCCTCACCAGCCTACGTCAGTGGCAGGGTTGGTCCAACAAGTATGTGCTATAACAGGGGATAGTATATGCTGATATATTGTAACTGTAGCCATATGTATGGGTGTAATACAGAGAACAACATGTGGCAGGTTGGGCCACTGTGCAAGTATGTTTTGCATTGTGGGATATTGTGCCAATAACTGTGTAATGTACAGTATTGCAGGCAGATATGTATTACAAGCTACATAGTATTACTGTAATGGTAGGAAAACATTAGTTATGTCAATTGGCATTTACAATACACAATAACAGGATACATATGTCTTTTAGTGAGCCGACAGTTTATCAGCATGATAGCAAAGTAAAATGGAAGAGCTATTTAACTATCCATGCACATAAGACATGTAATATGTGCAAAGGTAGGTACTAGGCTGTCTTACCAAGGGTATCTGTAAGCCTAGCTAGCATGTGTTGTCTTTTGCCACCCCCATAGGTTGGTTCCCTGTGCCTCTGAATGGCAGAACCAATAGCATCTGTCCAGCAGAGCCACTGCAGTGATCCCCGGTTACATGTCTGTCTCCCATCCACATGGCAATGTTTCCCTTGAAGAGTGCTCATGAGGGGCCCTGCCTGATTTACATTGGAATCACGTTCCAAAGCATAGGGAGTGTCCGGGTCAGGAATCTATCTGTTCAGCACATCCTACTCATCATTGTGGTTAGGTGTATATCCCTAGAGCATGTGGCTCTCAGGGGCTTCTGTTTAGGTGGAGCATATCCAGCAATACAGGGTTGGACATGGGCCTTGTATTTCAAGCAGAGATCACTTGTGAGTATGCGGTATGCAACTGAGTACAGCTGGAGTTTCGTAGGTTGTGCTGCATAGGTCATCTGTTTGAGGTCAGTAATCCTCTTGGTGTGGTACTGGTGTGGTCTTCCAAGCTGTTGCAGTTGTCTTGTAATGTATATCCCAAATTGGGTGTTGTATCCTTTAATGGGTCTGATATGACATATGTAGAGTCACAATGGCCCCTCTGATCTGGATGCAAACCCATTAGAGATTAGGGGGCCATGTAGAAGGATATTCTAACCAACATTATGGGTATCAAAGGAGAGATTGCTATCTACTGGTGTTTCCTGATCCCGTAATACCTTTTTTGTATGTAGGGGACTAGCACCTATGTAGTAGTCCGCGGGTAATTAGTTATATCCAAAGGGGATGACTATACACTTTTAGGCATTCAGCTTGATGCCATGATATTAACACCAGGTATCCATCTCAGTGCGACCCTTCCAGAGGGTGTCTGTAACAGCTGGGGAAACAATTATGTCCCCTAGTTTGCAGTCATCTTCAAACCTTTTCAGCCAAAGCCCTCCTGTGCTTGTACGTCAGAGAAGTATATACCGAACATGAAGGGTCCTAGGACTGAGCCCTGGGGGATGGCAGTTGTAACTGGTATACAGTCGGACCTAGGGTATGCAACTCCTACTGTGTGTGTTCTGTCCGTGAGCCACTTTGACATAGGGGTTAATGTTCAGGCGGATGGGTATGTTGATAATACCAGAAGGAGGAATGGTGTTGAAAGCCTATGAGAGATCTAGGTAGGCTTTGTGGACCTCCTTACCCTCATCTAATGCCTTGGTAACTGTCTCTAAGAAGCCCACCAGGTTTAGGAGGCATGGTCCGGCCTTAACAATGACAAACAGGGAGGGGTCAAAGGTTGGGAGGTACCCAATGTCTCTGACAGTGATCCATGATGTGCACCATAGCCTTGCAGACCAGGCTAGTCAGGCCTATAGGAAAATAGGTCCCATGGTCCGTTGTGGCGCCACCTTTGTGGAGTGGGATAACTGTTGCTGTGTGCTATTCAGGGGGGCACTATGCCCGATGTGAGTCTATTATTGAACATGGTGCATAGGTGAGGAGATAGTACGATCTGAAGTTCATATAAAATGCAGCCTGGGATGTTGTCCAGTCTCATGGATGCTGTGATATTGCCTTCAGAGTGTGCAGCTTTGTGAGGGATCTGCCAGGATGTTGCCAATATCCATTGTTTCTGTAATGTTCGTGCCTTTGCGATGTAACTCAGAGCAGATCTGGTTGTTGACATCGAGGCTCTGTGGTTGTTGTTGGTATTAGTTGCGTTAAAGTTTTTGTAGCTAGCTTTGGAGGATCATATAAGGGATCTCACCTTCTTACTGAGGCTGGCCAGGGATCTCCTCCACGCATGGTATTGTACTCTCATTTGCAACAGTGTCTTCCTCCTGTAGTACAATATGTTTATGGCAGGGGACCTCCAGATTGGTTTAGTTAATTATGAGTATGGCGTCCTGGTTCTGTTTGGGATAGCACAAGCCATGCACTTCTGTAAGTGCTTATAGAGTGCATTTCTGTAGGATTCAGCAGTTGTAACAGTACTGTCCATCTGCATGGGTGTCATGACTTCCACCACGTCTGCCTTAAGAAGCATGTAGTTGGCCTTGTAGACATATTATACTGTGGTTCGCTTAATGGGGGATAGGTGCGGGATGTGGATATCAATGGTGTTCAGCACATGGTCTGATCGGACCAACAAGGAGTTGGCTTCACGTGTGGAGCACCAGTCATTCGTGTTGGTAATGACTAGGTCTAGGATATTGTTGCCCCTGGTGGGTGTGTGGATATGCTGAGTCAGGGCATTGGTGTTTATGAATTCCAGAAACTGTTGAGCTAATGTGTTGGTACACGAGTATTTTTCCCAGTTACTGGTGGGGTAGATACAGTGAGGCTTATGTGATGAGTGTGGTGTTGTGCGACTGTGTACCTTCTCCACATGACAGTCAGGCTCAGGCTTGGTTGGAGAGATGTTTCCCTCCAGTTTGGCTAGATGAATGCATCTCTCATAGGTTGTAGCATTGGGTGGTAGGTGGAGAGGCTTGTCTGTGTACATGAGGCAATGTGTACATTGTCGCAAGATGTCCACATTCATCAGATAGACAGGTGAGAATATAGAACTACATTCACCTAGATAAGTGAGGAAAGTGAGTACAACAGCTACATTACTCCACGCAAGTGAGAAAAGTATGTACAAAACCTGTTCACCCTTACCTGTAGGTGATGTGGAAGATTGAGTGCTATAGTAATCATTAGCTTACGTACTGTTTACAAGTCCTGAACAAGTGCTTAGCATGAATAAGCAATCCAGATAGGGTCTTGGATAATATAAAAACATGACCCCCTCCCCCCAACAGGTACACAAGCATATATCCAAGTACACCACAGGGCCCCTGTACCCACAACTATGCAGGTACAAGCTGCACTCAGTCTGCATGTGACCTGCCCACATCACAGGTTGTATCATGCACATATGGCAAAACAAGATGCTCTCCATGTACAGATCATGTAAAACATAGCTCCATGTCAGGTTGTATACACACTGAATGGTGCACACCAACAGGTATCACAACCCAACAAAGGGGGAGACATCACTGATAATGGGAAGTACTGCACTACTACCCTGCTGAGTCTGGTCTGTAAGGCCATAAACCTTGATCACTTAAGTGATGTCAGCAGTACAGATGTAGATGACAGTATGGTTGATGTCACACTGCATATCATAACCTTGCCAGGTCATAGGACATCATCACCCATACTGTGTACCACCTACATTCAGTATACTAGATGTACATTCCTATGTCACAGGGATGTTTAGCAACAGGACTGCTGGCAGAAACAACACTACAGAAGGTGTCTGAATAATACGTGATCATCACACCAGTGGCAGCTACAGTATGTCAGGGTTAATGAATTCTATTCCCCCTTATTGTAGTCCATACTTCACAGACAAACAGAAGGCATCTGCCCATTGAAGTATGCGAATGACTATGACCTAGGAGCAATAGCTGACTTGCATTGTCACCCCTATGTTAATGGCCCTGTACCCATGAACTACCATCTAGGCAGCGACCATCATAATGGACGCTTGTGTGTGAGGGATGCAGCTAGGCAGTTGCCTTTCCTGTGTTAGCTACGTCACCACACCCATCAGGGAGTCATATGTGGCAATCCTAATAATTATAGGGTGCCATTCATGAATATAGAGATCATTGGTCCAGCCATACAGACCCTTCAAGTGACCCATATCAGATCACATAATTCCTTTAAGGGGTAATGGCCATGTGCAGATGGCCTACACCAGCCTTCCCATTCCCCATCTCCACTATGTAGAATGATACATACCCTGAATAAATTCATGTCCAACCCAGTGATGTCGGACATGCTACACATACTCATCCTGATCTCGAACACATACTTCATGGACATCCACCTACCACATGCTGGACAGATCCTTGTCCATACACTTGACATAGTCCTGCCATACTATGCATTCCTGTCCATCAAAGCTGCACAACGCTCCCCTCTCAGACATGGTGTGATGACCGCATGGTAATGCATGGTATATGTATCATTAACCCTGTGGATCAGTAATGTGGCACTGCTCCACCTGGCCCCACAGACCCACCTGTCGGCTACTGCCAGATAACCTTTCATCCTAGATGCATACATGGCCCATGGCATATAGCCCACTAGTTGACATTGACTGTACATGCCATAGTTGATATCCATCCCTGCAAATACCATCTGGCTAGCCAGTGTCCCATGTGTATCACATGTGCAACACAGGTGATATATGGCAGGATGTTGAATCGCTATACAGTGCCAAGTAGATGTATATGGCAGAACACATACACGTAAAACCTTATGTGAGCATGTCTGCAGGGTCACAGGTCATGTCTGTTAAGGCAGTGTAAGTCCTTATATGTGACATATACACTGCATCAAGGTCACCTGCATTAATGTGGACACATCCAGCCATGTGCTGATAGGTAGTAACATCAGTACAGGCAAACAGACATGCCCACATCAAGACAGCAACCACATGGAGTATGAGCAATGTAATCAGGTGACACACACACACATATATGGTGATAATATCGACTCAACATTGAGTGTCACATGTGTGTGACACAAACAGGTCAGTGTCATGTAGGTTTGCAAATACAACTATTTAAACTGAAGTAATGTGATACACATGTATGTTCAGCTGTAGCTCTGTATGTCTCTGAGGTACTGTGACCTGTCTCCATCATTATGTCTTCCAAGTATGCCGCGTGCAAGGTTTCCCCCTTTTACACGCTTGGAGGATGAGGTCCTCATCCCATACCTACTTGATAATCACGACATCCTGTTCAGCCATGTGCCATAGGATGCACAGCAGCGGGATGCCCTGTGGATGGAACTTTGCAGGAGGGTTAATGATGTGGGTGGCCACAACCGCACATATCAGCAGGTGTGCAGACACTGTACAGACCTCATTAGATGGGCGAAACAGCGTGCGAATGCAATCGCCAGGGAACAAGGTACAACAGGTGGTGGACCACCAACCCAGCCCCCACTCACACGTACCGAGGAGCTACTGGCCAACCTGGGGATACCTGCAGAACCACATCCACAAGCCTTAGCCGATATTGTGGAGGTGGGTGTCTCTCAACCACTGAGCCTGGAGTTGCCTGGTAAGTCAGTACTGCACCTATAACAACTATATTCCATATAGCTGCATGTGTCACTGTACAATATGTAATGTAACATCATATGCAAGGCATGTATACACACATGCCACATACTCTAGTATGCTACTCTGTGTATGCACACATGTGCATACACCATAGTATAGTCTAATGTACTGGTGTATGTGTTATGCACATTGCTCCCTGTAGCCTTTATACAGGGATGAATTATGCTCATACTGCTGTGTTACTCCTATTTAGGTACCTCTGGCGTTCCGCTGTGACAGCAGCCCATTGCAGGTGAGAGTGTTATTATTTATCAGGAACCGTAATGCACAAATCTATCTGCCATGTGGCCATTCACAACATGTACACATAATGTATGGTCCTGTCAATATACAGGTCGGACTTGCAATGCATCACAATGACTATCCATGTGCCACACTTGCAAACTATGTGAATCATCTCACCTACATGAATCCTCACAAACTTTATTGCCAGATGTGTTGACAGCTGTGCATACAAAGGTGGTGGTGCTGTTCAATTTAGGAACGTACAACAGATCTGATCTACACATGTGGTGGAATACAAACAGTACTACACAGTGGGCTGGAGTATGGCCTGCACACAGGTTTCACCGGTGTGGATCATAGCCCTGCTATGAATGTCACGCAATGTGATGTGCTATCTTGACATGTCCATGACATCTATTGGCCTGGCTGCTACACTGCCTACCTAACCTGGAAACGTATCCCGCATACCACCCTTTATCTACATTGTCAGTGGAGCATATATGTCATATGGGACAACACAGACAGTAAAATAGATGCCCATCACTATAATTTGGACAACACATGTAGACACATGGCCATGGAGGATGGCCATAGACATGGAGCAACACACACACTAGAAGTGTTGTGCTTGTGTGTACACCCTGTTGTACAATGGCTACACATGGTTTGGCCAAGCCTTTATATAATGGTCATAATGTAGATGTGGAACACTAGACATCCTACCGGCCTGTGCACATCTTGTGTAGGTGTAACATCAATCCACCACATAGGATGTGTTGAACATCTTGAGGGTGTTGCAACATGACAGCAGTTACCTGTACAGTATCCACATCAGGCCACAGATACAGTACATTCCCGTTGCTGGTGATGGACATAAATGCCATACTAGCTCCTTGTGTGTGTGTGTGTGTGTGTGTGTGTGTGTGTGTGTGTGTGTGTGTGTGTGTGTGTGTGTGTGTGTGTGTGTGTGTGTGTGTGTGGTACACAGATGTCATGTGGGACATGGTGTACCAATGTTTTCACCATGTCTGCCCATAGTTTCCAGGCTGCAGCAATATGGTTGCAGATGTGCAGGGGTGTCATCCGTATACCCATCAGTGACCTGTGTCATATTCCACAGTGTATATGTATTGTATCTGAACACAGTTATGGCTATGAACCCTGTCTGTAACTCATACTGTATAGCACTAGAGACTCCTCATGATTCCCTGCAATGGCCATGCACATCAGCTAAATTTGCAGTATATCTGTAGGGTGGACAGACAACACTGAATTGGTACACCATTGCCCCAATGTATATTCAACAGGACACCATTGTGTTAAACATGTATGCATGTCATTGCACACGTCAGCAGATCACATGTCATACTACATGTGATTATCAAGGTCATATGCCACACATCAGGCAGGTGTACTGTTAACCTGTGCTGGTCCACATGGTGTAACACAGGGATGTATGGTAACCACTACTACAATTATGTAATTTGCATGCATCTGCTATCACACATGCATGCTGTGTGCAACCTAGGGATGTATGATAACTACCACTACTATTGTCTGAGCTGCATGCCGTCTGCCGTATCACATGCATGTTGCATGCCTTCTGTCATATCACATGCGTGTGTGTGTGTCTATTGTATAGATTGCAATGTACAGTTCTTGTCTGCCCTCATAGGTGATGTAGATGCATTGCCCTCCTGCGGTACATCAGATGTTAGTGTTCCCACAGACTCTAGCAGTGATGATGAACATATGATTGGGTCACAGGCACAGTTGTCAGGGGCTGAAACTGTGCCACTGGTTGCCATTCCATCTATATCCACCTCATCCCCGCACACAAATCCCATACCTGCACATACCCCATCATCAGTGGCCATAGAGGAAGGACAGTTGGCATGTGGTAGCTTGGAACAGGAAAGTGTGGGGGCTATGGAAGGTGTGCCTGCACACCATGGTGTCAGCCAAACTACTGTTGGTACCTCACACAGGCACGTGGCCAGTGCTGCTCATAGGAGGACCCCTAGCCAACATGCTCCTGCACAACAGAGCACAGCAGCTGGTGTCACTAGACGCATGTTTCAGGCTGTAATGGAGGCACAGGCACATGCTGAATGGCACAACAGAGAAGATCAGAGGCTACATAGGGCTGCTGTCCATTCTTTAAACAACAGCATCCAGGCAATGGTAAATGCTCAACAGCAAATTGCTGATGCTTTGGATGGACGGCTGGGTGACATGGTTCGAGTCCTTGACCGTGGCATGACAATCCGTGAGCATGAGCTCTCTGTGTTGGAACATCTGGTAGGAGTGAGGTGTCGGGCATGTGGACGTAGGCTTGCTACATCACCTGTGTCAGGTCTACATGTATGAGCTACCTCACATGCCCGCTCCCATAGTGGCAGTAGCAGCAGCAGTGCATCTGGCTGTGCTGTCCACACCACGACAACAGGGGCATTGTTCCAGTGGACTAGTGACATCAGACAGTACCCAATCTGCACCTCTGTCTGGTAGTGCCAGTGCAAACCCTGGCAGGCACAGGTCACATGTCCATGGCCGGACACCGTGAACTGTAAAACCTCGCCTGTACAGTCTGCAGCTGTCAATAATACCCCTGTGGTGGCCAGACACATGGGAGAACTGTGTGCAGACATACACGCACACACTGGACACATATGTAGGGCACCACAATACACACATGCATAACATCCACACACGCCCAGTTAGATCAAAGGCCCAAACCCACACACATGATGTCATCCAATGGTGCAGCCAAGTCCTCTGGCAAACATTAACACCCTGTGCATATGATGATGCCTGTGCCACATCCCTGACATCCACACCATCAGTGCAGGGGCATGCTCATATGGTCTGATGCACAGGGTGAACAGACTAGGATGATATGTGTAGTTTACAAATGTTGACGACTGTTGACAGTGAGCAGATATACCATGTAGTACAGGTGTACAATACTGTTAACAGTATGTGTCTTGTGTAAGAACCGTAAATGGATGTTGGTCATGTTGTTCTGCTGTCCTTCTTCAGGTCTAATTGCACGTGCCGGTGGATGTCAGTGTTTGTAGTTAAGTGTCGCATATGTTAATGTGGACTACTTACAGATATGTATGAATATACCAGCATAGACCGTGTAGCTGCCACATACCAGTGAGAATGCCCCATGTTACAAACATGTCTACTGTTCCAAGAGTATGATAGCTGTGTATTAAGCTACTGTGGCCACAGATGTGACATCCATAAAGGGTGATATCACAGGTACAGTTACATGGAGTGGTGAAGTAAGAGAGTGGTCTAGCTGATTACAAGGGTAGAGGCCAGTGGGAAGTGTGATGCCTCAATGAGAATCAGTAATACACGTTCCCATGACAGGATGCCAACACACAACTGCACCCACACACTCAGGTATTGACACACATGTATTCAGTGACACTGTAACACACACACACACACACACACACACACACACACACACACACACACACACACACACACACACTCACGGTTTCACCAACACAGTAACACACACTCGCACACAGTTGCTACTCATGTGCTGAGGACCCCTGCCTATGTGCAAATCATCATTACAGTACTGTGCACCTACATGACGTGCCACAGAGAATACACATGTACAGGTAGTCAGTACGGCCTAAGATCGGGGACATCAACACGGATAGTTGAATGCACCGCCTGGATGGTGGGAGGGGTCCTATCAGTTCAGTATGGTAGCATACATCCTCATTCCAGGGACCAGTCAGCCCTACATACACGCACTGTGGCATTCAGTATTTAAAATACCTATGTCATGCACATACAGATACCTCACATGTGTAAGATACACGCCCCTGCCTATTTCCTGCTTTATACATTGCAGTCTGTACAGATGTGTACACTAGTGTACAGGAGAGTGAGTAACAATTGAGATGTATTCCCCACAATACATGACAAATATGGACACACATGCAACCACACATGCCAGTACTGTGAATCTCAGACCTGCCTAGCTCGTGTTATGTATGTCAGACATACAGCAGTATTGCACACGTCACAAACTATACTGATGCTTCCTGTGCCAACAGTGCTGATATATGCACTAGGGACGTCATATCTATTAACAGGTGTCACTTGATTTACCTTTGCTATCACACTGACCACTGTCTAAGTTGTGTGTTATGTCCTTCAATTAACAAAACCATTGCTTACCGGTTACACAGGGTATTGTAGTACCACTTATGACACACCTGTGAGCTGTCCACAGCAAACATCTGTCTGCAAAGATGGCCTGCCACTTAGTTATTTCAACACATCTGTCCATACCTGTGGTACATCTTTCTGTACATTCAGCATATCACCATATACAGTTGGCAATGTTGAGGCTGCATTGCAGCTGCATTATGTACTAGGATACATGCCACCTGCATACATCAGCAACTGCACACGCATGTTATCTGAACGCACAACACTACATGTACAGGAGTGTAGGTCCTACAATCCTGACATTTGGTCATGTTTGTAGGCATTGCAATTGGCAGATATGTGTAATAACATACAAGACACATGAACTGTTGTATGATATGATGGGTGACCAGTAGAGAGGGGATGTTACCTCTGTCAACATTGATATCACACCTTATGTACTGTTAGCATTCAGCAGCCATGGACCTACATTCCATGTGCATGTGTGTAATGGCTGTTTGCCACCTGTTTGCACAAAGGACTACAACAGCTATGCTATTTACAGGTATGTTGGGTGTGTGGCATGTACATACCCAGAGTAGGTACATGTATGTCATATCCATATATGAGGGTGTGTACTGGTGTACAGCAACAGAAATCTGCTAATGGTGGACAGTACTGAGGGCCCTTGGTATGTGTACAGCTGACCTGGTCACAGACAGTGGTATCATTGCATTGCATAACACATGATGCAACCGTGTCAGTACATGTGGACTGTTTACAGTTGATGTAGAGCTTAGTACAGTACACAGGTCAAGGGTCACATGGCGGCGTACTCGTCTGTCATACAACATGTATGGTTGCATGGTGGTAGTCCAAGGGCATGGTGGTGTCTGCAGTTTACATCCTAGAATGCAGCATGTGACACTGTGTCCTGCACATGGCTCATCTGTGGTGCCTTTCATGGGGGGACCGGTCAGTACGTGTGAGTGGCCTTTATGTATGTGGGTCCACCACCTGGAGTGGTCCGTACCTGTGTTATGGCCCACATGTCTGGTTCTGAGGTATATGGTGGTAGTGCTAGGTTCTGAGGTATATGGTGGTAGTGCTATTGTGCACTACAGAGACATCAGCCAGGAGTTCCTCATTGCACAGATGTCAGTACTGCCCATTGCTGGATCTACAGTGGCCAGCTGTGAATATGGACGCTACACATCCAGCACTGGTTAGCATAAGAAAACAATGCAGTTGTCCTGTAGGTGTATGGGAGTTAACTTGTGTTTAGGACATTTGCCTTGGAATGGCACTGTGTGGGTGGATGCAACTTGGGTAATATCCACACTCCCTTGTATCATGGATGCATGTGATATGTGTCAAAGGCCTGCCTACTGTCAGCCATGTCATCCCAGAATGACAGCTGATTTGTTAAAGACCAGTGTCAAATATATGTAGAGCAGTGTTCCCGCTAAGAATGACAACTACCAACACCAGAGCCCATTACAATGTGGTTTTTACATCTACCTGTAATAGCATGGCCACTGTGGCCCTCTGTGTTTAGCATCAGAGTGCATCCCAGTCAGCCCTGTGCTACTAGGAGTATGAGCATGCCCAGTATATCCTTGTGTAGATGGACACATAGTAGTGCATTCCGACCAGCCCTGTGCTACTAAGTGTGTGAGCATGCCCCCTGTGCTACTAAGTGTATGAGCATGCCCAGTATAACCTTGTGTAGATGGACACAGTGCATTCCGAACAGCCCTGTGCTACTAAGTGTGTGAGCATGCCCAGTGACACCTTGTGTTGGTTATGTGCCTCTGTGTATGGGCATGGCCATTGTAACCCTGTATAGTGGTAGCAGTCGTCCATTCCACAGATGGGCATACTCCAGGTCAGGATGGATTCATACTTTAAACACACAGGTTCACAGGTATGTACATCTTAACTGCCAGCATCCCTGTTGATGTCCGCATTCCCAGACGGTCATAATGACAGCCTTGACATGTGCAGTCTGTGTGGCGCAATTCGTATATATGTAGTACTGTAATAATAATCTGTAAATAAGCAGGTGTTCCGTACCCGACACTGGCGTGTGTATGTCTGTCCCCGTTTGCCGGTGGACTCTAAATTGCTTTTAGACTGGCCACACTCCATACATTTCTTATACCCACTGTTAGCAAGGCCGATGATGTCACCCATCTACAAATACACCTCTGGGAGGGCTGTGTCCCAGTAATCTCGCTAGCATGTTTTGTAACTGCGTAATGCTGTAGTGTAATAAAGTAGTTAGGTCGGTATTCTACTCCCACACTTGCAGTGTGTGTGTGTGTGTGTGTGTGTGTATCTCTCCCCATTTGCCTGAGGACTGAATAATACCTTTATACTGCTCACACTCCATACATTTCTTATACCCACCGTTAGCAAGGCCGATGATGTCACCCATCTACAAATACACCTCTGGGAGGGCTGTGTCCCAGTAATCTCGGTAGCACGTTCTGTAACTACATAATGCTGTAGTGTGATAAGGTAGTTAGGTTGGTGTTCTAATCCCAGCCATGCCAACTGTGTGTGTGTGTGTCTCCGTCTGCCTGGGGACAGAATAATGCTTTTAGACTGCTCACACTCCATACAATCCCTATTGCCGTCTTTGCCAATGCTGATGATGTCACCTACCTAGAAGTACACCTCTGAGAGTGCTGTGTTCCAGTAATCTCGGTAGTGCATTCTGTAACTGCGTAATGCTGTAGTGTGATAAGGTAATTAGGTTGGTGTTCTAATCCCAGCCATGCCAACTGTGTATGTGTCTCCGCCTGCCTCGGGACAGAATAATGTTTTTAGACTGCTCACACTCCATACAATCCCTATCGTCATCTTTGCCAATGCTGATGATGTCACCCACCTAGAAGTACACCTCTGGGAGTGCTGTGTTCCAGTAATCTCGGTAGCACATTCTGTAACTGCGTAATGTTGTATACCGTGATACGGTAGTTAGGTGGGTGTTCTAATCTCAGCCATGCCAACTTTGTGTGTGTGTGTCTCCATCTACGTGGGGACAGAATAATGCTTTTAGACTGTTCACACTCCATACAATCCTTACTGCCGTCTTTGCCCATGCTGATGATATCACCCACCTAGAAGTACACCTCTGCGAGTGCTGTGTCCCAGCAATCACGATAGCATGTTCTGTAACTGCATAATGCTGTAATGTAATAAGGTAGTTAGGTCAGTGTTCTAATTCCAGCCATACCAACTGTGTGTGTGTGTGTGTGTGTGTGTGTGTCTCCGTCTACCTAGGGACAGAATAATGCTTTTAGACTGCTCACACTCCATACAATCCCTATCGCCGACTTTGCCATTGCTGATGATGTCACCCACGTAGAAGTACACCTCTGGGAGTGATGTGTCCCAGTAATCTCAGTAGCGCGTTCTGTAACTGCGTAATGCTGTAGTGTGATAGAATAGACAGGTAGGTGTGCCATTCCAAAGCATGACAGATGTGTGTGTTTGGCAGTCATATCCTATGTGTTGGTGTCTGTGAGTGGCTAGCTACTGGATGTGTTGAGGAGCGTGTTTTGTTATTGTCCTATATAGTGGCCATAAATGTCACAATCGGCCAAGAGACTGGGTTGGCAAGACATACACATACATTCGGCAATAGGTCTGGTGAGTAATGTCAGCAGCCCTAATTCTACCCTTAATACAGTCTGAACCCATGCGATGCACAGAAACACACTTGCCTTGATATTAACACCAGTACATAATGCAGGAGGCGCATATTGTTTCCTTTTCATTCTTATCTAATGCTTTGGTGTCACTTGGTCCACTGTTGAGATATATATTCTATATCTACATATGTGTGTGTATATGTATATGTGTATATATATATATATATATATATATATATATATATATATATATATATATATATGTGCTGGATGATTTGTACGTGATAACCTCAAATATATGTATATCTGCCATGGCTTAGTGGTAAAGCACATCATCTGTGGTGTGCAGGGTCCCGGTTTCGAGCTGTGCAGAGGCTGGTTGTTTTGTTGCTGGGAAGAACAAGGGACATTGAATACGGTGATAGTAAGGCGCTTTTAACCAGTTGTGTGCGGGTCTGCGCGACAGTAAGCAGTGGTTATTTTTGGGGAGGCTCAGTATGGGTCATGTAACTATGCATTAGAAGACAATACTATGCAAACAAGGTGGAAAATAGTGAATCCCATTTATCCTCAGGGTGTGATGCAGGTCCCAAGAGTGTATATGTATAGATAGCCAGGTGCAGGACTCGAATATAGGTAAAAGCATGGGGGGGGTGTCAGGCATACTGTACGTAGATTGGAGCCCTGTGTCTCGGGATTCCTCCTAGCTTAGCATGCCTAAGCTAGGGGTGTGTCTATACCTGCCTAGTGCAATTGGGAAGGACAACAGCAGTAGGAGAGTAGTCAAGGTGAACAAGCTGGGCAAACAGGTGATATTTATCAGAATCAGCAGATTACAGGCCCAGCAGACCAGCCTGGCCCAGAACACTATGATAAAGTGAGCAAGCACCATCCCCTCGGGTTTTTCCACACTCTGCACCACTGGTGTATACATGTGGGGAAATTTTAACAAACAATCCTACGAAATGAGAAGGGCTGTAGCATGCAACATAGACCAACATGTACAGGAAGCTGAGGGTGGTGAGGATGTGAATGCTGCCAAACAACCCTCAGTGAGGAGACAGAGAAGACTGTACAGACCCAGGTAACCTACAAGGGGCTACATGAGCTGGAGATAGTGGAGCACTATGGGGTGGACAGAGACCTCCTACAGCAGATTGTTGAGCTGTGCCGGCCACACCTGACACATCGAACAGGCCGAGGGAAACCCATCCCAGTGGATACCAAGGTATGTATAGGCCTAGGTATACTAGCCACAGGTACCTCCCAAAGCACAACTGGGGAAATAATGGGGATCTCACATGCATCTGCATCCAGGGTATTCCACCAGTTACTGGATGCCATGTCATCACATGCCAGTGAGCACGTACATTTCTTCAACACACGTGAGGTGTTGACCAGCAATATGCGTCTCTTCCACCAAATGGCAGACTACCCTGGGGTAGTGGGTGCTATAGCCTGCATGCAAGTTCATAGGTTCATAGGTTCATACTAGGCTATCTGCCCTGGGGCAATTATAAGCCTAGCCCGATTCTGTATGGCTTACGCCACCCCTTGATTTGAGTATACTGTGCCCTTTAAGGTTTAGTTTACTGTGCCTCGGTCTAATAGTGACACAGGAGTAATCCCTGGAACAAACCTACGATCCCCCATCCACTTGTCGAGATTCTTCTTGAAGAGATTCAGTGAGGTGCTCTGCCTCACATGAACTGGAATTCTATTCCAGAGCGAAGGGAGCCTCTGGGTTATGAACCTGTCCCTCCAGCAAGTTCTATTTATTTCTGTGTTGAGGTTCAAGTCCCTCGAGCATGTGGCTCTAAGGGATCTAGATTTACTGAGGTGGAGCATGTCCATTAATTCTGGATTTGACATAGCTTTGTATGTCAGGCATAGATCGCCTCAAGTAGGCGGTATGCAACTGAGTAGAGCTGGAGTTTTTAACCGAAAGCAGTATATGGCATCTGTTTGAGACCCTTGATCCTCTTGGTGAGATACTTTTGGGGTCTTTCTAATTGCTGCAGGTGTCGGGTAAGGTACATCCCAAAAGGGGCATTGTATTCTATGATGGGCCTGATGAGGGATGAATAAAGGGGCACGATTACCTCTCTTGATCTAGATGTGAAACCCTTCGTGATGAGGTGGGCTATGTAGAAGGTCTTTCTAACCACTTTGGCAATGTGGTTTTCAAAGGAGAGATTGCTATCAACTTGGGTCCCCAGGTCTCTAATAACTTTCTCTGTACTTAATGGGTTTCGCCTATGTGGTAATTTGTGGGCACATTGTTTTGCCAAAGGGTATGACTATACATTTTTGGCATTTAGCTTTAAACCATGGCGCTGGCACCAGTTATCTGTCTCTGTGAGACCTTTTGAAGGATGTTTGTGTCAGCTGGAGAGTTGATTATGGCACCCAGTTTGCAGTCGTCTGCGAACTTGGTGGGGCATAGTCCTCCCACGCTTGCCTGGACCTCTGAAAAGTATATACCGAACAAGAGTGGTCCCAGGACAGAACCCTGTGGGATGCCACTTGTGACCAGTTTTGAGTCTGACATGGCTCCAGCAACTCTCACTCTGTGGGTTCTGTCTTTGAGCCAGTTTGCGACCCATCTTGTGACATAGGGGTTTATATTTAAGCTGGATAGCTTATCTATGATGCCCGAGTGGGGTATTGTGTCAAATGCCTTTGCAAGGTCCAGATAGGCTGTGTGGACTACCTTTCCTTCATCTATGGCTTTGGTGACTGTTTCAAAGAAGTCAACCAGGTTCAAAAGGCAGGATCTGCTCTTGACAAAGCCGAACTGGGTAGGATCTAGTGTCTGTAGGTCCCCAATGTCTTTGTTTATGAGCTCCATGATGATCCTCTCCATAGCCTTGCAGACTAAGCTAGTCAGGCTTATGGGGCGATAGTTTCCAGGGTCCGTAGATGCTCCACCTTTGTGGAGTGGGACCACTGTTGCTGTACGCCATTCTGCGGGCACATATCCTGTAGTGAGGCTGAGATTGTATAGCTGTTTTATTTGAGGGATTAGTTCCTCTTGTAGTTCATGAAGGACGCAGCCTGGGACGCCATCTGGTCCCATGGAAGCAGTGTTTTTTGCTTTGGAGAGGGCAGCTTTCACCTGAGCATCTGAGATGTTTGGGAGGCAGCCCTCTGCCGGGATAGATATTTGCTCTTTGGGGCGGGGTGGAGAAGTTCGCACTGACCCTGTCTGGCAGGATATTGGCGATGTCTGTGGGTTCAGTGTATTTGTTGTTGCTCAGAATCAACTCAGAACAAGTCTGGGAGTTGCATCCCAAGTTTCTAACATAACTGAAAAAGCCTTATGATTGTCTTTGGTGTCCTGTGCAATTTTTCTCTCGAAGCTGGCCTTGGAGGATTTTATGAGGGATTGTAATTTTTTGCTAGTACTGATCAGAGATGCCTTCCCTATTAGGGATTTTGCTCTATCATGTAGTAGCTTCCTCCTTCTGTTGTACAGTTTATTTATGGCAGGGGTCCACCAGACTGGATGCCTGCCTTTGGATGATTGGGTCTTGGTTTTGTTTGGGATAGCATGATCCATGCATTCCTGGAGATGTTTGTAGAATGCATTTATATAGGATTCTGCAGTTTGGGCTGTAGTTTCCACTGGCCCTGTGGCCTTGAAGGATTCCACTTTGGTTTTGAGAAGTGAGAAGTTTGCTTTTGAGAAGTTTTTCACTGTGGTTTTCTGGGCTGGGGGTGGAGTCGGGATGTGGACATCCAGTGAAATTAATTTGTGGTCTGATCTTACCAATGAGGGATATACTTCTGGTGTGGAGCATTGAGTCCCCATGTTGGTAATGATCAGGTCTAGTATGTTGTCCCCTCTTGTGGGAGTGGTGACTAGTTGTTCCATAGCATTTGAGTTTATAATTTCCAGGAATCTTTGGGCTAAGGTGCTGGGGCTTGAGTAGTGCTTCCAGTCAATGTTTGGGTAGTTGAAGTCGCCCAATATAATGGTGTTCGAGAGATCTTCATGTTCTCCAATGTTTTCAGGAAAGCCAATGGGATTCCTGACTTTGAGAGGGTGGTCTGTAGGATGCTATAAACTGAAAACAGTCTTGCCCACTGTTAGTTGCACATGGATGGTCTCCGATACTTGCAATGCCACTAACCTGGAGGTGTGGATATCCTTGATAAATATGGAAACTCCCCTCCTTTTGTGGTTCGGTCCGGTTTTGGGGCGAAAAGCATGATATGAGGTATAGCCTGGTAGTGCTGGGGTGCTCTCTGGAGCCTTGAACCAGGTTTCTGTCACTGCACAGATATCGATGTTCTCCATACTGAGGAGAGCTTCGAGTGCATCTTGAGGTTAAGACTTCTGGCGTTTAGCAGCATTACCCTTAGTATCTTGTTCCTTGTGCTCTCTATGGGGTGGGTTTGACTTTTGAGCCTTGCCTAAAAAGGCACTATGGGGTGGCAAGAGCCTTTGCCAATATCCAAAAGCCCAGTGGTGACAGGTGCAAGCCGTCCCTAGCGAAGCAACGTGGCTTGTCGAGCATGTCATCCCAGGCTGACAGACACTGGATCCCCTTTGAATGACACCAAAATTTTAGCCAATTGTTAAAATTGATCATTTTGTCTTTGTACTGTGGCATCATTCTAGGTGAGGGTAAGATGCTGCTCAAGGTCAGGGTCATACCAGCCTGGGCTACATGATCAGAGAGCTCCTCTATGTCCCTTTCATGTAGTCCAGGGAGGTACGTCTCAGGTCATTCACACCAGCATGTACAATGACTGAGTCATATTTGTATTTGCTTTGGAGTGACCTGAGTGCTTGCGTTATGTGGCGGATCCTAGCGCCCGACAGGCAGCTCACTGTGACCTTCTCTTTATTCAGCCTGGTGAGTGGGACGTCAGTGTGTCTGACAATAGAGTCATCTATAACCAGAGTATCAGGTGTGTTATTCAGCCTTAAGGGCTGTGGCTGCTTGGCACACTGACTTTGTGGGTTATGTGTTGTGTGTGTTTTGTTTTGAGGTAGCGTTTGCTTGGATGTCTGCTTTGGAGGTCTCTGTTGCTTAGGTAGATTTTTATTTAGAGCCTCCGAGTATGTTTTTGTGTATTTATGTGTTTGGTTCGCTGATGTGGTGGGACTATGTGATACTGGAATTGTGTTGTGTGAGGTTACCTTCTCCTCCTGACTGGTTACACCAGTTTTGAGATGAGAGAGCTCAGCCTCCAGTTTGGCTTCAAAGCACCACCTGGTGAGCAGGGTAGGGCCTACATTAACCACAGGGTCATCCCCTCCATCAACTGCCAGGTCGTATGCGATGCCCAGGGCATTATACTGAATGTGTGTGCTGGCTGCCCTGAAAGCTATGACAATTCTGATATATGGCATCTGACACAGCTGTACCACAACTTTGCCAATATGGACATCCCTACGGTCACCTAGTGGGGGATGCTGGGTACCCACTGGAGCCGTGGCTGATGACACCCATCAGAAATGCTCACACACCTGAACAATGACACCATAATGAGGAACACGCACAGGCCAGACATATAATAGAGCATGTGTTTGGGATGCTCAGGTCATGGTTCCGGTGTCTGGACACATCCGGTGGAGTATTACATTATTCACCAGCTACATGCACCCAAATTGTTATGGTATGTGCTATGCTACACAATATGATCCTGCGGAAACAGCTGCAGCAGGAATAGAATGGGGCAGGGCAACACAGCCCCCCACCATTGCCAAGGCCTGTACAGGCACAGAGTGACTCGGAGGAGGAACAACCTGAGCCGAACCCAGTAGGCAGAAGGAGGCGTGCCCAGTATGACCTGGCCTTGGCAAAGAGGCAACGCATAGCATATGCACTGACACAGTAGGGACCCAGGGAATGTCACCCTCTCTGACTCGCACAAACAGTAAAAGGGATGCCAAACATGACACTACCTGTGCTCAGCCATGTATAGGAAGTGCACTATGTGTATCCGACATAGGCAACCCTCCAGCACCATCCTCAGGTCTGGCACACCCTCAAGGTAAGTCAATCAACCTACCATTTGGCTGTTGTATTAGAATATGTTGGTACCTGTAGCTATGGTATGGATGCGAGCACGCAAGGGAATTTGGTAGCCGAATGTTAAGGCAGCAGAAAGTAGATGTCCACAGTGGCACCATGACATCTGTAGCACATACGGGGGTCACCATTGTAGCCAGTAGTACACAGGGTGTCATAACCCACTGCGGGTAATGGGCTGAGCATCATGTGTGTCCATACAGCCCACACAAGTCTCAACCAGCTGGACACATGTAGACCAACACAGACAAATGCCTCTGAATATGCCTAATGGATGACTTCCCCCCATAGACCCACACAGACAGACAGACTACAGCAGGCCAGGCAGTTGGATGTAGGTTGTAAAGGCTAGGATGTCTGAAACTAATATGTTGGTAATTAAAGCTAAGATCTGGAGTACACTGGTATGCCTCTAGCCAGCAGAATAGGTAGATCTACACTGAAATGGAGTACCTGACATACCAGTACAGTAGTAGCAAAAGTGTACAAGTGTCAGGTGTGCCCCCTTCCAACGTACACATATAGCAACGGTCAGGTGCACCCCCCCCCCCGGTGCTGTGTAGGAATGTGGATACAGTCGGATGTCCCCCCACGCTGTGCAGAAATGTAGCAACAGTCAATGCCAACTGACCGATGGATACCCTGCAGACACAGCATGCCACCTGTCAGTGTACAATGCGGAGGTTGGCACCACAGTACAGACTACCTGGACATGTAACACATGCGATATAGTTGGCCATACTGGGCATGCTCAAACACATGAAGGTATGACGGCAATGTCAGTTGACAACATGCGGAATGGTCATACTGGGCATGCTCACACATGTAAACACAAGACGGCCAGGTCTGCAAACACCAGTGGTCCAGATATATCTGCCGGTACATTGCTATACTGCTGGATGACTGTGCTGTATGGTATGTGTGTGGTACTGTCTATTGTCTGTATATTTGCCATGGTGTATTGGTAATTGATATTAGCTGTATGCGCAGGGTGTTGCTACCAACACTTGAAAAGGACGGTTATTTGTTTGCAGGCAGAACAAGCCCATTGGATACGGAGGGAGTAAGGCACATTGAAGCAGTTGGGAGTGGTTGTGCGTGGGTTTGCATGGTGTTAAGCACTGCTGACCTCTGGTTACGGCTTCTTACACTTGGTTAGCCTCCACATTTCTTTACCAGTGCAATACTCGCATACTGGTAGCCAAACATGCTTACACCCGCTCGCTCCCTCACTTGCACATGCACCGACATTGGTGCTTGCATGTGTCACTCACACTGGGTGGACGCGATCCCTTGTGATGCCTATTACATCAGACTACATGACTACAGTATCAGGTATGGCTGACCATTAGGCGACAGCATGGCGTTCAACTGTATGGAATCAGTGGCCTGTCCAGTGAGTTAATCATATTATATGCGTGTTCCTCATACAATCTGCTCCCATCTGGCTGATACATGGGAACCGATACTCTGCAATGCAGACAAGTAAATGTGTTTTGGGACTCACATCCATCTGCCGGTTCATGCTACGGCATACCTATTGTAGGTTTGCCACCTTTTAAATTGGCCGAGGTGGGTCTTTAGGATTAACACCTGTCCAACTTTGCATGGGACAGTCCCTCCTTAGGCGGATGTGTCATGCGAAAATAATCAAGACATAGCAAATGTCCTGATTACAGGATAATATTATATTCTACATTTCTGTAATAGTTGCATGTAACAGTTATTGTATATATGACACTTCTATATGTTATGTGAAGTAGCATAAGCAGGTGGACTGCTACTATACGAACCTTTTATTTGTGCAAATACATATAGTTCTGTACTACGCACGGCTGTAGGTATGTTCTGACCTGGTACATCTGACATTTCTATGGAGCAGGTCCCACTTTGGCCATTTTGAAAGGTGGCAGCCCTATAGGACCTATATGTAGAGATGTCAGATTTGGCAGGGCAACAAATACCAGCCAGTAGAAAATAGACTACTTCACCGTTTTGCCTAAATAAAAGGTTATTCTTGTAGCATTATAGTTGCTAATACTGTTTCCTATAACATCTAGGTGTTTCAGATACAACATAATCGTTTTATGCAACCACTACAGACAATATATGGATTCTTTGCCCTAAATCACAGGCCATGTGCCATAATAACATTTATTTTGCAGGACACAACTGCCCAA